>NC_081181.1:197369487-197980827 GCF_029867415.1 Vicia villosa
GAAAACACGATGGTATTGACTGTTTGTTGAACAGGTTGAAGAAAACCTCCACTGTAGAAAGTTTCTTGAATAGGGAGAACTACTTCAATCCCTGGGATAGCTTTTGATGATGTTGGAAAGAATCCAACTTCTGTTCTGTTCTTGTTGTTGGGGGCACATCAATAGTCCTACCAACAACAAGAACAGAACAGAAGTTGGATTCTTTCCAACATCATCAAAAGCTATCCAGGGATTGAAGTAGTTCTCCCTATTCAAGAAACCTTTCTACAGTGGAGGTTTTCTTCAACCTGTTCAACAAACAGTCAATACCATCGGTACGGAAAACACCGATGAAGAGGAATGGTTATCCTATCTTAACAAAGCAGGATACATCTCCCTACCAGAGTCTGATCCACCTTGCTGTTATCCGACTAAAGGATCTGAAAGTAAGACTCAACCAAGCAGGTGATGAAGTTACTGACAGCTTCACCACCAGAAATCATGGTTCATCAGAAGAAGTTCCTCCTATCCCCGAAGAGACTTGGGATACATTAGGAGTAACCAAGCGGAAAATTCGACTACATGGTAAAATACTCCGCTCCCTGAAAGTTCAAGAATCTCTCTTGAAGATATTGTTCCAACTGGATGGAACATTGATTATGAGTACCTCTCTCAGCCAAAAGAGATGTATAACCCTTGCTATTCATCATCAGCATCTGGTGAAGTCATCATTGAGGATTATATCCCCAAGTCACCTTCCGAGGCTACGGATCTGGAGTTCACATATCTAGTCAATGCCATCTTGGGAGAAGAGCAAGACCAAAATACAAAAGAGGATGATCTCGAAAGTGTCTCCGACAACGAGTCTCTCCATTCAGAAGATTGGAAGTTTCCTCAAAAGAAAAACCGACATACTCCACTTGGAAATGGGTATGCTCACACAGCTCAGTCTGCTGAAGTAGAAGAAGATCGTCTGAGTGTTGCAAAGACAGTGGTTGGTAAATCAAGACCTACCACAGGCCAGCTTAAGCCTAAGGTTCCAGATTACCTAGTGCACAATGGGGTTCGCCACTACTGGACAGCTGTTGAAGTTTCAACTGTTGTTCGCACTCTTAAGTAGGAACTTTCACCGTTATTTTGTCCTCTCACCATAGCCCAGGGTGAAGAGATGTTTCATAGGGCTTTGCATTTTACTATTTCTTAGGAAAATGTCCCTCTTTGCTTCGCCCAAAGCAATAGAGTTTTGTTTTATAGGGTCTTTGTTTTCAAGAAATGACTGTCCATAAATAAAAATGTCATTCTGTTCCTTCGTTTAGTTTTCCCTTTTCTTTTTTCGAAAATTGGTAATCCTAAAAAACACCCTTAAAAAACATTCAAATATTCCATTAACTGCATACACCGAGTCTTCCCTCGTTGTCTAAATAAAACTTATCACACATATGCAGATTAATCATAAAATACCCCGTTGAAACGTGCGACAGTATGACTTCTCCAAGCTTTGAGTTTCCTGTATTCGAGGCAGAGGAAGAAGAAGACGAAGAAATATCAAAGGAAATTTCACGGTTACTTCAACAAAAGGAAGAGGCCATTCAGCCATACAATGAGCCTCTAGAGATCATTAACCTTGGTTCCGATGGAAACAGAAAAGAGGTTAAGATTGGAGCTTCGCTCAGTTCAGAGATCAGAGAGAGTTTGATACAGCTGCTCAAAGAATTCTCAGATGTCTTCGCTTGGTCTTATCAAGATATGCCAGGGTTGGATACCAGTATAGTGGAGCATCACTTGCCATTGCCCTCCGGTCAAGCAAAAATTAAGAAGAACTCATCCGGAGATGGCCATGAAAATCAAAGAGGAAGTTCAAAAGCAGATCAACGCAGGTTTCCTCGTCACTTCAGAATACCCTCAGTGGTTAGCTAACATTGTTCCCGTTCCTAAGAAAGACGGAAAAGTCCGCATGTGCGTCGACTACAGAGATTTGAACAAAGCTAGCCCTAAGGATGATTTTCCCTTACCACATATTGATATGTTGGTAGACAGTACAGCAAAATCCAAAGTTTTCTCGTTCATGGACGGATTTTCAGGATATAACCAAATCAAAATGGCACCTGAAGACATGGAAAAAACAGCTTTCATCACCCCCTGGGGCACGTTCTGCTACCGTGTTATGCCTTTTGGACTAAAAAACGCAGGGGCAACTTATCAAAGGGCCATGACTACGCTTTTCCACGACATGATGCATAAGGAAGTGGAAGTCTATGTGGACGACATGATTGCCAAATCAGAAAATGAAGAAGATCACATACAGAATCTGACAAAGTTATTTCAACGCTTACGGAAGTTTCAGCTTCGCCTGAACCCCAACAAGTGCACCTTTGGTGTCTACTCAGGAAAACTCCTTGGTTTCATTGTCAGCAAACGAGGAATTGAAGTAGATCCAGACAAAGTCAAGGCAATTCAAGAAATGCCTTCACCCAGAACCGAGAAACAAGTTAGAGGATTTCTTGGACGTCTGAATTACATCTCGAGATTCATATATCTCATGACTGCAACTTGCGCTCCTATTTTCAAACTCCTACGGAAAAATCAAAGTTGCGTCTGGACAGACGATTGTCAGAAAGCGTTCGACAGCATTAAGGAATATCTGCTCGAACCACCCATCTTGTCTCCTCCAGTGGAAGGAAGACCTTTGATAATGTACTTAACCGTCTTAGAAGATTCCATGGGTTGTGTCCTTGGACAGCAAGACGAGACAAAGAGAAAAGAGCATGCCATCTACTACCTGAGCAAGAAATTCACTGACTGTGAATCCCGCTACTCCATGCTCGAGAAGACGTGTTGTGCTTTGGCCTGGGCTGCCAAGCGTCTCCGCCAGTACATGATTCGACATACTACTTGTTTGATCTCTCATATGGATCCAATCAAGTACATCTTTGAGAAGCCTGCTTTAACCGGGAGAATTGCCCGTTGGCAGATGTTGTTATCAGAATATGACATTGAGTATCACGCACAGAAAGCCGTGAAAGGAAGCATTCTAGCTGAGCACCTGGCTCACCACCCACTCAATGGTCATGAATCAACCAGTTTTGACTTTCCGGACGAGGACGTCATGTACCTCAAGATGAAAGATTACGACGAGCCACTACCAGACGAAGGACCTGAGATAGGATCCCAGTGGGGCTTAATCTTTGACGGAGCTGTCAATACTTATGGACGAGGAATTGGGGCAATCATTGTTACACCTCAGGGTACCCATATTCCATTTACTGCCAGATTAACTTTCAAATGCACAAACAATGAGGCCGAATATGAAGCTTGCATCATGGGTCTCGAAGAAGCCATGGATCTAAGAATCAAACACTTGGATGTATACGGAGATTCTGCTTTGGTCATCAATCAAATCAAAGGAGAATGGGAAACACGCCAACCAGGGCTAATTCCTTACAAAGACTACGCGAGAAGATTGTTACCATTCTTCGACAGGGTAGATTTTCATCACATTCCTCGTGAAGAAAACAATTTGGCTGATGCATTAGCCACACTCTCTTCCATGATTAGGATAAATCATTGGAATGACATTCCTCGGATCGATGTTATGCGCCTGGATAGGCCCGCTCATGTGTTCACAGTAGAAGCAATCATCGACGACAAACCGTGGTATCACGACATCAAGAACTTTCTTCAAAAGCAAGAGTACCCTCTTGGGGCATCAAAGAAGGATAGAAAGACTTTGAGAAAGTTAGCTTGTAGATTCTTCTTGAATGAAGATGTTCTGTACAAGAGAAACTTCGACATGGTTCTGCTCAGATGCGTTGACAGAAAGGAAGCAGAAATACTCATGAGAGAAATACATGAAGGTTCCTTTGGTACTCACACCAATGGACATACCATGACAAGGAAAATACTGAGAGCAGGATATTATTGGCTGACAATGGAGTCAGATTGCTACCAGTACGCAAAGAGGTGTCACAAATGTCAGATCTGCGCCGATAGAATTCATGTGCCACCATCTCTTCTCAACATACTCTCTTCCCCTTGGCCTTTCTCCATGTGGGGAATCGACATGATTGGAATGATCGAACCAAAAGCGTCCAACGGACATCGCTTCATCTTGGTAGCCATAGACTATTTCACCAAATGGGTTGAAGCAGCTTCATATGCAAACGTTACAAGATAAGTTGTCGTCAGGTTTATCAAGAATCACATCATCTGTCGCTACGGCATTCCTAGCAAGATAATCACTGACAATGGGTCAAATTTGAATAACAAAATGATGAAGGAGCTTTGTGAAGAATTCAAGATCGAACATCACAACTCATCTCCTTACAGACCAAAGATGAATGAAGCTGTAGAAGCAGCTAACAAAAACATCAAGAAAATCATTCAGAAGATGGTCATCACTTACAAAGATTGGCATGAAATGCTCCCGTATGCTCTTCATGGTTACCGTACATCAGTACGTACTTCGACTGGAGCAACTCCTTTCTCCCTTGTATATGGCATGGAGGCAGTCCTACCTATAGAGGTTGAGATTCCATCAATGAGAGTTTTGATGGAGGCAAAATTAACAGAAGCCGAGTGGTGTCAAAGCAGATTCGATGAATTGAACTTAATCGAAGAAAAGCGCATGACAGCTTTATGCCACGGACAACTATATCAACAAAGAATGAAGAAATCTTTCGACAAAAAGGTTCGACCTCGCACAATCAAAGAAGGCGACCTTGTACTCAAAAAGATTCAATCTTTTCTCACAGATTCGAGAGGGAAATGGACTCCCAATTATGACGGCCCCTACGTGGTCAAGAGAGCTTTCTCAGGAGGAGCCTTAATACTCACGACTATGGATGGAGAAGAATTCACCCGTCCTGTGAACGTCGACGCAGTCAAGAAATACTTCGCCTAAATAAACAAAAGAACAGCTCGCTAAGTTGAAAACTCGCAAAGAGCGACTTAGGCAAAAAAGAGCGTCTCGGTGAATCGAAAACCCGAAAGGGCGATTCAGGCAAAAATTAGAGACATAAAAAAATATATATTAATCAATCCCGGTAGACTTAAAACCCGAAAGGGGTAGTTTACGCAAAAGTTAGGGATATATGGCAAGTAACTGTGTTCAGGACAAACTTGATCATTCAAAATCCATAGTGGAGTATTCATCAGCAGTAGGTCATCTTCTACGAAGCACGAATACAGCGCAAATCGGAGTGGAAGGGAAAGATAACGGTCGTCACGTTTCATCGTAGCCCTTTTCCCGAAAATTACCAATTTCCAACTTTGTAAATACTCCATGGAATCAAGCATTTGGCTGATTACCATTCCATATATAATAATTTGAGCCTTGTGCTTTCCTTTGCAATCTAGTCTTATTCAGTTTCTTGAAATGCATTTTAAGTTTAAACAGTCATTTTCTTGAAACAAATGTTTTCATAAAATAAAATGAATTTACTTGCAAAAATAAAGGTGAAATTTCTTTCTGAGGTTTACAAACAATAGGAAGAATGCAAACAGTTGCTCCGAGAACGGTTGAGACTCCGGGAACCAATATTTCCCCATGAGGTCGCTTTGCGAACATCTCCCGATGACGGATCTTCACTTCAATTCATATTACTTACTTCGGACAGCGGACAACTGATAACCAGGTATTCCCAACAGAGTTCGAACTACAAGAAGAGGACCTCTTCTGATCCACAAGAATTCAAGTCGTATCATAGGATTTTACATCTGCGACAATTCCATTCACATTCACTTTACATTTTATCATTGTCATAATATTCATGCATACATTACATCATAATTGCATAGCCGAATCAGGCTTTGATCCTGTGAATGCCTAAGTCATTGAGGCATGAACTCAAGTTTCCCCTGCAAGTTCCGGAGAAACTTTTTCCTTCGAAACAACAGTTCATACACAAGGATCTCACCAAGCAAGTCAACAAATGGTAGTCTCCCTCAAGGAGATAGTTTGTTCACTTTTGGAATTCCTCAGCCGAGATTCTCCTGCAGAGCGACATTCAACAGTCTTCTTCAGATAAGATAGTCTGCTTCGCATTTTGGATTTCCCTACAGGTTTGGTATTTCCCCAGCAAGGTCGAGAAATGCCACTTTTTCGTCAAAGAAAATAATTCAGGAAATCTGCCAGCAGATCGACAAATGAATCCCCAGCGGAGTCAGCGAATGGTAGTTTTCGTCCAGAAGATCGTTCAGATTCCCCAACAAAGTCAGCAAATGGCAGTCTCTTTCAGCAGAAGACAGTTTGCTCACTTTCTATCATAACAGAGTCAGCAAATGGCAGTCTCTTTCATCAGAAGACAGTTTGCTCACTTCTTATCATAACAGAGTCAGCAAATGGCAGTCTCTTTCAGCAGAAGACAGTTTGCTCACTTTCTATCATAACAGAGTCAGCAAATGGCAGTCTCTTTCAGCAGAAGACAGTTTGCTCACTTTCTATCACAACAAAGTCAGCAAATGGCAGTCTCTTTCAGCAGAAGACAGTTTGCTCACTTTCTTTCATGACAGGGTCGACAAATGGCAGTCTCTGCCGGCAGAAGACAGTTTGTTCCCCTAGCAATTGGCAAATGGCAGTCTTTTCCCAAGAAAAGACAGTTTGTCTGCTAAATACCCAAGAGATCGACAAATGGCAATTTCTTCAAACAGTTTGTCTGTTTCTGGGATGTTTAACTCCCCACAGAGTCGATGAGTGGCAGTTTTCCTCTTAGGAAAACAGTTCGTTGATTCCCCAGACATCAGTTGACAAATGGCAGTTTTCACCCCGAAAACAGTTCGTCCGCCTTCAAACAAAGTCATTAGCCCCTCAAAAGATCATGAGGCCATATGACATTCTTTCAAAGACGTCAAGTCAAAAGGGAAGATGGTGAAGTTTCTTTACAACCGTCAAATGGCATCTTATCTCCAAGCGCTGATAAGAAGTTTGACGAGGAAACAAACCTTTGAAGTTTCTTTACAGCCGTCAAATGGCATCTTACCTCCAAGCGCTGATAAGAAGTTTGACGAGGAAACAAACCTTTGAAGTTTCTCTACAGCCGTCAAATGGCATCTTATCTCCAAGCGCTGATAAGAAGTTTGACGAGGAAACAAACCTTTGAAGTTTCTTTACAGCCGTCAAATGGCATCTTATCTCCAAGCGCTGATAAGAAGTTTGACGAGGAAACAAACCTTTGAAGTTTCTCTACAGCCGTCAAATGGCATCTTACCTCCAAGCGCTGGTAAGAAGTTTGACGAGGAAACAAACCTTTGAAGTTTCTTTACAGCCGTCAAATGGCATCTTACCTCCAAGCGCTGGTAAGAAGTTTGATGAGGAAACAAACCTTTGGAAATTTTCTCTTTATCTGAGTAATTGTCCAAACGCAACTGAGACCAGTTTCGAGATATGGACATCCGAAACAAGGGGGAGGTTGTTTGCCTTTTTCTAAGTATCAACACTTAGTTAAAGAAGATGGATTGCGCATCCTACATTGCCATCCATTCACCAGAATCCACACCAAGTATTTCTGCAGGAGTTTGTCTCCTCATCCCCCGCCAAGTGCGACAACGGGATCAAATCATGCAAAGATTTTATCATCTCAGGAGCGCCCAAAATTCGGGCATTCTTTGATATTTAAGTCTCTTTTACGCAGGAGAAATCGAGATCTCAATCTCTCTCCCTCCAGATAAAAGAAACTTAAATAGGGGCATCTGTCATACCCTAATTTTTGACCCCCCCTGAGATGACATATCTTCAGGATTTTCATCAAGTCAAAGCAAGTACCCAGGGCAGTCTAGCATTCAATCGAGGGTGTTCAAAGACAAGAAAACTCAGGCAAAGGATCAATCAATAGAGGGATTAGTCTCTAATACAATCATAAGACTCAAAAGCTTCATTATTTCACCTATGATTGATTAGACACCCAGTCATCTAAGTACAGAATTACTCAGATCAACAGACTAGGGTTTGGAGCCTATCAAGGACTAAAATCAGGGATCACCTTTGGGAAACCCTAAAAAGCCCCAGGGAACCATTCAAAGACATCAATCATCTTCAAATAACCCATATGACAAGATCCACTGGACATTACACCTCAATTCAAAGTCTACACTCATCATTGTCCTCTGGTCGACAATTAGAGTTTTTGACCTAATTCACCAAGATAGTTGACTTTTAATCAGGGCATGGATCCAAAACTCAAGACATGATTCAAGAATCTCTACTACCTCAATATAATCCAATTACATCATTCATTTGAGGAGAAGATCTTGTTTCTACACAAAAGCCCAAAAATTCACTTTGTCAGGAAAAGTCAACTGTGTGGGATCATCATTGACTTTTAAGGTTTTTGGTCAAAAAATGACTTTCAAAGATCAATATCATCAATATATGGATGTCAAAGTCATTTGACCAAAGAAATTCAAAGAAATTCATCAAGGAGCAAAAAGTCGGGAATTAGGGTTTTTGAGGGCATGGAGAGAACTCAAAATTTCACCTACACAACTCAAAAAACTTCCAACATGAAAGTTGTAGATCTTGCAAAATAAAACAACATCTTACAAAGGAACTTTTTTCAAAAGATCAATCATTTATGAAGTTTTGGAAATTTTGAAGTTTAGGTCATAAACACTTAGAAATTTTTCTAAGTGTTTTAACCTAGTTTTCATCCAACTTTGGGCTCATTTTTCACAAATTTCCCAAATGATTCTGAAGAAGACATAAACTAATTATTTAAAGTAGATGTTTAGGGCTTTCCAAATTGTGTTCAACCTTCTCCAAATTCAATTTGAGCTAAGAGTTATGCTTGTTCAAAGTTGGCCTCATGAAGTAAAATTATAGGTCATGGACACTTTTGGACTTTGCAAACTTTGTGCAAATAACCTCTCTTATGGATGCTACACGACCCATAACACATCTGAAACCATGCCATGCATTCATTTTCACCATGCCATAAGAATTGAAGAAGATTCTAAAAACAAGAACATGTGATTATGTAATGATTACATTTGTGAATTTATGGCAAATTGATGAATCACCCAAGGAATCTTCTCATCAACCAATTAGAGCTCACTTTGCATCTGAAATGTCCCCTAAGATCAGATAGAATCAATGGATAGGGGAAGCTAGCCCGAAAATGCATCATTGCATTTTGGAGATTCTTTGAATTTCTTCATGGCTAAGAAACCAAACTCACTACACTAAGCAAGCTCACCACAGCCAATTGATCTGCATCCATTTGCCTATAAATACAGAGGCATTCCTCATTCAAAAAACACACCAAAGCAACCATATTCCTTGCTTTCTCTTTCTCTTCTCATGTTCATTGTTTTTCAAAGTTCTTTGGCAAGAAGAATCGATTTCTTCAAACCAGAGCTCATCTTTGGGAAGTGAACATTCTAACATCTCAAGGGAGGTCATTTGAGGTGATCCAAGCACCTGGATCACTTCTGTAAGTGGAGGAACACCATTGTTGCTCTCACTTTGGAGCATTTGCAGTTGGAGGTCCATGGAGTAATTCAGGAGGTTCCGAGCCAAGCCAATCATCCAGGCACACTCCTCAGGTCATAGTGAAGCTAACCAGATGGCTGCAGCTCATCTGTAACTCAAGAATCAACAACCTCCATGTTCACTTGAAGCTGAAATCGAGGGAGGTCCATAGAACAATTCAGAAGGATTCAGGCTACAATAAGCATTCAGTTAGCATCATTGAGTCTCAGGGAAGCTATTGAGATCATTCATTCAAGCCCAGGTGCTCTTCATCATCCTCACGACCTCCATTTTCAGAGGTAAGTTTCTGAACCCCACCTCTCTAATTTAAGTACTCTTTGTGAAATAGCTCGATTCTATCTTGTTCAGCATCATCAGAGGAGTGAAAACCCTCTATCATCATTCATTTATCTTTCAGTATAGTCATTTAATTTGATTTTGAAATTTTAGGGTTCTTCACGATTTCTGGTAAATTAGTTAGATGTAGTTAATATCAATACATGTTAGTTACATATTTAGAATCGTGAGTGAATTTAGAGCAAGTTTGGTTTTTATATCATTGCAAATGGTTGAGAATTGAGGAAGTTCAGAATTTCAAATTGATGGAGCTTGAGGTTGAAGACGAAGATGGTGAAGCGCGCCATTTTTGGATTCTCAGGGGAGGGTTTAAAATATATTTAACTGAAAGCGTGTTTTAAACGAATACATCGTTTGCCCTAGTGGCCTCACATGCGCTCTTAGTCTCCTCATGCCTCAAGTCTGGGGTTCGAATCCCCCTCGCCCCAGACTTTTTGATTCTTTTATTTTTCAAAGATTTACTACTTGTTTTGAAACATAATCAAATGAGTGCAAGTTACTAACACCAAGCGCGCCTTGGCCCAGTGGTATTATTTTGAGTGAGTGACCTAGAGGGCGTGGGTTCAAACCTTCCAAGGGCCAAAACTATTTTTTTAACACCAATTTCTTTCATTTTTCTCACAAACTTCACATAATTATTTAACCTATCAAATTATTTTATTTTCACTTCATTTTTTACACACTTGTCATTTAATACATCTATTTTGTGAATAATCAAAAAAATCATAAAAATATTATTTATTTCATATATTTTTATTAGGTTTAAAATAGTATGTTTTAGGTGTTTTCTTAAATACTTTAAATACATATTTTACTTTGTTTTAACCTAATCATTTTGTAAATAAAGTCCATGATAAAACCCTATTTGCTTAGGTCTTAATTGAGTAAAAATCTTTATTTTTACTTTAATTAAGTTGACTTTTGTCAATTCTCAAAACTATTTTTCAATCTCTGATTAAATCAAATGATTAGGGTTTTCAAACAACAAAACCTTGCATCATTCCAAATCATTTTTCAAATTGCTTTTACACCAGTACTGTAAAGTACTGGGCCTCTAATAGAGTGTAAGTCCCAAAAACCTTCTCTTCTTAGCTTGTTTTCAAAACTGTATTTTCAAAATCTTCTTTCTGTTTTCAAAACATTCTTCTGGTATTTGAAGGGCATTATTCCCGGTGAAACTCTTCAGATACCTATGTGACCTTTGTCCATCTTCACTTCTTCTGTTTTCAAAAACCATTAACTGTTTATCATATATATATTCAACTATTATCAACAAAACAACAAAATTACTGTTGAGGCTCTGTACATACTTCTTCAATGGCCTCCACTCCATCCAGGTTAGGCTTTACAAGCTTTCAATTTACAGTCTTTATTTAAATTACTGTCAAATATAAATTGTGCATATATATTAGTTTAGAACTACGTTTGAGTATAAACCTTAGGACAGTTAAACTATATATATATTATAGGAATATGACCTAGGATTGAGAATGTCTTCCCGGTGAAGGCTCTTTCCTAATTAGAGATCTGTAGTTCAAACCCCCAAGATGAATTATTCCCGGTGAAACATCTTGGCAAAAACCTTAGAATCCAAAAATAATAGGACACATCCACCCAAAGAGGAATTATTCCCGGTGAAACCTATTACCCATTTGCTTAGAGCCAAAATAAGTTCAAAACTACATAGCTTTCTCTTGTGCTATAACAAGGACTCTCGATTAGCCTCCTCTTGGGCTTTGTACAAGGACCCACAGGCTTCTTAAAAGCATTTCCAGCTTCCTCTTGAGCTTGTATACAAGGACCCATCAGGTTTCTTATAAACATAGGAACAGGTCTTTAGTCACCTTTTAGCCTACCCTGGTGAGTTTTCTTCCAATTTAAACCAGACTTTAAACAAGCTAAGTTTGTCTCAATTTTGCATTGAGTACACCTTTTGGAATGAGAGACATGGACAGTCTCTGTCACCCTTATCTCTATCAATCTTCCTTAGCAGAGTCTAGGATCCATGTTTACTTCTCCTCAGCATGTGTCAGCCTTCATCTTGGGCTTTAAACAAGAAGTCTCCACTAGATAATCTTTCTGCCAATCCTTTCATCCTTTAATAATTAATGGAGTGCTACCCAAATCAATTATCATTTTAATAAAAACCCCTGGAAAGGGTTAGCTTCCACACATTCTTTCATTTTTAATATAAATCCCTGGAAAGGGTTAGCCTCCAAAGTCAATTATTAAATGTCAAAAAAAAATAAAGATTCATTTCTCTTAGGAGATAATTTCCCCAAAAGAGTCAAAACCCCTGGAAAGGGTCAGCCTCCAAAAACATGATAAAGTCAGTCTTTTAACAGACAAATTCACCAGCTGAGTCAAAATCCCTGGAAAGGGTTAGCTTCCACACATTCCATCATTTCAATAAAAACCCCTGGAAAGGGTTAGCCTCCAAAGTCAATTAAAATCAACCTCCATTTCAACAAAATCCCTGGAAAGGGTTAGCTTCCACACATTCTTTCATTTTTAATATAAATCCCTGGAAAGGGTTAGCCTCCAAAATCAATCAATCATTTCAATAAAAATCCCTGGAAAGGGTTAGCTTCCACACATTCTTTCATTTTTAATATAAATCCCTGGAAAGGGTTAGCCTCCAAAGTCAATTATTAAATGTCAAAAAATAAAGATTCATTTCTCTTAGGAGATAATTTCCCCAAAAGAGTCAAAACCCCTGGAAAGGGTCAGCCTCCAAAAACATGATAAAGTCAGTCTTTTACCAAATAATTTCTCCAGCTGAGTCAAAATCCCTGGAAAGGGTTAGCTTCCAAAGAAAAACAGTCTTTCAATAAATAAAATTTCCTCAGTAGAGTCAAAACCAACAAAAACAGTTAGCCTCAACCTTGGGCTTCATACAAGGCACCCAAACAATAAAACTCCCCTGTCAAGAGTCAGCCTCAACCTTGGGCATTGTACAAGGCAGATAATAGAGTCTCCCCAGTGAGTTCTTCATCACTCAGTAGCCACAACCTTGGGCTTTGTACAAGGCAGATAAACCATACTTTCATGTGTCAAAGATTCCTAACACCTAGGATCTTTTCCCCATAGAGTCATCCATACTCAGTTTATTTAAGAGTCTGCCACAACCTTGGGCTTTGTACAAGGCAGAAAATAATGTTTTCCCTAGCTAGAGTCAGCCACAACCTTGGGCTTTGTACAAGGCACACAAAATAGAGTCATTCATTCAATTATCCTCAGCAGTTAGCCACAACCTTGGGCTTTGTACAAGGCACACAAATAGAGTCTCCCTAAGTAGAGTCAGCCTCAATTCTGGGCTTTGTACAGAACACAAAAATACCCTGTAATTAATCCCCAATGGAGTCATCTCCCAGAGTCAATAATATTAATAAATCAATCAAAAAGCCTCAAGCTTGGGCCTCATTCAAGCCAGCTAAAGTCAAATCTTTCATATAGTAAATAGACATAGCTTATCTCTATAGAGAGATATTTTTACTACTCTACCACATTCAAACAAACAAACATTTCAATTTCAATTTCATTCAAAGTCTCCCATTTAGGACTCTGAAAGACATGCTCTGGCACATCCCCAGACTTGTACACTTTCCCTAATTTGGATGAGCATCTTTCTTTCATTTTAGAGGCACGATGGCTGTCATACTTGATCAACCAAGTAGACTCCCCTCTTAATGAAACATCATTTTTTTAGCTTTTCTGTCACTCCTTTAAATGTTTGTGGTAGAATAGTACAAATACCTCTCTGTAAAGATGATTTCATGTCTCTTTACTGTAAACAGAGATTTAATTCAAAGCTTCAACCTTGAGCTTCAAGCAAGGCACCAAAAACAAGTAATTTCCCTAGTTAGTTCCCCGAACTACATTAAGCTCTGACTTCCACTAGGGATATGTAGGCATGAGGTTCACAAGGAATCTCAGCGAGCTAATAAAATACCAAAAATAGTCAGTCTGTCTATCTGTCTGTCTTTCTTTAATCAATTCAATTCTCTCTCCTAACACAAAGGAGAAACTTTCCCAATCATTAGCAGCAAACACAATCACAATGACACAGAGAAGGTTCCTGTAGAGTACTACAGATATGTAGGGTGTTTAAACACTTCCCTATGTATAACCGACCCCCCGGACTCCAGAATTTCTAGTCTAGGTGAACCCCCACACTTAGCAAACTCCTAGGGTTTAGTTGAGATCTTTTTTTCCCTTTCCTACTCGTAGGACCAATAAGAAAGTTCGTGTGATATCGTAGGAAGAACTGAAATAAAATTCATCCCACCACGGGCGCATTCTCCTTCCAAATTTCGCGTGAAGGGTTTAGCGTGCCGTCCTCCCAAGTGAAACGGGGAGGTAAAGAAAACGACACCACACAACCAACCTCAACGGGAGAACAGAGAGAGAAATGAGAGAATTCAATTCCATGGAAATCTAGAGTGAAATAATGAGATGTGGAGACCTTTATTTATAGCTAAAGTTTGAAACCAAAAAAAGGGAGAGAAAATGGAGTGAATTTGATACGTTTTCCCACGATCAAATGAATATGTTTGGAAAAGTTATGAGATATGGATTAACTTAGTCGAAGCAGATATAATCTGACTTGTCAGAAAAAAATCCATTAAAGACTTGGTTAGACGCACAAAAAACATGTATGTAATTAATAAAATGGATGAGGACAACGTTGAAATTATGTTTGATCATAGACAAGATGTCACACACAATATGAAAACAATGTGTGAGACAAGATGGTGTGAATTAATCAATGAATAGGGTTGACAATGAACCGAACCAACTCGAACATAGTTCGAAACTCGATTCGACAACTTAATCGTTGAGCTTGGTTCATGAACCAAATGAGTTGAATATGAGCTAAAAACTAAATTCACTAACTAACTAACTATATATATATATATATATATATATATATATATATATATATATATATATATATATATATATATATATATATATATATATATATATATATATATATATAAAAAAAAATCATAAATCTTAAACTTATCATTTTTATAAAAAAAATTAATGTATATACTTTAACGTTATACTGTATTAAATTAAATATTTAAAAAAAATACCTTTAACTTAAAAAAAAAAACACATACTATTCTTAACTTTTGAACTACGTTTTAAGAAAATAATAATTTTTTAAAATTAGTAGAATTTACCTTAGACTTAAAAAAGGACTTTTAAGTTCATGAAATAAATGAGTTGAACCTAATGAATTGAATCTAATGAGTTGAACCGTGTTATTCGTGAACTTAAAATGAGTCGAGTTTGAGATTAAAAACTAGTTCGTGTCAAATTCGAGTTGAGATTCGAGTTGAACAAATTTTTATCGAGGCGATGAGGCAAGTTCGACTCGACTTATTTTCAGTCTTATCGATGAACAATAAAATATAGTAAGAAATAAAAGACTTAAAAAATTGTTAAAGCAACTTGATGCAATTGTTACCTAGGTCTGGAGGACAGTAGCCAAATAGAAAGAAATCTACTAATACTAAGTAGTCAATAATTCACAACGGTCTTATCTAAATTATCTCTAGTTCAGAGTCATTTCCTAATATTACTTGTGAATTTCAACTCAGGTTTTCCCTGAATTTGAGATCCTTTTACTTCCACGCAAACACTATCTTAAGTGTTTGTAAGTCTTCAACAATAAGAATATGGTAAACTTCATGAAACAAAATCACATCTTTGTTTCTTAATGAATGGTAGAAAATAACATAGGACGTAGTTGAACACAGCCAAGACATGATGTGTTTCTTAATCATCAAAGCATCCACGGCATGTCCTCCACGTGAGCGTATGTTTTCTCTCTTTATATAGAGCCAATTTGATAGTCTAGCCCATTAGACTTTCACAAACAAATACATAACATTTCAATCTTGAATAAAATAAAATTTTTCAAAATAAATTTTACAAAATAAACCATGCAGATTCTGTAACAAAATAAATTATGCAGATATTGATACTAAATAACATGCATTCTAAATATGATTTCTTCTCAAAAGATCATGTAGTATAACCAAACGAAATTTTTTCAAAAAATATAATATACCAGTGGATAATGGAACCAAGATATCTCAACAACTTACGTGACATCTTGATTGACATTTTTCCAATAAAAACAAGTGAATTCATATGTAAAACAAAATCTCTCTTTGGCTATTTTTAGGTAAAACAAAAAGTTGAGCACTTTTAGCACATCAATCATCAGATAAGGCTAACAACAAGATAAATTGATCAAAACTCAATTCAAGAATTCAATTAACGGAACGAAAAAATCACAACCAGGAGTGCCTATTCTCTTCCTATTTGCCTTAAAATGGCTAAGGGAAAACAAATACCAAGCCGTCAGAACCGAGGAATAAGGGTTAAAACCAACAAATTAACTAAGCAAATATTCAAACAACCCAATAGAAATCAACAATCCATAAAACTAAACAAACCAAATCAGAGCCATAGAGTATAAGAGTCACTTTCGAAGACCACTTCAATAACATCATCATATTCTCGGGTAGAATAAGGAATGAACATATTGATAATTTCTTCACAAACATTCTTCTTAGCACGGGATGTAGTGATGATCTTTTGTAATACCTTTGCATCATAAAACAAAGCCTTAAGAATGTGGCTTCTCACAGGCTCCGAAAGAGGAGTAACATTTATCATCAGTGGCGAAGCCAAGAATTTTAGGCATCCTGGGCAAAAACTTTACACCATTGATTATTCATCTGTTTTAATTTTCACAGCTTATTTTTACTAATTTTGCCCCTGATTTTGTCTAAAAATCGGCTATTAAATTAGGGGGAGTACAAAGAAAATAGGGGTTGAGCCCGGGCGTGTGCCCGAACTCGCTGGGCCTAGGAACCGCCCCTGTTTATCATCTCTTCATGAATCCTCAAATTATTTTCATCAATAAAAGTAGGAAGCACAATGTGAATAACAAATTTTTCAACAAAAGCTTGTGTTGTGAAATCGATGTCAAGAACAAAATATAATAGGTTTATTTTTCTTGTAAAGAAACCCACAAATGTTGGAACAAGAGAAGAAAGAATAACACAATGAAATTGGTTATAAACTGTTATTTTTTACTTTCTCTGTGAAACAAGATTACAAATATTATAGAATAACAAATAACATCTTTCACCCTAATTAGGATTTGTAGTGTGCAATAATGAGATACTAGTATGCTATTTATAATAAAATTAACACACTAAACTAATGGGTTTTTACACACAGACCCATTACACAAGCTAACTTAGGAAACAAGTTAACTTAAACAATTGGACATAACAAACAAGTCCAATTCGACATTCTAACAATTCTAACATATTTTGACTACAGCATGTGAACAGACTTCGACAACATGATAATTTCCTGTCGAATTGTCGAACCAATAAACTACTCTTCGACTCTACTAAAACTCGATCCAATATCTCACAACTTCTAAATAAAATTGAGAACACAAGGAACAACACCAACCTCATCGTCACTCATCACTGTTGATATAAACTTTAGTGAACCACTATCTTTTTAGTTGTTTTAGGCTTTATCAACATTTTTTCTTGATAAATTTGTTCAAAATATCATAGTTATTTTTTAAAATAATTTCTTAGAGTAATATTTCCAATTAAATAAATAAATATAGTTATAAAAATTAAATATTTAAAAAGTTATCACAATATAGTACAAACATGTAAAATTTATAAAATATTTAATAATATCAAACTAAAAATATCTTATTGCATTGGAAAAATAATGGTAAGTCATAACAAATCTAAAAAATTTACAAAAGGATATTATTCCCTTGATTTTCAGTTTTACTTTATAAACACAAAATAGCTTTGTTTCCTTTAGTAGGTATTTATTACTACCCATGCTAGAAGAATTGGCTTCGTAAAGTGCACTTGAAGCATCTATAACCTACTGAAAACACAATAATACATATTTAAAAAAATTGATGAAAATCTGTTCCAAAAAAATGATGAAAATTAAATAATACAACTTAATATAGATTCCTAAAAAAGGCAAATTTTACGATAAAAAATTAAGAATATTAAAGTTTTATCTTTTTAAAATATACACAAATGTGATTGAAGAAAACAATCACATATCTATTACATATATTAAAACAGGACTCAAAACATTTGCCACGTAACAAACCTATTGTCATGTCAACAAAAATCGTAGGTGGCATCCTTTACAATACATATATGATACATTTTCATTGCATATCACTCCTATTTTATAGAGATCACGTTACAAAACCTTCACTTTCTTAAAGTTCAAACCATCTCTCCTCCCTATTCAATGCTCGTCATTTTTACCATTCAAACCATCTCTCCTCCCTATTCAATGCTCGTCATTTTTACCATTTATAGATTATTTAATTTGAAACCCTGTCTCTTCTCTTCTCAATGTACTTTTAATAAATCTAAATAATTTTTTATTTCAGTTACACAACTTTCAATTTGAAAAATGAAGGAGAGATCCAAATTGCAATTTGAAACCTTCTCTCTTCTCCACCTCTTAATGTACTTTTTTAATGTATCCAAATAATTTCTCTACTTCAATTACACAGTTATAAGTAAGAATAGAAATAGGGTTAATACCTATTTCCTCCTGCCATATAGGGGTCATTTGAAAAACCCCCTGCAAAAAAAAAAGTTGCAAGAAATTTCCTAACATTTCAAGATTCTCTCATTTTTTACCTTCATCACATCCAGTCAGCAAAAAAACTGACGTGGCATGTATTTTTTTTATTTTTTATTTTTTTCTAATGATGTGGATAGCCCATGTGACTTTTTATTTATTATTATTTATAATGCCATGTTGGCAATTTATATTATATTAATTTTTGGATTATATGTTAAAACATTTTAAATAGCCAAAATTTGTTGGAATGTGGCTTTTTATTTATTATTATTTATAATGCCATGTTGGCAATTTATATTATATTAATTTTTGGATTATATGTTAAAACATTTTAAATAGCCATTTTAAATAGCCAAAATTTGTTGGAAGTGAGAGTTGAACGCACTCCCTTCCATAAGAAGCCCAAGGGCCTGACCACTAGGCTAGGTGGTTTGTTTTGTTCAACAAATACTTTGAATGGTATTAATAGCATACTGCAATTTTATTTACAATTCCAATAGTATATATATATATATATATATATATATATTTTCATTAAAAGCATTGTTATATTTTAACTTAATAAATTTAATTTAAAAATTTTATATAATTTAATATAAATTGTTTAACATTATAAAATAGTAAAATATTAAAATATTATTTTACTATTTTATAAATTTAATAAATTAGTAAAGTTAATAGTAAATTAAATTAAATTAGTAAATTAATAACATTAAACAATATTAATTAATAAAGTTAATAGTAAGTTAAATTAAATATAAATATTAATATAAATTGTTTAAAATAATATTATTTTAATATTATTTTACTATTATCATTATAAACTAAATCATTATAAACTAAATTAATTTGTTTTAATTTAAATAGGTTTTACTATTTTTAATTTAACTATATTAATTAAACTACTTTTAAATTAATTAATATGTATCAATAAAATTAGTTTCGTTTATTTTTAATTTATTTAAATAGCTACAGTATTGGTTTTGTAATTTAACTAAATATTAATTAATAACATTAACTATTAACTAATAATTATTAATTTAAATATTAACTATTAACTAATATATTACTTTATATGTACATTATTTTTAAATAGTAATTAATATTTTTAAATATAAACGATATTTAACATAATTATTTTAGTTTATACTAACTGAACCAATTTATATATATAGTATATATATTATTATATATATTATTATTATTATTTAACGTAAATATTTAACGTAAGTATAGTATATATATATATATATATATATATATATATATATATATATATATATATATATATATATATATATATAACATAAAATATAGTTGTATATAATTAGTAATTAAATGCAAATATTTAGTTGATACTATAACAACAATTAAAAACAAATATATAACAACTTGAAATATCCAGCCTAGTGGTCAGGCGCTGATTTTTTTACTCATGTGCCACAAAAATGAAACAAAAATACCAATATGCCATGAAAATACCAGTTTGCCACACTTTCCTTTGGGGTCCGTCCAGGGGTTGGCCGGACTGATGAAGCACTTTTTTCTCCTGTTGGGGTCCGGCCAGGGGTTGGTTGGACTCTAACTAGTCCGTTTTTTTTTTTGTTTTTTTAATTGATTTAAATGTTTTATTAATTATAATAAAAGTTTTTTATTAGTTATAATGATTAAAATATAATTAAAAATGTAAAAAATATTATAATAAATAAAAAAATAATTTTTTTTATTATAAATAATGATTAAAATACAATAAAATATAATAAAAAACATTATAATATAATAAAAAAAAATATTTGCCAATAAATTTTTTTTAATTGAATTTAAGGATTTATTAATTATAAAAATTATTTTTTTATTATAATTAATGATTAAAATATAATAAAAAAGCCAATATTTATTTTATTCAATACATAAACGGGTACAAGGAAAAAAAGCCTATTTTTTCTTCTTTGGTTGGACCATATGTCCCTCAGTGAGACATTTTTTGGGTATCTTTGGTCTCGTACCCCTACGTAACGGTTGATCATTGTTTGGTGGAGGTTGCCTTTGTGGAGAATCGTCGCTTGAAAGATCTTACTTATACGCAATGTGGCTGTACAATCTTACTTATAGGCAAAAAAATAATAATAAAATATATGTCCTCGTCCATCTATTGGCCGAACCTACACATGCTCGTCCATCTATTGGCCGAACCTACACATGTTCGTCCAACCCATGACTTACTCATATTTTTAATAATTAAAATAGCATTTTTTTTAATTTTTTATTATATTTTAATCATTAATTATAATAAAAAACAATTTTTATAATTAATAAATCCTTAAATTCAATTAAAAAAAATTTATTGACAAATAATTTTTTTTATTATATTATAATGTTTTTTATTATATTTTATTGTATTTTAATCATTATTTATAATAAAAAAAATTATTTTTTTATTTATTATAATATTTTTTATATTTTTAATTATATTTTAATCATTATAACTAATAAAAAACATTTATTATAATTAATAAAACATTTAAATCAATTAAAAAAACAAAAAAAATGGACTAGTTAGAGTCCAACCAACCCCTGGCCGGACCCCAACAGGAGAAAAAAGTGCTTCATCAGTCCGGCCAACCCCTGGACGGACCCCAAAGGAAAGTGTGGCAAACTGGTATTTTTTTTTTCATTTCATGGCATATTGGTATTTTTGTTTCATTTTTGTGGCACATGAGTAAAAAAATCTCAGGCGCTGCACACCTAAAGTGGAAGGGTGTGGGTTCAACTCCCACCGCCAATAAAATTTTAACATGTTTTCTTATATTAATCAAAAATAAACATGTTTTCTTATATTAATCAAAAATAAAATAAAAAGCCACCTGAGCATCCACATCATTAAAAAAAAATACATGTCATGTCAGCTTTTTTGCTGACTGGTTGTGATGAAGGTAAAAAAATAGATAATTTTGAAATGTTAAAAAAATTCTTGCAATTTTTTTTTTTGCAGGGGGTTTTTCAAATGACCCCTATATAGTGTCGCTGCTACACACGGCTGACAACAACAACAACACTCTCAACTACATCAATTTAGCTTGATGCTTCTTATTTATTTCACTTACTAAGGTGCCTTTCACCATCTTCTTCTTAAATTATATAATTTTTGTCTATATTATTTTTCTAATACCATTTCATATTTATTTTAAAGGAATCAATTTTTGCTTTTGGAGTTAAGTCGATGGGAGATCTCATGTGTACTAAAGTGACGCCTCATTTAACAAATTTGTCTTTATATTCATCTTTGTAGGATATTTTTTTTAAATAAAGATATTTTAATCCAAACATATATGTGTAAAGTGACTGCTCTACGATTTACAGTAACACTGCTTTCAACTAACTATTTTTTTATTGTAAATGATACATATATGTAAGAAATTTCAAACATATATTTTATATTTTAAAGTTATTAAGTCTGTCAATATTTAGAAATAAAATATCATTAAATATACTGTTCCATATTACTAGAACTGGAAATGAATCGAGTCGAACTCGTCTCAGCTCAGTTTGACTCGTTAAGAATTATTCGAGTTCGAGGTTATGATGAACTTTTTTTTAAGCTCAAACTCGACTCGTTAAGAATTGGCCGAGTTCGAGTTCGAGTTTATCTCGATTTTTTTTCAGGTCAAACTCGACTTGTTAGAAGTTCACGAACATCTCGATTCAACTCGTTAGGTTTATCTTGTTAGGTTCAACTCGCTTATTTCACGAACTTAAAAGTAATTTTTTAAAGTCTATTTTTTATGTATATATTTGACATTTTAAATTAATATTTTTTAAATAAAAATAATTGAAATAAAATAAAAGTTATAAGATTGAAATTTATATGTTGTTAATTTTATTTGTATAACTATTTGTAGAAATATTTTGCTCACTAGAGAATATAAATTATCAATTAAAATCGTTAGATTAAAATAAAATATGATACTAAGATTTAGGGCAAATATTTAAAGCTACTCTTAAAGACAATATAATTTATCTCATATATAATCGAGTTGACTCATGAACCTAACGAGTCGAACTATGTATAGTTCAAATTCAGCTCATTTAGTTAACGAACTTAGTTTTTAGCTCATACTCAGCTCATTTAATTCATGAACCTAGTTCAACGATTTAATTTTCGAATCAAATTTCAAACTATTTTCGAATTAGTTTCACTCATTATCAACCCTACATATTACAAACCACATCCACTTAGTCCATAATGATAATAGCGTGAATGAACCTAACAATCATATGGAAAAAAAATCAATATTTTTGCTCCAACATTTTACTCACTTTTAAAATACAATAAATTTGAATGTTATTATTTAAATATTAAAATTTTGACTATATTATTTCTCTTTATTAATTTAAAAATTGTATATTCAATCTTCAATATTTTAAATTATCACATTTATTTTTTATATTTGTATCAATTTTATGATTGCTAAAATAAATTGCGGTCAATTCAAAAAAATTCTGTGTAAAAGTGACTACTATATTACTAATTATAACATAAAATGAATTATTTTAATTTAGATAAACATATTGAAACAAGATAATGAAAAAGAATTGAAAGAAAAATTAAAAATGAAAATGCATTATTATTATTATTATGAATGTTACCATTATTTCCTATGATAAATATAAATGTTAACATTAGTTCATGAATATAATTTAATTAATGATTCATTATTATTATTGTTGGTACAATATTATTCATTACTTAATTAGCCTTCAATTAAAAACGACGTGAATTCTTATCTATCCAACTCAAAAAGTTGGATAAAGTTACATTCAGTGTAAAATATCTTGGAAACAACCAAAAAATATATTATTTAATAATTAATTAAATAAGATAAAACTAAATTATGTAATGTGATTGGTGGAATGTACACTACCCAACTTTTTGTGATGGGTAGAGAAGTTATCCCCTTAATTTATTATTTATTTAGTACAATATTATTCATCACTCTGTCACACAGCTATTTAATTCTCTTATCGAATAAATATTTAATAATCTATATTAAATTTAAGAGTAGTCTAAAATATTTCTTTATGCAAACTTTATTTCATTAATGTAAATTCGACTAAATATTTAACACTACTAACTCAAATAAAATTTGGAAATATTATATTTTTTTTTAAAATACAACTTCATTGTTATTACTTGCTAAGCACAAATAATATGTAACATATATTATATAAAATAAAAAAAAAATTCATCAACAAAATTACATTAATTATATTTTTACAATTTAATTTATTTATATTGCACATGTGTATTCAAAAACATTTACAAATAAAAAATAATTGTTTATAAAAAATTAATGAATTCATTATTTAAGTTACCAAGAATTTATTATAGAATGAATGAAATTAAATTCTAAATGAGCATTAATTTAGTTAGGATAAATTTAGTATTCAATATTTGACGAAAAAATTAATTATTATTTAAAAACCAATGGGTACAAATGTAATATATTGAATCTACTTTAATTTCAGAGTCCCACTTTAATAATTTATTTTTAGTTATTAATATTTTAAATATGAAAATCATTTTTATTAATTATAAATTTATAAAAAAAATTATCTATTCATTTTTTTAAAATTTTAATTATATTTCAAAAATCAATATATATTAAATATATCGTTTTAAATATTTTTAAAAATTGAATTCTAGTTTATCTTATTATATCATTGATTGCCTCATTATTTATTCACTTAATTCCAATTTATCATACCTCCATTGGCATCCCTTATTTTGGCTTTTCCTTTTCTTAAATTTGGAGATAGTTTAAGAAAGCATAAGATGCATTGCAAGTAAGAAATATGTTATCATTCATTGGAGTTCTAATTTCAAGAGAAACAATAGTAATGAACTCCTCATTAATTCAGCTAATATGATTGATGTAACTTTTGCCCAAAAATATAAGAGTATAAACCCACAAAAACTACATACCTAGGACTATATTTACATAGAGTAAAATGAACGGAGCAGAATTGAGTGGAGTGCAATGGGGAGGAACGGAACGGAGCGGAATGAAATAAAGATTGCATTCCATTGTTTGGGTATTTCATGACGGAATAGAGAGATTTTGTAATTTCGCCCAGATCGGAGAGTATAAAAAATGATGGAAAGTAATGGAATGGGATGGAATGCATTTCATCCGGTTCCGCTCCATTCTATCCGTTTTTAATCAATTCAAAAAATAAAATATAAGTTTATATCATTCCATTCCACTCTCTTCCATCAATCCAAACATAGCCTAAGACAGGGGCGGTTTTAAGGCCCGGCCAGGCTGGGCACATGCCCAGGCTCTGGCCCAAATTTTTACGATTTCGAAACCTAAATTTGCGACTTCAGAACCTGAATCTTGTATCTATTTCTTTGCTGTTTGGACTTTGCCTTCTTTTTTAGGGTAAACTGCTTTTTACGGTTATGTTTTTATAGTTCCGAGTTGATTTTTCGACACAATTTCGAGTTAGTTCTGGTTTTTCGGTTTCTGATTCTAAATACTAGCATACAACATTATGAAGCTAAATGGATGAATGTTTACCTGTTAAAAATGCAGAAAAATACAGCTTTTAGTCTTTCCCGCAAGGTGTTCGATAGAATGCTTTAACCAATTTCTCGCCTCTTTTCGCTTCAATTCTTTCACTTAATGATGTTGAATTATTATTCTTGTACATGATTGTTGTTGTTGCAGGTTGTGGTTTATGAATTGGTATCAAATTGTCGCCGTTACCATCGTTTTGCAACTTGCACACTAAGTGTTCGGTAAATGATCTCAATAAGTGTCTGAAGGAATGGAGTCGTTTGAGTTTTCATGTTACTGGCTTAATTTGTGATGTGTCTGTTCCACAAGAGAAGGAGATTCTCATGGAGGATGTTTCCTCTGTCTTTCCTGGGAAACTCAACATCCTTGTAAGTTATTTTATTTTTATAGTCAATATAGGTTTTGCTGCTGCAGGTGTAAGCTAGTTATGTTAACACAGAAACATTCAAAACTTGATAAACTCAAGTAACCAAGTTCCATGTAGTGATGCACCATTAACTATTTATTGTGATGATTTAAAAAACCCTTCATACCTGGCCTAAATTTCCATTTTTCCATATAATATAATCCCATTAGCCTCCCATGGCAAAGTCATTTCAACTCATATTAAAATTTGCATAACTTTTATATTAATGTGATTGTTGACTTTACATATAATCCAATTGATTCCTTATTTTATATTATTGTTCAAATGTTGGAATCAACATCATTATTTTTTAGTTGTGATTCTCAATTGGATAAATAAAAGATCTTTTGATTATGTGTACTTGTTGTTTCTTTGATGTAATGAAGTGATGGAATGGATTTAAATGAGGATTGTAATCTTTCTGTTCAGCATTGTAAAGTTTTGTTATGAGTAGCCAAGTTTTGTGTCATTTTTTTAGGTTGATCATGGGTGAAAGAACTCTAGTGTTCCTACTCTTCCTTTTCTATTATTTCTTTGTTGTTGTGGTAAAAAAACATCAAATGAAAATTGTAAGTTTTTCTCTCTCAAAGTTATGCCTATGTTTTATGTTTTTCGAATCATTCATCTGCAAAATTCAGTCTATAATAACATCATGAAATTAGAAATATTTGACTTGTTTTTTTGTTGAAAAATAGACCTTAAGTATTTACTCTTATCCCTATCAAGTAGTGATTAAAATTTGTCTTTGATTGCAGACCTTGCACTTTCGACTATAAATTATGAGTGGAAGAATACGCCGCCGAGTTGGGAGCATTCGCAAGATGCTTGTGGGGTTGTTTTTATCTCTTTTGATACTGGTTTTTCCCGACTAAAGTCAATGTTTGTTCAAGAAACAAAAAATAATTTATACTACAATATTCGATAAATTGATGCTGATGAGTTAATTGAATTATTAAGATTGTTTGCTTTTATGGTTCGTAGGTGCAGTTAATCAACTTACAAGAAGTCTAGCTTGTGAGTGGACAAAAGACAACATAAGCTGGGTACATCAGAACATTGATGTTAGAGCCAGTAATTTTCTTCTTCTTTATCATGTGACCTTTAGAAGAATTAGCAACATGTTCGTTAGTAACATTTTTTTTCTTCTTTAAATTTTTGCCCAGGCTTCAGAAATTTTCTAGCTCCGCCACTGGCCTAAGATTTACCAAAATCAGTAAAATTAGCTCATTTTTTAAGCTATATCATCCTACATCAATCGTCCTCTACATTAACGAATTGATTCATAGTTTCATGAAATACGTGTACAACAAGGAGTGTGATTGCAATAATGCCAATCTATGAAGTTATTATCAACCACGTCCATGTCCATATAGGTTTATGCTTGAACATGTGCCAGCATCAAACTTTAATATCACAACAGATCTTATAAATCTTATCTTTTCTTTGTTGTGAGTAAGAATGTCCCCAAAAAAATGGTCGAACCAAATTGTTGATCTAAAGTTAAAATAATTAAATTGTTATATTTAGTTAGTAGATGGTTTATCAAAATTACATTTTAAAAAGAATGGATTTTGTGATGCGTGCTAAAAAAGTAAACATGTACAGGCCTCCTTTAAATTTAAAAATATTAATTCTACAAATAGGCATTTGAAATTGTAGCATATGGAGTTTTGGCAGGAATTACTATGTTCTTATGATTATGGATGACTATTCTCGCTATACCTGGATGATATTCTTATCTCATAAAAGAGACGTATTTGTTGCCTTTCGAAAATTAGTCAAAGTTATCTTGAGCATTGCATTTATCCTAAATGATCACGAAGGTTAATTTCAAAATATGAAATTTGAGAACTATTGTAAGGAGAATCAAATTTAGGACACTTTGTGCTCCACGAACTCCCCCAAAAAATTAGAGTTGTGGAACGGAAAAATATATCTCTTGAAGAGCTTGTAAGGAGGATGATCAATGAGACTAACCTTTCTAAGTGCTTTTGAGGTGATGCGGTAAGCACTGCTTGTTATGTTTGATAAGACCAATTCTAAAGGAAGGAAACCCAATATTTATCACCTTCATGTTTTTAGATGCAAATGTTTTGTCCTAAATAACAGGAAGGATAACTTTAAAAAATTTGACGCTAAAGTTTATGAAGGTTTATTCTTAGGATATTTCACTTCTAGTAAAAGTTTTAGAATTTTTTTTAATAAAATAATTGTGTCTATAGAAGAATTAGTTCATGTTAACTTTGATGAAACTAACTCCGAGTTAGTAGAGGTAGAAGTGTTTGATTGTGCATGTATTCTGAAGAACACTTGTCTAGAATATCAAGATCAAGATCAAAATAAATATAAAAATCAAGTGATTGGGACCAAAGTGGTCTTTCGCAACAAATTGGACAAAAATGAAAACATTATAAGAAATAAATTTATGTTTATTGTGAAAGGATACAATCAACAGGAATGTATAGATTTTGTTGAGACTTATTCTCATGTAACTAGATTAGAAGTCATAAGGAGGCTTTTAACTGTTTCATAAATCTTAAATTGCAAACCCTTTCAAATGGATGTAAAAATCACATTCTTGAACATTTACATACAAGAGGAAGTGAATATTTATCAACCTCTTGTTTTTCTAAACTTCTCTTCTCCTAATTATGTTTTTAAGCTCAAAAAAGCTCTCTATGATCTAAAGCAGTTCCCTAGATCTTTATATGAACGTTGTAGCAAATATGTGCTTGAAAATAATTTTCTAAAAGGGAAGGTTGATACAACGCTTTTTATTAAGAAAAATTAGCAAGAAATTTTACTTATGTAAATATATGTTGATGATATTATATTAGGTGCTACTAATGAGTCCTTCTGCAAGGATTTTATAATATGATGTTGAATGAATTTGAAACTTCTATGATGGAGGAGCTTCGATACTTTCTTTGATTAAAAATTCATCAACCAAAATAAAGAACATTCACCAATCAATATAATTATTATAAAGATCTATTAAAATATATGGTATGAAAAATCAAAATTAATCTCAACCCCATTGAGTACTTCATGTAGTTTGAATAAGGACAAAGGGGGAAAAGCAGTTGAAGAAAGCAAATACCGAGGTATGATTTATTATCTTCTTCATCTAACAGCATCCCTTCCTTATATTATGTTTTATGTCTACCTGTGTGCATGTATTCAAACAAACCTCAAAAAATCACATCTCTTTGTGGTCAAATGCATTATGAAATATCTCACTAGCACACATTTATGGATTTATGGTACCCCAAAGGGAGTGATTATGCTTAAGTTAGGCACTCGAATTCCGATTTCTCTAGTTATAAATTGGATCATAAAAGTACCAGTTGTACGTGTAACTTACTTGAGAACTGGCATGTCTCCTAACATAGCAAGAAACAAGAAAGTGTTGTATTATCCACTATTGAGGCAGAACTCGTTGTTGTGGGTATTTGTTGTACGTAAATTATCTAGATGAAACAACAATTAAGTGATTATGGTGTTAATATTGATAACGTCGCGATAAAATGCGGCCATACTAGCACCATACACCTCACTGAGAATTCATTACTTCACTCTCAGAATAAACACGTTGAGATTAGGCCATTTCATTAGAGATCATGTCGGCAAAAATGAATTGTGTAATTGAGTTTGTGTCATCATCTAAACCACTTGAAAATATTTTTACTAAACCTCTTAAATATTAATTTTTTATAAGAATAGAGTTAGGAATCTTAAATCAATCATACATGGAATAATAAGTGTTTCTTATCCCTCTTCTTCTTCCCTTTCTCAATGTTATATATATTTTATATGTTGTTTGTTATATATATATATATATATATATATATATATATATATATATATATATATATATATATATATATCACTTTTTGATAATGACTAATGGGTAGATGTATACTTTCAACGGGAGCAGAGTATACTCTATTTATTTGTAAGGGGGCTTAAAAACTTCAAATCTTTTTATCTACACTTTTCTATTTTACCATCTCCTTGAGAGATATTGTTATCATAAAAAAGGGGGAGAATATGGTTATATGTCATGTGCATGTGTCATACCCTAATTTCTGACCCTAAGATCCCACTTCATTTGCATTGGATTCAAAATGTTTTGATCATCATCATCATCTCATTTACCAAAGCATCAAGAGATCCTCATGCATCATTTCATATCACTAACCTCAAAAAACAAAACAAAAAATGTGTTGTTTGTTTGCTTCTTTCCCAAGGTAGCTCAAGTGATTGATTTAATCAGGTTGTGGTGATTCAAGCTTATCATATGATCAAGTGATCTTCCCTCACCAATATTCAAGTTCAAGTGTGCATCAATTCAATATCATCAATCTCTAATTCATCTGGTGCATCAAATTAGGGTTTTTACCAAGATCATAAGAATGTTGACTTTTTGACCAAGACATGATCTAATGGTTTGAAATATGATAAAAAATTCTTATATGCTCCCTCATAAACCACTCATATGTCTCAATTTGCTAAAGGATTTTGATTCATTGATATTGGAAATTTGGAATTCATTTGATGGAAAGTCAACTGCTCAAGGCCGAGGTTTGACTTTTGAGTTTTTGGTCAAATATGGCCTTCGCAAGTCAAATATTATGAAAACATGGTTGATATTTGAATTTTATCAAATGAAATCAAAAAAATTGAGATAACTAGCAAAAAGGGCAAAGACGAAGAAAGTGAAAAAAGTTCTAAGTGTCAAAACTCATGTTCAAGTAGCCTACTTTGCAAACTTATAACCTCCTATTCAAGCAATCTTTTTCATGCCCAAGGGATATAATTAAAGATGGTATTTCATACTTCAATATTGTAGAAGGAATGAATAAAAAAGCTCACAAGAATTTGAATTTATGGGGTGATCAAGTTGGTGTCTCAAAGTTGTAAAAATGTCCAAATACTTAGAAATATTTCTAAGTGTCAAACAGTTATTTTTCCAATTTTTGTTGGCCAATTTTCTCTATGATCCAAATGGATTCAAATCAAGTGATCAACATGAAAGTTGTAGTATGTGGTCTCATATTTCTAAAGAGTCCAAGAGCATGAATTTATATTGCTTGAGCATCAAGTTTCGAAATTGAGAAATTGCCATGGTAGAGTCAAGTTTTCAAGTGCCAAACATGAACACATGCATTTCAATCCATTGCAAATCTGCAAAATCTTTGTTACAGGTCCTTGATTGCTTCTAATATCAGCATAATTGATGTTTTACACAAAACCTTTATGCATTAAATAAGTGTTTCAGGCATTATTCAAAGATCATACCATTTTGGGCATAAAGATCACACTTCCATTTTGAAAAAGTTTGCTTTATCACAAAGCCAAGCGTTGAGCATTGCAATTGTTTCTTTTGATCACACTCAACATTAAAGCAAGAAGCAACATCTCTAAGGCATGCATGTCACTCTAGAAAGCATGGTACTATGCTTTGAAACCATAAGCATCCATGAAACTTCAAGTTCAAATGCAACTAAACCAAACGCTCACCAAGTTGCATTTCTGATTAGCCTCAACTCTTCAAAATTTCCCTATAAATAGAGGGTCGAAATTCATTGCAAAACACACCTTAAACACACCTGAATTCACATCAACACTCTCAAAATCCATTTTTCACTTCCAAAGTCCATTTTTTCGGATCTCTTGAAATTGTCAAGTTCTTGAGATTCTAATCATTCAAACACCATCTACATACCTCATAGAGACTTCTGTATGCATTATATTACAACTGTAACCACCAAATCATTCCACCCAAGTCTCACGTTTTGGGACTAGCAACTTGAGTTGGTTAGAGCAATTCAGGAAGTTTCAAGGCAAGGTGTTGATTGCATTACACTCCTGGAGGTTCAAGGGTGCTAAGGGGATCATTTTCCATCCACAGAAGTAGCTAAATCAAAGTGTCCATCTCTCCATAATAGGTACGATTTTCTGGACTTTGAACTTCATATTCTGAGTATCATTTTGATCATTCTTGATACATTCGTACTTGTTTCAATGTGAGGAATAAAAGCCCTAAGGTCTAGGGCATTGATTGATTGTGTATGCAATTTAATTTTAGTTTGAAATTTTAGGGTTCATACAAATTTTGTTTGATTATGAATTATTCTTTGAGTTTTAATTAAATTAAAGGCCATATTTAAATTCCTTGTGAAATTTTGCTTCAGAATGTATATTAACTTGTCGTGTTTGGTGTTTCGTGAAAAAGATGATGATGAGCTTCGCGCGTTTTATTTGAATTTAAAACATGTTTTGTAATATTATTATATGAATGTGTTTTAATGAACAGATGTAACAAGTTCAAATCATTAGGGTTTATGACATCCTAATGTGTTTAAATGAACTTGATTTTCTTGCGAATGTCTTGATTCCATGCTTTGATTGTCGGTGAAAATAATGTAAGTTCATATGATCTTAAGTGATCCTTTATCTTGATGCCTTGATGCCTTATGCTGGCGGAGGTGTTAATGATTGTTCATATGATCTTAAGTGATCATTTATCTTGATTTTCTTGATGCCATGCTTTGATTGTCGATGAAGATAATGTAAAATTCTTGTATGGGTGTAGTTTCAAGTAAATGTACTCTTTATGGTGTAGTAGGATAGTTCTTTTGAACTATGATGGTTAGTGTAGCCAATAGAAGTTGGTGTATTATTTTCAATCAAAGTAGAGATTGTTGGTGTTCCTTGAAAATATATATGTTAAAGAAGTTGCACATAGCTTAATTTTGTAAAGGAAAAGAACTATGTAGTGAAATCAAGTTATTCGTTACAAAATACATTAATCAAAAACACTTTAACCGTGTATTTAATTTTTATATTTTCTGTTATACACTTGTGTTAAATTATTGTGAAGGATAGTTTAATATTTATTTTTTAGAGTGTAGGTGTATTAAAGCTTCGAGGGTGGTGGAAGGTAATCTTTATCTTATAACAATTTTTATATGGTGTTTTTTCTAGTTTTGAATTTTTTACGTTAAACCTTTGTATTTTTATTGTATGTCTACTTTTTCTAATTGCATAAGACTTTTTAAGTGCAAGGAAGCCTCACTTAGAAAAATTTGAGTAAAATAATAAGAGTAATTTTAAAATTTGAATCAAATTTTAAAATTTTAAAATTGTTTTTTCTCTTAAATTTAAAATGGACTCAACGGAATTTATATTAAAACTTGAGATTCAGACTAAAACAACAATTTATATTAAAACTTGAACTAAAACAACAAGAACATTTTTTTGTTATATAAAATCAATAGATTTTAACGTAACAAAGTTTTTTAATATTAAAAAAAAACTTTATAATAGAAAATCTTTTTCATCAACTACTGGCCAAGTCTTCGTATAAATATCGTTTGATTAAAGAAGAGGTAGAATTATTCAAATATATGACTCAAATAAATTATTGAATTTCATAACTTTATTTTTTATTAACTTATGAATTATGACCTTTCTCAAAATTGTGTTCTATTTATGCCGTCAATCATCGCTTATTTGACAATTGCAGAAACAAAACAAAAATCCTAAATTATAAAATTATGAATGATATTAAACATTTGGCTACGAACTGAGTTGGAAAAAGTTAGGGATTTAAATTGTATCCTATCATACAAAATTTGATGTTTGTTCAATTAGGATCATGCGATTCAACACTTATGAAATTGGTTACACCGATGTTTGTTCAATCAAGATCATACGATTCAACACTTATGAAGTTGGTTACACCGATGTTTGTTCAATCAAGATCATACGATTCAACACTTATGAAGTTTGTTACATCCTCATGATCATACGATTCAACACTTGTGAAGTTGATTACATTGATGTTTGTTCATTCAAAATCAAACGATTTAACACTTATGAAGTTGGTTACATCGACGTTTGTTCGGTCACAATCAGACAATTCAACACTTATGAAGTTGGTTACAAGTTGGTTACATCGATGTTTGTTCGGTCACAATCAGACAATTCAACACTTATGAAGTTGGTTACATCGATGATTGTTCAATCAAACATCAACCTACCAACCCAACTACACCGAATTATAATCTCATAACTCAAATCTAAAAGCTACTTGACATGGGAAGATTTAAGACTTCTACTTTTTGCTGTTGAAGTTAAAACATTCAAAGAAGTTGCATGGGAATTCCCTGTGGTCAAAAAACTATAGCTTAATCTAATAAAATTTACTTACAACTGCCTCAAAGGCACCAAAATTTTGCTAAGCATTCAAAGCTATAAAACCATCTAACTTAATTTAAAGGGCAATTAGTTTTCACTACCAACTCTATTAGAGAACAAAGACACAATTTCTCAAATTTACAGTGAAGAGAGGTATCCTTTGCAGGGTCCATAGGAACTAGCACACCATCTCTGAAAACAAATTTCAAATCAAGCTTTACCGGTTCATTGGTTAACGCGTCTTCACTCCCGCTAGCATCTTGACTTGCCAAGTGAGAAACACATTCAGCCGGCACAACATCTTTGCCTCGATTTTCGATAGTACAGGTTGTCAGGTTTGAATATTCAACAAATGTTTTGCTATTGGATAAATCAGTGAAAGTTTTTTCTTCTGCCATGTAACACTTTCTAACCGCTGAAATAAGATCCACTGATAATGTAGAAACAGCATCGTGGACATCTTCTATTGTCCAATGGCTTCTATTTGATCCCCATTCGCGAACAAGTATTTTGCGCGTCAAATGATAGAGGCTTCTGAGACAATGAGGGCAACATTGGTAAAAGCAAACAACCCCGGATTCATCTGGACCACTGTCCTTACTTGAACGGGCGTTGATATCTAAAGTATTCTCATGTTTATCAGATTCAACATCACTTGATTTAGAATTGCCAATCTCAATATTCTCCTGCTCACAGGTGTGAAATCCATTTTCAGAAATGACTGTAGGGCGAGTGCATGTGGATTTATTCAAGTCTTTCGATATTCCAAGTTCTCCACCTGCAGCTTCGTGATTTTCAGCAGTTACCGATTCAGACACTCCAGATAACACCCCATTCTCCTGATTCAGGGATGGATGAAGAGATTGGTTTACAAGACAAGAGTCGATAATATTCGTATCTGGACAGCGATGGTTATGTGGAGATCCTTCAGAATGTATTCTTTGGCCTTCACAATCAGTATCACCTAAATTATCATTTATTTCGTTCAAGGAATGCTGCTCGGTTGTTACGGTAGGAACTCCCTTAGGACTTTTCTCCAGTGTCTCCAAATCATCACCACCAGCAGGAGAAACCAAATGGCAATCCTCACCTTCGGCTATGTGGCGGTCTTCACATTCAAGATGACTGTTTAAAGACCCGGCAGCTGCTGGTATGACCTTTGCTGCAAGCTCTGGGGAAGCCTGATCTAGACTGAAATGGAAGGAATAACTGTTAAAAGACCTAATCATACAGAAAGCAAAAAAAAAACAAACATGTATATAAAGTTTTATTTTGATTAACAGTTTAATTAGGCACTTATAGCATGATGCGCATTTACATTAAGTTATTTCTATAACAAAAGATAAAATACAGTTATACTGTTTTTATATAAGCTATAAGTCATTTCCAAAAGCTATCCTAGAGAACTAATAAATATCTCATAATTTGTCTCCATAAACTCTCTCAAACAATCTTACAAGTGTTTATGTCAAAAAATAACTAAAATAAGTCAATTCAAACAGACCAAAAGGTAAAAACAGAAATACCTTAACAATCCATAAGCCCAGTTGTTGACCATATCTTCCAAATAAGCCACTTGGGATAAAATACGCAGATATTGATGTCTGTTTCTCCCAGCTCGAATTTTCATGTTAATTGTCTCAGTTAAGATCTCAAGTACTTTCCTTATCTCAAGGGAAACTTCCCGAACTGATTTATAAACACCTTTGTATGCTGATAAACCAACAGCAACCAAGCCTCTAACTAAACCGGCACTTTCTTTGCTTTTAGTGCCACCAGAGCTACTAGAAATTACCACCTTGTCTTGTGAATTGGTAGGACGGATTATACACGAATTAAAAGGCCAGCCCTTCCAAGGCCCACTCACATCAGAACAAGGACCTTCTTTGAGTTTTGAAGTGACCCAGCAAAGTTCAGCAAAATGAGGGTATAGAAGAATTTGATAGCCAAATGTGGATATTGCCATTAAAAGATTCGACTTTCCTTTTAGCGACCTACTGTTGTTGGGTTGGGGAACTTTGGCCAAGGATTCAGGAAATTGGCCTTCACCCTTCTTCTCATGGCCTGGTTCGTTTTCTTTTCTCTGAGTGACATTATCTTTACAAACTTCAATTGATTCAAAGGCTCTGTCAAGCTTCTGGACACCCATGTGAGAATGAGATCTCTGATGAATCAATTGAATCCGCTGCTCAGTTACATTTCTTAAAAGCTCTATAGCAGATAGATTGATTGCCAAGTCGTGATCGAAATTCTCGTCAATCTGCAGAGAGAACTGAGGAACTGTTTGCACAGTAGGAGCTGATTGTCTGTCCTTTGATTGATAGCTTTTGAAGAATCCTCTTATCTTGTGTGGAAGTTCAGGATATGGAATTTCTGAAGTAGCCTGTTACAAATGAAAAATATATATAAGGATCTTGTTAGAATTAGTATTAATGTATACTCTCTGAGAAATAAGAAATAGCAGAGCTTATGAAAATATAAAACATTTAATTGAAAATAAAGGCGCAAAAATTCAAGGAACCAATTGTCAAAAACTTTTTACTTATTACAAGCAAGATAAAGTATTCGTACCAGAATCATCAAGGATGTGGATAGACCAATGGACTCCACCTGCTCAATAAATGTCATCCAGGCATATGAAGCCTTTTTGTTGGATTGAGATTCGATCATATCTGCCGGGTGTTTCCCAGTATTGATCCCATTTTCCTTCTCAACAATTTGGCTGGGTGGGAAACAGGACTTGTCTATTGCAGATGATAGTTGATTTATTGAGCAGGAATCCGTCTTTTCAGCAGTTTTGAAATCCTCCTCCACAGCCCACAAATCAATTCTTGGCATGAATATTACACAAGATTTCATGCTAGCACATTTCACTGCCACATAGAAACTAATCAGTATTGGATCTAGAAATTACTACAATTATAAAGCATTTGAGCCTCCATGTTTTTGCATAGAGCAACAAAGTTGATTAACTCTCACACTTGACATCTTTTAAGGGCTGGAGATAAAAAGCACTTTTTGTAAGCATTAGCCAAAAGTCATAGCCTCAACAAACAGTAAGCAAATGTCGGATAGCTTATTATATCCCTGAGTTTTTGTTAATTAGCATACTTAGGTTCTGTTTGGTCTCACTTATTTTTGCATTAAAAGCTACTTCAGAATTAAAGATGAAATTAAGAACTTAAGAAATAAAGTTAAAGTTTTTTGATAACTATTGTTATTTGTTAGCTAAAAAGATTTTTTTATAGAATGATAGAATTTGAGTTAAATGACAAAACAACAGCAACAACAAGAATCAAGCCTTATTCCACTAAGTGGGGTCAATTACATTGATCAAATGACGCCGTTCGATAAATTTGAGTTAAATGATGAAAGATAGATAAAATTGTTAAATGTCCTATTTGATTTGAAAAACTTTATTTAACTACTTGAAAATCTTTTGAAAAATACTGTTTGGCCCAGCTTTGAAGTGAAAATAAGCAAACAGTAGGTCAGGCTAAACGGAGTCGTAGTCAACAATAAACTCCAAAAGGATAGTATGTTAATAACCAACATTGCATAGGTAAAAGCTAGGAAAAAGAAACATACTTAATATTTGTGCAATCCCTTGCACAATATCTCCATGTCCTTCTTGTGAAATAGTTGCCATATCAATCTTTTGTACTTCAATATTTCCAATAAAGCAGTAAAGAAGGCATGAAGCAAGATGTCTCTGGCCAGATCGGGGATTACCATAAATCAATATTCTAAAACCTGATTTGTTGGTCATTCCCATGTCTGGTAATCTACCATTACACAGGTTAACATGGTTTTTCATGGAGGGTTTGTCATCAGCATGATCCACAATATCGCAAGAACCGGAAAAACCATGGTTGGCAGATAAAATGCCGGAAAAACTAAGGCACTTACTTATCTCATAAGCAACATTAGTTTCTTGAAGAAAATCATCAAGGTGCAACCACCAATGATCAATGGGCATTTTCTTTTTGTCTAGAGCAGAAATTATTACATCCTTAATCAATGTCATGGCTTTGGATATAGGAAGTGGCAACCACAGACGTTTATCGAGATAAAGAGATACAAGAATAGTGCATAATGGACGCAATAAACAAGGAATAAGTTGGACAGGAAGAGGGGAGCATACTACATCATTTGCAGCATTTCCAGCTTCTCTTTGGGAACACGGTAATGGCGAAGAAGAAAAAGCCTCTACCCAATCCCTCTCCTCCACAGTAAATGATGGGAGAGGAGTGTTCTTACAACCAGAAGAATTTCTTTTTTCAGCTACAGATAGAACCTTTTGCAAAGGGAAATTTCTCTTCAGCGCATTCATAGCCGCTTGGGTACAAAGAGCCTGAAGATCAGCACCTGCAAAGCCAGAAGTTTTCTTTGCAATCCAGCCAAGCAAGGATCCACTAATTGGTTTTGGCCACTTCTGTGTGTGAAGAGAAAGAATGGAAGCTCTGTCTTCAGTTGATGGCAACGGAAAGTAAATTTCCCGATCAAATCTTCCAGGGCGCCTAAGTGCTGGATCAACAGCGTCAGGACGGTTTGTTGCACCTATGACCACAACTGAGCCCCTAGATTTTAAACCATCCATAAGGGCAAGCAATGTTGATACGACAGAACTATGCGTCTGGTCTTGCTGTGGAGTTCGGCAGGGTGCCAGTCCATCAATCTCATCAAAGAATATAATAGAAGGTTGACATTTTTCAGCAACTTGAAATAACAGTCTTAGTTGACGCTCAGCATCACCAACATATTTCCCCAAGCAATCTGCACCTTTACGGGCAAAATAGGCAATCCGTCTATCTCCACGAGCACATGCACCTATCAATGACCGGACCACTAAAGTTTTCCCTGTTCCAGGATACCCATGCAAAAGAACGCCTCTTGGAGGTGTAAGCCCTAAATTATCAAAGAAATCAGGATATAGCAGAGGAATAATAACAACTTCTTTCATACAACGGATGACATCTTTAAGCCCAGCAACAGATTCCCATCCCTGAAATGAGTTTTCACTGCCAGCAGAGTCTGAACCACCAATATACATTGGGGCTATTCTCAATAGATCACGTTGAAGCCTCTTGTTCTCGCGTTTCAAAAATTCTTCATCCTCCCCACAATTTTCCAACCATCTCTCTTCTGCATCAATATCCTTTCTTGAAGCATCATTTGAACGCTTCCTCGTCTCCCACATCATTTTCCTAGCCCTCAACTTCTTTATCCGGACTAAATATTTATTACCACAAGGTTGGAAAAGATGCAGATGATCTGTGCAAGCTATAAGAAACTTCCGATGATCAAAGATGCAACCATTTGCTCTTGCACAAGCCTGCAAAAGATAGATAGAGTGTTAGATTTGGTTGAGATTGGTAAAAAAAAAAAAAAACATGTTTTCTTTGTTTGTAGAATATTTTGAATTGCATTTCAAAAGAAAGAATATGGAGCCAACCAAATGATAAGTTTTAGGACAACGGTCAACACGACAACCAATGGTTGCCCCTCGCCTCCCACAACGTGTGCACTTCAGTGCTCTTCCTCGACAAAGTGCAGCCCTCACATTTTTTAAGCATCCCAAGCCAGCAAAATAAACCTGCAAGAGTTTGTCAAAATGAATATTTACTTGGAAAGGTGACTAAGCTTCAAATAGGAAGATTATTAGCATGTGACAAAGTTTTGATAAAGAATGAGAAGAACATTCCACTTCACAAGTTGACAATACCTTCTGATCTCTATGGACAAATATTCATTATATAACATCCATATTGTATTAAAAAAAATATTAAATAATTGAAATGACACAAATGATTAAGTAAAAGGAAGAAAATCTAGTGTTTTATCTACATATGTTGGGATTTAGAATAAAGAGGAGTTGTTAGGATTGGAGTTAAGAAGCTAATAGAAATTAGTTAGCAAGTTGATAAGTTTGTTAGGTGGTTGTTAAGATTGTTATGTTGGTTTTTCTTAGAAAGTCTTTAAATAGCCCTCAAGGGTTGAGGGGGAGATAGTTTTTGAAGATAAGGTTATAATATTCATTGTATACTGTTTGTATCTTCTCTTCCAATCTCGCTAGATCAATAAGAAATTCATCATTTGTTTGCAAGCTTTATTCATTTGAATCTGTTTTTATACCATTATTTTAGGAATTATTTCTTGCTCAAAGAAACTATCCTAACAGCATCCTAGACCGAGTTCTATAAAAGTAAACAGTTGACTTATATTTAAGCCATAACTAGGAAGCTCGAGATGTATGTGCCACAGCACACAAGCTACCTTTTTAACAATTACCATTAGCAATACTCTTACTAGGACACGAGAATTGGCGTATTCAGCACAATCATTTTCTCAAGTCCTAGACTAACGTTCAACCACAGATATGCAGAATCGAATGCTAAAAATCATGATTCAAGAAAATGTGTTTGATTTACCAATGCAAACCAAGATTGAAGAAACTATTAGATTAAAATCACACCTCTGGACTCCATACAGCACAATTCTGATGCACCCATATTCCAGCTATACCATAACGATCATTAATAGGGCCCAAAAGACGCCCAAGCCAACCAGGTTCGTCATCAAAACCATCCCAGGTATCATAAGTAGGCTGCTCTGAAGCTGATGAGCCGCTATAAGCTTCATTCTCACTTTCACCTTTATCCTGAGTTAACCTTTTTGGAGGCTTACCATCGCTTCCTCTTCCACACAAACCACACCGTCTGCCCTCTTTGATACATCGGTACCCAGACTTGTCTTTCGATGCTTGTTTCAACTCATCCTTCCTCCCAATATTCTCATCTTTCGAGATATTTTCTTCGATGTGAACCTCCTTATCAACAGAACCTTCATTATCTACCTGTTTAGTTGAAACTCCAGCAATTTCAACCTCGTCACTTGCATCTTTTTCTTCCTTCTCACTCTCTACTTGATCACCCTGTTCATCAACAGTTTCTACATGTTCCACTAGAGACGGTTCAACATTGCCACTACATTCCTCTGCTTGCAAATTGTCAGTTTCAATTCTCTCCTCATTCCCCATCTCAGAAGCAGCATTCTCATCTCTCAAATCTTTTGGATTTTCATCAGCCAATTCAGTCTCCGGAACCGAAGCACTCCCCTCCCCTTGGTTCAATACAACTACAAGTTCCACTGCTTGACACTCATTTTCCTCAAGCCCTTTTACATACTTTGTCGCTTCAAATTTCCCCATTCTCTTCGACCTAGACCTTTTTCGTGTATAACCTTTCAACTCCACTTTCTTATCAACCTCCAATTCCTCCTTCCCATCGCCCTCCACAACCTCCAATTCCACTTTCCTATCACCCTCCACAACCTCCAATTCCTCATTCTTATCAACCTCTACAACCTCCAATTCCTCCTTCCTATCACCCTCCAATTCCTCATTCTTATCAACCTCTATAACCTCCAACTCCTCATCAAACAGCTTCCTTTTCCTACGTGGCAATTCTCTCTCCTCCACTTCAAAACTCACATTCTTACCCCTTGACCTCGACCTCAAACTCCATCTTAAACCAACAGAACCCCCATTTTCTCTCCCTAAATTCTTATCACCTTCCACACTCTTCACCATTACATCTTTCCCTAACCTCTGCCGTTTCTTCTTAGGCGAAGGAGAGGCATCCAGTACAACCGGAACACGCCTAACCCTCGAGCTTCTCCGAACTCCTGAACCCTCCTCATTCAAATTATCACCCTCATTCAACTCACCATGGTTTCGATTATACTCTTCCTCGCATATTGCATCCAACTTCTTATGTTTCTTCCTAACCCTCGAACCCGAATCAACACCCCTACTCGATGAAGAAGCTAATGATCGCATGACAACAATGCAAAACAAAATATAAATAAAACTCCACCAAGAAGTCAGATAAACAAAACTGAAAAAAATGGAAAAATAAAAACTTTTTCCGCTCTGTAGAAAACTAGCAAATGGGTATTCGATGATTGTTTTCTACAACCAATTGGGTGTTCGGAATCACTCTAATTGAGAAGAAAACAACACAGCGCCATCAGTTGAAGGTCAGTTTGATGGTAAAAGGTGGAAATTTTCAGGGGCAATGAAACCCTAGAAATCGAATGAGAAAATAATATTTTGGTGATTTAGGGTTGGATTGAATGGAAGTTATGAGTTTTTATTTTGTTGGGTGAATATTGGGTTTCTGGGTTTTGCGGTTCTATGAAGCTTTTTTGAGTTTTCTACGGTGAAGTTTTTTTTTTTCTTTCTTATGTTCAGTGTTGTGGGTTACACAGAAACCAAAATTGAAGAGGGTTTTTGGGTGTAGGTATATATACTCGCTCATGAACAAGCGCGAGTAGGTAGCGTGGCTTCACGCGATGGTTTTGGACATTTTATATTTTTTCTTGTTCCCTCCTAAAGAGTAGTAGGACTGTAGGAGACATTGGAGGTAAGGATGGCAACAGGTCGGTCGGGTGCGGGTTTCGTATTATTTAAATTCTCATTTGAAATTGATATCAAACTCAAACTCAAATAGGTGGTAAAATAACACTCATGTCCATATTTATTGGGTTCGAATTTTTTTACTCAAACTCAAACCCGCAGTAAAATACATAAAATATATTTTTTCTATAATTTTTCTACAAATTTTCAATATCTATATATAATATTGTAAACGACAAATTTTCAATCACAAAATTTATTTAATTTTTAAAAAAATAATTATACTATCATTTAAACGATAAATTTAGCATTTAATTTTCTTCGTTCTAAATTATTTTTAACTTGTTTAAAACTCTCAACAGAAATTATTTTTTGTAAAAAGAAAAATTGTTTGAAGTATGTCAAATAAAATTTAAAGGTTTAAAAAAAATAATATATTGCATATAAAAATAATATGATTGTAAAAAATGAAGAAAAAAAATATTATATAAACTAAGGCCTGAAATAGAAAATCATTGAATTGCAATTTGGTACGGAGAGAAATACAGAAGATACACGCGCTAGGAAAAGAAATTGTGATGAGTATCTTAATTGGTTATTTTTTGGCAAAAAAGTGTAATTTCTTTTTCATGAAATACATTGTTGCCGCCAAAAATGTGTGAGTTTGCCTCCAAATATAATAAATCAGCAATTGGGAATGTTATTGGGGTGTATGAATGTTTAGGTTTAGAAGGAATAACGGCTTCTTCAAAATTCAAACATGAATGAATGATGATATTGATACATTTTTTTCACTATATTGGTGACATATGATAATCACTTTAAAATTAATTAAAAGATAAATAATTATTTTAATTTATAATTGAAAGTAGGATTAATTCAAGTATTTGTTAACACCAAGTTCACAATTTTCAACATGATATAAACTTGTTTCTATAGGGTTCAAACAAAGACCCAACGTTATTATATATGAAATCCACTTTAAGAAACATTTATATTAGTATTTTATAATGATGTATAATAGATCTCTATAAACCATAAAAATATTCTATATAAGGGATCGAAAACATCAAGTTAATGATACACATAAATTTTATAATCTTTATACCTTTCTCATTCGACATTAATTAACATAGGTTTCAGAGTGTTTGCAGGTATCATCTCTAACTCACTAAGAATGATAGATCATTGAGGACTCGTAATTCAAAAGCTCTCTAAACCTACCCAAATCTACTATCAAATAAGCATTTATTGGTCGAAAGGAACATATGAGTCTCATGTGGAAACAAAAGATAACGTTCAACCATTACTCAAACGTCTAAATGGAAAATCAGAGAAACAAAACGACTCGTAACTCCAACCGACGAAGACTTATGGCCAGAAAAATCGTGAGAAGAAACTCCAACCGGAAATATCGGCTCACAACTTCCTCATCATACCCACAAAATCATATCAAACCTTCTTTGAGGTTGAGAAGTTTGTTATCCCCCACTAAATGATGAACATCTCGTACCAATAGAAATAAACAAATATTCACTCCAAGAAAGGGGCGACATAGCACCTCATAGCCTCACTATAGGGATCATACAACAAACAATGAAACAAAACATCTTGTTGAGAAACTTGATTGAAACATTCAATATATAGATCACAACCTTGGAGTTTCAAAACAAATAACTTTAAGAAGCCAATATTTCAAACTACAACCATTCCCCACCTCATATTCTCCATAAGAATATAGTCACAAATCACAGTGACTATTCCTTCAAGAACTTGAGGCCTTAAGGCCAGAGAAGACGCATAACACATTCCTCGTCGCCTATAAGGCATTCTCTGCCAAAATCAGAGCGAGAAAGAGATCGACCAAGGCATTGCATCTTCGTCATGGGAAAACTTCTCCTTCATCATACTTTGATGGTTTCGAATGGGATAAAGATGTATCCTTCTGAAATTCCTTTATTGGAAGAACCAATGAATACCTTATCAAGAAGGAACTCCATAAACCATTAGGAACGAGGACCTATGACGAAACAAATGATATCGACAGACACATGGAAGTGGTCGACATTCTCTTGAAATTTAGGGGAGCATGAGGCCCACGAAAATGCAAGATGTTTGTTATCATTTTAAAATCAGGGGCTATGTCTTAGTTTAGAGGACTAAGAAACAAGTCAATTGGTTTCTAAGGAGAACTTTGTTGATGCTTTTCTGCGTATTTCACTGCATCTCAAAGACAGACAAAGTCAGTGGAAAGCATGGGGTCCATTAGACGAGGGAGAGACAAATCAATGTGATCCTACATTGAGATGTTCAGCGGAAAATCAATACTGATCAAGAGAGTTGTCGATGATATAAAAAATATTAGTTAAGTCTCAAACTTCAACCACAGTCCAAATTCGCCAAAATTAATGGAATCATAGCCCATAAACCTTCAACAAACTACTTGCAAGGGTTGATAAGTATATAAAATATGAATAAAAGTTTGCTACAAGTAATAAAAATTATGGAGGAAGGTTCAAGAAAGTAGAGACAAGCATAATGGGAGATTCAGAAACCAAACAAGGAAGCAAGAAGAATGGAAAAGCTAAGAATGATCCTAGACCTAATTTATATGGCCAGGTAGCGTTCTCGTCTAGATATAGAGATTAACTCATTTGAACGGATAAAAAAACATATCTTGCAAGAATGCACCAATGCATAGTTTATTGAAGAGTAATTTGAAACACCAAAATCTATCTAGGAACATCCCTGAGTGGACAGATCTCGATATCGTTTGTTTCCACATATGCAATTGTCACAACAAGAATGTGTAAAATTAAATGATGTTATTGAATGCTTAAATGGGAAGGGAGTGTTATCATGATTTTATCACCAAGACAATATCAAATACAAGAAAAGTATGTTATAAGAAGAAAGCCATTAAAGCATTTTTCTCTTTCGGCCCTTCGAACATGTTTTGGAAATAATGCCTCTTCATAATCTCGTTGTCACGCTAATGGGAAAAAATTGTCATTTTTTAAGCCAAGAGTTGTGCTTTCATTATCTTTTTCTTTTCATTACTTATGGGCGTCAAAACCTTAAACTAATTCTTCTATTCAACAAATAACTAAATTTGATCTTGAAGATAGATTTTGACCGATCAATGATTCTCAACAACCTTTTAAAAATATTTGCAAAAGTGGTGGGGATCCTCCTCATGTTATTTATTTTCTTCATCAAACTTAGAATGGACTCGAAGGATCATATAAATATCTTTTGAGCTTTAGATATCACCCGTTCCAACTCAATGATGAGTTGGTCTCCCTCAATGTTATGGTACCATCAAGAGCAATGGAATGGAACATCTGAAATTGCTTCGTCGATAACAGTGTAATTTCATTTGTGTATTTTGTTGTTTTGTCGTATTTTTCGATATTTTCAAATTATCGTTTGTTGTAATTTTGAATAGAGCAATTTATCATAATTTCAATTTTGTAGTTTATTATAGTATTATACCTTGATGTATCCCTTATGTAACACTCCATTTTCTACCCGGTAATTATAATAAAATTAGAGTGTGGAAAATTTTAAACATCAAACATGAGGCATTATATTTTCAACTTAAAACTACAAACAACCTGTATTCCATTTATCTTTGATACATAGCATTCGGCATCTACAACTTTAAAATTATAATTCATACACAACTTTATTCAGCTAGATCAAACTTCAGCTTATAATTATTCATCAACTTTTATTCAACTAAAAACAACATAAAACAACAATAATTAATTCTTATTATTCAACTTGAATTTCAACAGCTATAGTAATAACACAACAACAAAACAACAAATACAATTGTGATCCCATCCCGAGTGCTACGTATCAGAGCAACACACCAACTCGACTAACAACAACTAAAGACTTCATTAAATCACTTCGAACTTCCACCGCTATCTTGAGTACGTGTCTATTTCCCATGGTAGGGGAAACATCAGCAGAAGGGGTGAGATATCGAAAAATATAAACAAAAGTATGATAATTATTATATTAGATAGGAATCACATAATCATCACTACTTTCAAACAACAGTTATAATAATATTATAGCAACAACTAGTAACAACAGTTATAACAACCATCAGCAACAACAATCATCACAATAATTATATTAACTATTTCACAACTCAAACCAACACAACTTATATCAACAACAACTCATAACAACGGCAACTTCACAATGACTCGAAATGTGACACAAACTATGCACATGCATGTGGTACCATTTGGAGCAGAACTCCCAACTTAAACATATGTCAGGTTATCGAGGCATTTCAACAACTTGAACAGGGTGCCATTAAGGCCAACTTAAACAATGTCAATCAAGACCAACTTAAACAATGCAATGTATGCGACATTATGAATGACATACAATCAACAATATCAACAATGACAACCAGACCAACAACAACGAAAACAACAACTTAAACATGCATCAATTGCATCAACTTAAATCAACGCTGGTCATTCGACCTACAACTCAAACCTGTCCATAAATCAGAATAATTCAACTTATCAACAACAACTTATAATCAACGGCAGTTCAACAACAACAACAACAACATATTTGGCAATAACAGAATCAGTAACAAGTATTCAAAACAACATGTTCAATAGCAACTCATCAACAACACATTCCTATAAACTGAAATAATTATACTGCACCTGCATATCAACTCATTCGACATAATTATAAAGAAACAAATCAACCAAAAATACCTCTCAGTATGCGTGATTTACTCCGACAATTCCAACTAATTCCAGACAACTAATTTTACCGCTTAAATTTACTAATGTGACTAACCGATACTGTTTTCATTAACCGCCGTTACTACTACTTAATTATACTGTTACTGATTAATTACTCCTACTACCAACTACACTACTACTAAAAATCTATGCTGTCAAATGAGGGACTTACTACTTTCCTGCAACTTAATACTAGTGTTCTATCTCACTAAAAATAACACTGCTTAGCAAAATATACTACTCAGCAAATATATTATTTTTGCTAAATTATAGGCATGCTACTGAGACTTCCATCAAATATTCACTAAGTTATTTTTCTATTACCAATACAATATTTTTGCCTATTAATCATCTGCATAATTATATTTAGAATACTTATATTACTTTAACCATTATATATACTAAGTAGAGCTAACAAGGACTACCCAGAGTCATACCTACTGTACACACACTACACACACGTGAGGAGAAAGAATAAAACAACAAAGTGGCCCCCACCTTAAGTATGAGGTGCACGCCTCATTCTTCCACAAGGGCATGACGCCCGTCACAGTCAAGGAGACGCCCGTCTACAATTTCTAAGGGCCCATGAAGGCGCCCTCCCCCATCTTCAAGGGCCATGTGACGTCTGTCTCAGTTACAAGGGGGTCCCACCACCATTTGGAGGCCCTCGTCTCCAGATTGTTTCTTCCTTCCAATTTCTTCCTAATTCCTTCCGACTACAGACTCTTGCTGGCTATAATTATACAAAAGCCATACCACGATTTCAATTCCATCAATTTATCAGATCACAACATTGGGTCAATTACCAGCAAAAAATATACTACTCAACAATACCAATAACAACAGTTCAACACAAATTCACCGATTTACAAAACCGAATAATTAACGATTTAACGATCGCACTGTTAAACAAAATCATGGTAGAAATTATACAACCCCGATCCCATATAACAATCATAATATTCCCGGTTATAAGATCCGAACCCCACCCTTACCTTGGATTTGAGATCGCCTCTAAAATCCGATTGAGTGCAAGCCTTTGCCTTTTCCCCGAATCCACGATCAATCCCTCCGCTGCCAAAGCCTCGTTCCTCTTTGTCGGCAACTTCGTTTCACGATCTATTCTCCCAAAAGCCAAACCTTATTTCCATAGAAACCTAATTCCATATATTCTCCTTTTAATCCAATAAATCAAATAATAATAATATAGTTACTATTATTTCTTAATGGGCCTACTAATCGTACACCACCATATTTCTATATATACCACACCACAACTGAACCAAATTAAATAATAATATTATGACTAATATTATTTTTCAACAAAAATCAACTTTATTAATTCTTCGACTAACCGACTAAATAATCCAATTCCTCATCTTATGATATCACTAATAAATCCAACTTCGATCGAATTTCCATATTAAATCCTTGAATAATTTATTTAAATAATTAAATAAATTTCCGGGTGTTACACCTTACACTCACTTAGGTCTCATAAGGACTCCTTCCACAGTCAACTTCATGAGTGTTGATTTTAGCATGACACTCAAAGACGAGCTCGTATCCACAAGAACTCTTAAGAGGATGGTGTCGAGACACCTCATAGATATGTGCAAAATCTTATTATGGGCTTGCCCTTTCACTAGTAGTTCTTCGTCACTGAACCCCAAGCATCTACTGGTAGTGATATTAGTTATCAACTCATCAAATTAATCTACAGTGATATCCTAAGTCACACGGGTTGTGCTCAAAATTTTCACCAATGCTTCTTTATGAGTTTCAAACCTCAAAAGCATGGATAAGATGGATATCTTGGACGAAATGTGATTCAATTGATCCACTACCTGATAGTCACTCTTCTTGTTGATCTTAAGAAATTCTTCAACCTCATCTTGGGACACGGTCCCTTTCGATGGTCCATGTTCCTTGTCTGAGTCTAAAATTTCTCTCCCTTTTGAGGACCTCACCGGTGTCTCGTCATTCTTTTTTTGCAATTGCTCGAGAGTGAATACTCAACCACTGCGAGTCATTCCTCTAGTACCAGTTAAATTGGTGACACTAGGCTGTGTTATTACCAATGGTTTTCTTTCCCTGTCTCTGTTTCAAATTTTCACATAAGTTGTAGCATTGTAGTTCAAGGGAATTGTTTTCGTGCTCTCGAAAGGGAATGGAGTTGGAACACAGAAGACTAAGGGAGATATTTGTTTTACTGGCAATTAAGCATACTTTCTTGGATATGGGATCTCAAGAGGACTTTGATCCCTCTTGGTTTTATCATCAAAGGGTCCAAGAGTGGCAATGCTTTCATCGTCTTTCACATTGCATATCTAAACAACCCTTGATCCACCAGCTTTTGAAGGCATATCTTTAATTCTTCACAATTGCCTAGATCATCAAGACATATTTCACAACTGGCGTGGACCTCTGGGATCATACCACGCTTTAACAACTTTTTGCGAATCAGAAACAATGAAGTTTTCACACTTCTTACTTTTTTGATCACATCACACTTTACGGATTCCTCAACAGCCTTCACAGACAAGCCAACATGAACGGGCATTGGATTGTTCTTTACATTCAGACCCTCTTTTTTAAAGGATAATAATTTGATGTTCAGCTCTTGAACTATAAATTTTAAGGCCTTGTAGTTTTTAGTGGAATATTTGGATGTTCCCGCATGAAATTCACATCTGGAATTTGCATCACAAGTAGGTGGGTATGGCGGTATCATATATGGGTGGACAAAAAAATCCATTGCCGCCCGAAACCAGTAGTAACCGAGAGAAAATAAAAGAGTGGGTCAGTTCGGAATGGTTTACGGGTTCACGTATTACATTTTTTCAGTTACAAATGGATTGAAACGGACGAAATCGGATTGACAGTTTTAATCCAGCGAAATCCAACACCGACCGTTCAATAGTAAAAAAATTATTTAATAATACTTCTAGTCTAATGCACTCGGACAATAGGCTGCTCTTTGCATAGAATAGGGCTGCTATTTGCAGAATACAGCTCATGATAGTTCTCATTCACAAGTCCAATATTTCATTTCTTTAAGTTACAATAATTACTCTTATACATTAAAATATACATTATATTTAGGCAAAATACTCTTTTTGGTCCCGTATGTTAACCTCGGGGTTCATTTTGGTCCCTTAACTTCAAAAAGTTTCATTTTGGTCCCTTAACTCTTCAAAAGGTGTCATGTTAGTCCTTTTTGGCATATTAGCGACAGATTTTGAAGAGTTAAATCCGTCGCTAATATGCCAAAAAGGACTAAAATGACACCTTTTGAAGAGTTAAGGGATCAATTTGAAACTTTTTAAAGTTAAGGGACCAAAATAAACCTCGAGCTTAACTTACGGGATTAAAAAGAGTATTTTGCCTTATATTTATTGATTACTATCAAATCTTACTTAATCAAAAAGTAATTTGTTTATTAGACTCACTTGTATAAAATCTTAATCATCTTTCATCTCTCTTCTTTCTTTGCTTCCTTCATCCTCGTTTTTTTTCTCCCAGTCGCATACACTAACACATGATTTTCCACCACCAATCATGTTCAATTAAATGCAAAAAATAGCCACAATTAAATGCCTATAACTAGATCAGGACCCATTACTATTGCATCTTAGTTTATCTTAGTTTATCTTTTCCATATATTTGCTTCAACAAAGGGAAAAAAATACAACAATCACTGCTAGATTGTTATCTTTTTTAAGAAGATGGAAATGGAGAAGAAATACATGGTGGAAAAATTGCAAAATAAGTGGTTGATTTTGCTGAAAATTTGTGTGTTTTTTTATCTATTTCTCTTATACTTTCAAAACTACTACAACCCATCAGAATAACCGAAAACCCGTTTAAGCCGAAACCGCCTTAATCGAGGTACCAGATGGACGAAATTGGATGTGATATTCTGGTCCGTTGGTTTGATTGGATTGAGTTTTTTATCCGAAACCAACCGTAACCGACTGTTGTCCACCCTTAGTATCATAGGCTCGAGGGTAGAGCTGTCAAAATGGACTAGCCCATATGAACCGGCCCACCAGGCCCGAAAAATCATTAGGATTAAGCCTTAAAAGTAGAGTCTGTATTTTTCAGGACTTTTTTAGTTCAGCCAGGAAAAACCCGATACCCATTAGGGCTAGCACACATATGGGTCGTGGGTAGTTCATTAGGCCCGCATAGTTATAAATTTTAAAAAATATATATTAATATTTATACTGTTTTATTTCAAAATAGCACATTGAATTTTCTCACCTCGCTAAATTTTATCTCTATTTTATTCAATATTTCTCTTTTAAATATTATACATTAATATAATCAAACATCCTTTCATCGTATTATATTAGTTTTTCTCTTATGTTAAATATTCAAGTATTATTTTATACAATTCAGACATATATTGTATTTAAAAACACATTATTGTATTTATAAGAGATAATATAGTACTTAAAAATGTATTATGTTTAAAATAATATAATTTTTAATTTTATTTATAATAAAATATTATGGAGTTTTTATTTTAATTTTTTTAAATAAAAAAACACATTTAGGGCTGGGTAGCCCGAAACACATTTAGGGTTGGGTAGCCCGAAACACATTATTGTATTATGGTAGTAATTCACTAGTCCATATTACACAGGACCTTTTTGGCCCAACCCTAAAAATCCCAGAGCCTATTAGGGTCGACCCATTTATGGCCGGATAACCCATTTTGACAGCTTTACTTGAAGGCCTTGAGTTCGACCATCCCTCTCTGAATCAAGTAGGGCAATATTTGGTTGTATGACATAGGTACGGGATCAAAGAGAACATAATTCATCTCTTGGTTATTTTGAGGTTTGTGTTGATTTTGTTGTTGATACTCGTTTTGTTGCTGCTGTTGATTTTGTGGATGTCCCATCAAAGGAGGTTGCTAGAATGGAGGCACAATGTATACCTGTTGCGGTTTTCACACTTTTTAAGATAATGATTAATTGTGTTGATTTCAATGATAAAATAAATGCCATTTACTGAAATAACTTATTAATAATAACTAGTGGGATTAATAAGTAATGGAGCAGTTACATGATTTAAAATACAATAAATAAGGGTAAGTTAGTAAAAAGAAATAATAAAATATTACATCAGTATTCTAAAAGGACAAATAATTTGAGAGAAATAAAAATAGGAGAGAACTGTTATGAGACAGAGGGAGTAACATTTATTTGTTTAAAAAATTAATCTATTTAAAGAAAATAACTATTTTATTATGTCTCAATAACGAAATTGAAACGAACATGCCTCTGACCTTTTATATCTAGAGGTGTAATCGGATCAGTTTGGACCGATTTTTGATATAAAAAAGGTCCGAACCAATAATATCTTCATCAGTTTGGTTTGGTTTTTAACATTTTTCAAAAATAGAACCGAACCAAACTAACCGATTTGGTTCGGTTGACCGGTTTTTAATGTTTTTTTTAAAACATTATATTCATCAATATATTCTCCACTATCGTATTTTTCGGTGTATTTTATACTATTATTTTTTAAAATAATACATTTCATGTCATTTGTTTCATGCTCTATTTTTTCAAACAGCTTACAAGTTGCTCTTAATCCATAAAAAACAGTGACATGATTTTATTGCATCATGAAATAAATTCACTATAAAATATAAAAGTTGAAACTTGACATCAGAATGTTAGAAATAGATTTGAAAGCTTAACAAATAGAACACAGAAAAACACGCATCAATTAACATGTTTCACACGTTAAATACACATTAAAACTATTTTGTAACAAGACTAGAAGAAGTTTTGTTGAAGAAGAAAAAACCAAAAAGGTAAAAACAAATATGAAAATTAACGAAGAGAACTTGAACAAGAAGAAGGAGACCAAAACATATCATAATGAGGATAGTGAGAGCAACATTTGAGGCGGTAGCTAGATAAGTAATTTAGTGAAAACAAGTTTTTGTAACTTATGATTTCCACTTTTTATGTTTTGGAGTTTGGTTCTAGATGCGTGTTTTGCTGAAAGGAAGAAAGTGAAAACGAAAATGGAGAATGGTTGGAATTGATACAAAATTTGAGCTTATTGATAGGTGAAATAAAAAATTTATAGGGTAATTATTTCCATTGGTTCGGTTCATTGGTTTAGCGGTTCCTAAAAACTAAAACCGAGAACTGAACCATAAACAATCGATTTTATTTCAGTTTGGTTTGGTTTGAATTGTCGGTTTAATTGGTTTTTCTGATCCGGTTACACTCCTATTTATATCTAAACTAAAGACGCTGTAGTAGGACATGAAAAACAATAATTATAAATAGAAGATAACAGGTTAAGTAGAGGGAGCACAATATTGTAAGATTGAACAATGAGAAATGAAAAACAAAGTCAGAAACTTACTTCAATAAACCACTTCAATAAACAAATGCCAAAATACTAATACAGGCCACAAAGTGAAAGTCCAAAACTATCAGAATTTACAGACAAAAACATATCACCAGTTGGTTTTATCGTTCATTCATCTTCATCAAGCATGGTGAAATCCTCTACATTAGTTTCTTTGCTGTTCATTTTTCGCATTTCATCAATATCCACAGCCAACGATGGGTCCTGTACCAGCACATTTGCATCCAACACTTTTGGACAACCTAGTATACAATGATTTGGTTGAAAAGCAATGCAATGATGGCATAAAGTTAGTGTCAAGGTTATTAAAAAATAACTATATACCTGGTATTGGGCATCGAGTACGGTTACTCTTTGACTGGATATATTGCATTATCACTTGTTTTTCATAAATGTGCCTGCATTGCATGCTGCATCAATGAATCAGAGAATTAGTAACAAGCATAATAATATATATATCAATCAATATCAATATCCAAATACATTAAGAAGATAATCCACAAAACAAGTGATTCAGTGAAAAACACATAAAAAACTTGCAGTAATATTTGGTCCCAAGATAATACAAAACAAAGTTAAACATTAATACTAACCAATAGTTCTCGGTTTGTTTTGGCCACATTGTTTTGTTTATGTGTGGCATCTCGACACTCTGTTTTAGTTAGCAAATTCCGTTTGTTAACAAACTGTAACCATTTCTGTTACAGCAGCTGGTTAGCTAACTTAGGTTATAAGTAGTTTGTTGGTTAAACATAGCTAGTTTCTGATTCATACCTAGATCACAATTTCTTCTACTTATAAACTTGAGAGGAAAAACCTGTGTCTAGAGAGATTGTAATCCTCAAAAGAAAGGAAGATCATTAAGAATAGTGGCTGTCGTGGACTAGACCTAAAGCACATTGCTTTATGATTGAACCACGTAAATTCTCGTGTTCTTTTTTACTGCTTTCTGTTTTTTCAATTTGGTTTAATATTGTTCTTTGTTTGTCTTGCAGTCTTTCCAATCACTTCTTTGATTGTTAAAGAAAGATTTAACCAACTAATTTGTGGTGATTTCTGAGAATTATCCCAACAACTATTTAGTTCCTATAACGTATCTTTGACGGCTTCTTATTATGGGCACGCCTTCTGCTAGAATAGTTGTATTAACATAACTTTTTGGCTTTTTTAGAAAGAAAAAAAAAACTCTATCCCACACCATCAAGGTTTGATCATAGCTGTCTTGTATTTCAAGAAATTACATTGTTCATTCACGTCTCCACTTGTCTTATCAGTCCAATTGGTTCCGAAATCTATACAACATCTTCAAGTGCATTGGCAATATAGATTTCGTTCAGAGTTTATTTCTAGTGGTTTACTTGTATGATCAATAGCTGTGTTGTCTCGCATGACTTACCTAGTTGCTAACTTAAAGAGTATTTAAGTTGAAGTTTATCAACCATGTCATAAAGCATTATCATCATTCACCGTTGAACAAAGTGAGAAAACTCCTAGCCTGCTAAATTTTGAACTAAAATTTGTAACTTTGTCGAAATCCAGAAATTGTGTTGAACTACCTAACTGCATACAATAGAATATGGAATAGTGGGGAAAGCCAAGGTGCATCTACCTCCTCGAGATGTAAATGCAAGAATGTAGAGTATAAAAAGCTACTAATATTTTGAATAATTCATGTGGTACCTGCGAACTGGTTCTTGAAGCTCAGTAATAGGCTTTCCACTCAATGGACATTTAAAATTCAAAATATTAGATTGGGTACTGGTCATTACAATGTCCTCCTCCTCTTCACCTGGCATTGGCTGTCCCTCATGATGCACTTTCTAAACAAAAAGATAAACAAAAAGTAATTAGATTGTTCCTTGAATTGAATAACAGTTTTGAGAAGGAACTTGGAAATATGTCAGTACTGCATAAAAAAAGATATTGCATATGTTACATAAACTGCTTTTATTTTTCAACAAGATCTTGGAAACAGAAATTTCCAAAATGACATTAACAAGTACTCAATGTGTATGTGCGCGCATGTGTGAGACAGAGTACTAAATCACATCTCATGAGAAAGTTGACACATAATATTTCTGTCATTTGTGTTAAAGCACACCCAATGGTGGGAATATGTCAATCTATTGACTTGGATCCTATTATTGTAAACAATGATGACAACTAAGGTCATGGCAATTATATATTCTAACCAAAGACAGAAGTTGCAGTTCTATTTTTTCCAGTCACTGCCAGCACTCAGCGGAGAAGAGAACACTCTGAATGAGTGATAGGCTTCACAATCTTTAATACCATTAGATATATTCTAAGTAGGGAAGTTCACTGAGTAATGATTGACCAAAAGAGAGAAAAGAAATAAACTTGATGTACAATTAGACATATTCAACTACTTATTAACACCAAGAATTAGACATATTCAAGTACGTACTAACACCAACGAAAATGGGGAGAAGAAAGCGAGGGATAAGAATCTTCCAACATTTAATATTGACAAGAAACATACCCATACAGCTTCCTTAAACTGCCGCACTAAAGGGTGTTTTTGAACATCTGAATTTCGATTGGCGTTATACTGCAAAATTTCATCTTCGAGTACCTTATGAAAATCAGTCAACTGCATATTTGCAACATCAAAAGAAAAGTTAGCATTTGGACGAAGGTGGTGTTAGTGTCATTATAACAAATATGAACACAACCAAACAACTATATTGATGATAATTGGATTTTACATACAGAGAAAAGGACTAATAAGGTCAAACAACTAAGATAACAGATTAATAACTAACCTAACTAGCCATTTGATGTTACATTTATTTATCCTCTGTAGCACCGACACCTCAGAAAAACGGCGTGTCCGTGTTTGTATCGGTGTTCAAAACTGACACCGACACCTCAGAAAAACGGTGTGTCCGTGTTTGTATCGGTGTCCAAAACTGACACCGACACTTGTGATTGTGATTACATTCAATTTATTCATTTTCTCAAATTATGACCGGTGTCGACTGTCTGTGTCAGTGTCCTGTTTCCGGTGTATGTGTTTCATATAATTTATCCAATAGTTAAATGATAAGTTGATAATAAGTATTAAGTGATGAGATTTGATAACCTGTTCTCCAGGTTGGTATCTATTACCAAAAGCTTGAACAGCAGATGAAAAATGCACACTATGTTCAGATAACTCAACTAACTCAACAACAGCATCTTCCATTTCCTTCACCTAAAATAATTTTCACTTTTCATTCATCACATGAACAATATTCCAAAACTAATAACAAACAAAGGAGTTTGAACTTTCCATCAATCACAACCATTTTAAACAGATACTAATTTAAAAACCTTGTCAGGAAGATTGTCTTTTTCCAATTGAACTGCAATATTCTTCATCACGCCCACTGTTGTTCGGATATCCTAAAGCAAACCCAGAAAAATTTAACATCACGAGTCGTTAAAAATTTTCTTAAATTTTACGTAGAAACATGAAAAAAAAGTTCTTTTGAGAGGAAACTAATGGTGTGAAATAAAGAAAACCCTAAAAAAAGAAGGGTTGAAAAAAGGGAGTTTGAGAGTTACAGAAATGAAAGGTTGAATATCGGAGCCGAAGGTAGCAGCTAAGTTCTTTATCCGACCAGAAGCGCCGCCGTGTGAAGATGACGCCATGATTTTCCGATGGATGGGTTCCTTCAAAGTTCCGGGAAAGGGGATTTTGGAGGGAGATATGAAACTCGAGTGAGGCGTCACGTGAAAATTGAATTTTGAAATTTAAGTGCGCAAGTGAATAAATTAGGTCTTCTGTAAATAAATAAAATAATAATAATAAAAATATAAAAAAATTAAAAAAAAGAAAGTAAACATGGTCCTAAAATTGGGAGCATGGAATCAACTAGTTTTTTTTAGTTTGGAATAATGTCTTTTTTTTAGAATTTGCAATGTGATCTACATCATATAGTTTTACACTTTTTTATGATTAAGTAATGGTAAAAAAAAAATCTTTATACGCATATTTCAAGATTAATTTACGGTTAAATAAAGTCATTTTAAATATTTTTTTGACTTATCTAAAACTAACTTCAACTTCTTACACAAAGTCTCTAAATAACTTGAGACGATTTTGAATACAATTCATATAAACTTGTATTTATAACCCTAATTTATTTATGATCAATGTTGATGTTACATTGTGTAATCAGAAAGACCAACTAAATGGTCGTCTCAACCACCGCAACACAAAAGATGATCAATGTTGAGTATCAATGTTCGTCAATCGACGTTGATGAAGGTGTTTGTTTCACTAGCATGCAACTTCAAGACGATAATAATATAATAGTCATGTTTTCATTATTTGATATGTATTTTGGTTAGTCTCAAGACATTTGATGAAATCTAAACATGTATCGTAAAGCCTATTTTAACTTGTTATGCATAGCCGATTTGAAGTCGAGGTAAAAGAAGATGGTTGTGTTAAGCGACCGACAACTAACGTATAATTATGTTAAATCTCTATGACATGAACTAAATTTGTAATAATGTGAATAGTAGGTCGTTGCTCGTAAGCAACATATTGTATGGCTCAAATATTATATCAAAAGAGCATGGGTTGTTGCATCGCTGCCTGAATGTCGTGAAAAATAAGCAAGTCTTATAACATTATCGTGAATGGGTATGGATAAATAAGTTAATTCTATTGTAGTTGGTTGAAAATATACATGTTGAAGAAGTCTCACATTGATTAGTTTTGTTAAGGAAGAGAGAGTCCAAGATTATATATAGGATTCAAAAAAATTTAAGTGCCACATCGCTTAGTTTTGTGAAGGAAGAGGAAGTCCAAGACTATATATAGAATTCAAGTTTTTCGTTCCGAGATGTAACAGTCAAAAGTACTTTAACATTGTATTTGACTTTTTATATTTTCTCTTATACTCTTATTTTAGAGTATTGCGAGGGGTAGTTAAATATTTTCTTTGGAGACTCCGTGTGTATTGGAGCCTTGCGGTGGTTGAGGGTAATTTATGTTATAACAATTTTCACATAGTGTTATTTGACAATGTTTGTGGCTTTTTCTTTATGCTTTGTTTTTTTTCTAACAAGTGGTATCAATAGCCTTGGTTTGGTGGAGTATAATTTTTTTTAGTATGCTTTGTAGTTGCAGTTTTGGCTGATCTTTCACATCAGAAAAGAAATTGTATTCTCTGTGTTGGTTGAAAAAAATTGTTTTGCCGCAAGAAAGGTTTTGGAAGCAATGTCAAGTTTTTCAAGTGCAGTGAAGATTGACTTATATAAATTGGTGGAAGAATTTTTTTGACTCGTGGAAAATTCAAGTCAAAGATGTATTTATATAATCAAGATTACACAAGGTGCAATATTATGTCGGTGGTTGAAGAGCTTCCTGCCAACAAAGAAGTTACACCATAAGTTTTCAATCTAGTTTTTGACATGTGAAATTTTTGGAGTGGTTTATTTTCAAGTGAAATTTATTCTTCATGATAAAGTATATGATTGTCGGTGATGATAATGTGAAATTCTTGAAGTGGTTTATCTTCAAGTGAAATATATTCTTCATGAGAGAGTATGATAGTTTTTAAAACTATGATTGTCGGTGAAGACAATGAAAGCTAATGTATTATTTTTAATCAAGGTGGAGATTGTTGGGGTTGGTTCAAAATATATATGTTGAAGAAGTCCCACATTGTTTAGTTTTGTGAAGGAATAGGGAGTCCAAGATTATATATAGAATTTAAGTTCTTTTCAGTCTCACGTCGCTTAGTTTTGTGAAGGAATAAGGAGACAAAGGCTATATATAGAATTCAAGTTTTTCGTTCTAAGATGTATCAATCAAAAGTACTTTAAACTTGTATTTGACTTTTTATATTTTCTCTTATACTCTTGTTTTAGAGTATTGTGAGGGGTAGTTAAATATTTACTTTGGAGAGAGAGTGTGTATTTGGTGAAGTCTTGGGTGGCTGAGGCTTGAGGGTAGTGTATGTATTGTAACCATTTACATATAGTGTTATTCTCTGGTTGTCATTTGACAATGGTCGTAGTTTTTTATCCGGTTTTGGAGTTTCCACGTTAATCTCTTGTGTTGTTATTTTGTTCCTCTTTTTTCTCTATGCTTTGTTTTTTCCTAACAAGTTCATGAGAGTAGGATTTATTTTAGAACATGAAATATAAACACATTTATTGGAATATATATAGAAATATGGGATACTACGGTAAAAAAAAAAGAAGAAGAGAGTTTTCAACGCAAAATCTAAGAGAGATGGTTCAAACAACCTAAAGGTAGTGTGAATGATATGTGGAACAATATGACATAAGATATTAGAAAAGTAGTTAAAGAGACGTTGAAAGATTCAAAAGATTTTGGACTTAATGGTAAGGAATCATGGTGCTTGGATGAGAATGTTCAAAGTAAAGTTAGATAAAAAGTATTTTAAAGAATAATCTAGGTGTAGAAGTTGCCGAAACTAGAGAAAATATAGACAAATTAAGAAAGAGACCAAGAAGGCGACAAATGTAGAAATAACTAAAGCTTTTGACGGATTATACCAATCTTTAAAAATTAGGGAGAAAAGTCTATATATAGAGTTGCTAAGAAAATATAAAGAAAGATAAGAGATTTGGATCGAGTAAAGTATGTTAAAGATGAATAAGGTAAAATCTTGGTATAGAAAAATGATATAAAGGATGCGTGAAAGAAGTATTTCTATAGTTTATTTAATGAGTGATATTATATCTCACTGGACTCTAACAGACTCTCGACATTAGAGAAGATGATCAAATAACACTAAGACGGACAAGTCAGACAATATACCTACCGAAGTGTGAAAAATTCTTAAGGATTGAGACATTGAGTAACTCTCCAAACTTTTTAAAAAAATTATAAGGTCAAAGTAAATTTTGAATAAATGGAGAAGAAGCGTTATAGTTACAATTTGTAAGAACAAAGAGGATATACAAAATTGTACAAATTATAGGAGTATTAAACTGATGAGTCATACCATGAAATTATGAGAATAAGTGATCAAACAGAGACTAAAAAAGAGACTTAAGTTACAGATAATCAATTTGATTTTATGCTTGGGAGGTCGACTATGAAAACAATCAATCTACTACGAAAATGTGATGGAGTAGTATTAGATGGACCAACAAAACTTGCACTTAATTTTCATTGGCTTGAAGAAGGCGTATGATAAAGTGCATAAAGAGATTTTGTGAAAAATCGTGAAGAAGAAAGAAAGGAAGTTAGGGTAGTTTATATTCGGGTTATTCAAAATCTGTATGAAGGAGTATCGACTAGTGTGTAAACACGTGATGAAGCGACGAACGATTTTTCCATTATAATAAAATTGCACCAAGGTTTAATCCTAATCCTTTATATTTTTACTCAAATTTTGGACGTACTCACGAAACACATTCAAGACCTGACACTGAGATGTAAGCTTTTTGTATATGATATAATATTACTTAAAGAATTGACAGATGATTTAAATATGAGATTGGAGACGAGCCTTAGAAATACATGACTTCCGTCTAAGAAGAAGTAAGACAAAGAATATGAAATATGGAATGTGAGTTTACTAAAGAGAAGCGTTTCTAACTTATAGGTTAAATTTGAATACCATATTATACCATAAGTGACACGATTTAAATATTTTGGATTCGTAATACAAAAGAATGAAGAAATAAAAGGAATGTAAACCATCAAATTCAAGCTGGGTGACTGAAATGGAGGAGGACCACGATAATTTTATGTAACAAAAAAGTACCTCTCAAGCTATAATTTTTTTTATCGAACATCGACAAGATATGAGATGTTGTACGAGGCATAATGTTGAGCAGTTAAAAATCAATACGAGAATAAAATAAGTGCAGTAGAGATGAAGATATTGCGTTGGATGTGTAGTAAGACTAGATAAGATAAAATTCAAAATGACAATATTAGAGAATGTTGAAAATTGCACATATAATATAAAAGATGATGAAAGATAAACTTAAGTGATTTGTACATGTAGATAGAAAACATGTAGATTATATTATAAAAAGAATAAATTAGATGAAAAGAATCAAACAATTATAGGTAAATGAAAATTTAGAAAAACTATAAGAGAATAATATTAAGAAATTTAATTCAAGTAATCAACCCCGCTTAATAGGATAAAATTGTATTGGTATAGTTGTTGTTGTTTATGATCGCATGTGTTTGTGTTTAATTGACACTTATTATTTTAAGTTGATGTGCTGTTAGTATTGTTAATGTGTTGTGCTGCAAAATTTAATTTAAATGAAACAGTTTATTATATTTGTTTGAATTCTAAAATCTTAACTTCAAAAACATGCTCCAAACAATACAATCCAAATAACATTTTTAAATTATTCAAAAGCTCTTGGAGTATTGATTAAGAAGGAGCGAATTTCACAAAATCTCATATATTTTTTTACTTATAAAATTAGCCCATAATCAGTGTAGGATTGGATTTGCAATAATTAGTCCTCTTTAGCTTTTAATCCCTCTCCTAAAGAAGTAAAGAGCTGTTTTAACCCCTCTTGTAAAAATCAATTAGTCCAAATACACCATTCTAGACACACCCATTCAGATACGGTTTTCTCCTAACACATTTGTTGGGAGGTAGAAACAACAAAATGGGAGACAAAACCAATTATTTTAAAAATGAAAGGGAGAAGTACTATCTGAATCTTGTATAATTGTTTGTCAAGAAGTTAAATGGAACGAGGAATCTAATTATTCAAGCATTACCTCAAAAAGGTTAAACTAGCCTTGCCTAACATAACAAGGATTGAACTCAATAAAAAATAACCAGAAATTGAGGAGGACTACATTTGCCCAAAATTGTGAAGAGGAAATATTCACTTGTGTAAGGTATTGCCGCTGAAGTATCTAATAATTATACAAATGTCTTCAAATGAACATGACATGCAGAGTATTTCTCCAACAACATTCTTTTATATTTACCAGGCTCACTAAATTGATTAATCATACCTTTAGAATTAATAAAGAGCTTTAATGAGTAAAGCAAGTATTAGTTGGTGTTATCATCTCTTAAAGTGAGTTGAGCAACCAAATTAAGTAGAAATTTCTGAAAAAAATTAAAATAGTAAAATAATATAAACAATAACATCTAGTGTTGCAATCACTTTTCTTGATGTTCCTCTCACAAAGAGACAATCTTTTTCTTTCACAGGGGTGAGTTTTTTATGCCCTTTCAAAATTGCTGGTGATAATTATGCTTCATTTTTAGTAAAGAACAATAGGAACAATGCTTAGAGCAGTTTACCTGAGTTTTATCCTTATTCAAAACTTAAGCCTATACCTGTTCCCTGAACTCTACATTGCACTATCTTCTGTACTAAATTCCTGTTCCCTTCTTCACTGTAAGAGCTACCTTCCATATCAGAGCAACTTGAATCGTCTAAAGGCAAGTGGACCATTGTTTCTTTGATCAAACGACTATCCGCCTCTGACCACCGAAGGCCGCTGTGCAGGGGTCAACTTCCGAAATGCAGCATGCAGTATCACACCTACATGTATATGTTTTAAGCAAAAACTTAAGAATCCAATAATAAGAGGACTAAGGTGTGAGAGTTGAAAGAACAAATATAGACTCACCTGCATAGCTGACACTTATGGCACAGAAGAGAGCCATTTGAACATTGGAAAATATTAGAATAACTGCTGTTGCTGCAAAAGATGAGATTCAGAAACATGAGTTTTCAGTTAACCTTATGAACATCATCAAGCTACGGATATCTTTCCAGTATCCACACGCAAAGCACCACACGTTATAAAAACAAAAGAAAACATACACAGGATGCCATATGAATTCAGCCCAAGACACTTGCAAGAAAAAAATCATGAGGCTAACTACATAACAGATTAAAAAAAGAATTAGACAGGCATAGGAAGAGAGCAGGCATATTTATTACCAAAATAAGAGAGCAAGGGAATTTTCTTCTCCCTTCTTTCTGTGAGGTGGAAAGAGTATTCGATTCAATCGAAAGTTCAAGGCAAGGTACAGGAAGCACATGCCCATTAGTCATTAGATGCTATTGTTTTATCACATCCTCAATAAGACTATGGCAAAATCCACAGGTTTTGTGTTTGTAAAGCCAATTGAAAACCAGTTCATCTGTGAAGAATATAAGGCCCCGAGGTAAAGGGATTGAAAGCTTGAGAGAAAATAATTCTTCAAGAGTAACATGTGTTATTAAAAGATAGTGATGACAGGATATTGATCATACTATGGCGATAAAACTAATTCTTCAAGAACCAACTATAACAATTAATTGTAACAGATAAACAGAATCACGACTAACACAAACTAGCAATTGTTCCTCTATTATCATCATACTATGGCGATAAAAAGAAGAAACCAAGATAACAAAACAAAAACAAAACAACACAGATAACATCCTCCTATAAGAAATTACTATTACTCACCAAATTGGGCAAGTCGAAGCAAGCACTGCCGAATGACAGGATATTGATCCAATCCCCATCTCTCAGTAAAGAACTTGAAGAAATCCCACAATGCCAAACATGATATCAACCCAACAAGAGCAAGTGGCATTTTATACCTGCAACCATCAAGAACAAAAAAACACAGTTTTATACACAAAATCAAAGAGTCAAGTAGAAAAAATCACCAATTAACCCTAAAATTGTAGGCATAAACAATTCCATTCTCAAAATTAACCATACTTAAAAAATAAACCCTACAATTGAAACCATCAATCACATTAGTCCTATAAATGGTAAATCTATTTCAATATAATTAAGCACCTGAAATTGCCAAAAAGTGATTTATTTTTAATTCAATTTCATGTTGTAACAAGAAAGAGATTAATTGATTAAGAAAGGAATGAAGAGAGTGCTTACAGTGAAGAAGCAAAGAAAACGACGAAAAGATAAGCGTAGTTACGAGCATAGCGCTTAACATTCTCATGAACGCGGAAGCGAGCTTGTGAAGGATTCGAAGGAAAGGAATACGACGACGGGGAGCCGACGAAGGAGCGTGACCAGGAAGGAGTGTCGCCGGAGAAATCATCGGCGATGAGTTTGGCGAAGGGATTGAGAGTGACGAAGGATAAGAGGGTTAGGATTCGGGAGGAGATGGAAGTTACGGGAGCTAATGGGGAGGAGTTGGAGTCGACGGCGGTGGTTGCTTCGGCGGCGGCGGTGGTGCGTTGGTCGATGATTTCGAGGTAGCCGGTGTCGCGAAGCCAGGATTCGAAGGCGGGTTCGGGAACGCTTAGCGCGAAAGGGTTGGAAGAAAACACCATATCTCTATTATTCCCTCTATGCCAACAAACGCTATTGTTGGCTTGTTGCTAATTTTCTATTGCTCCTTTTCTTTTTTTGTGCGCTTAATGATTCTTTTAAGAAATAAAATATTTGATATAGTCGTGACCGAAACTTAATTCGCATTAAATTTAAGAAATAAAATATTTGATACATTTTAAAAATAATAATAATTGTTTAAAAATAATTTTAATATATGACCTATTTTATGGATTAATATTTGTTATTTTAATTTTTGACACCAATAGTAGTAATATAAATTTAAATATTAACTATTAAATTTAAAATGTATAAATACATACGTACTTTTCAAATATATATGGTGATTGGTGATTTACTCTAAAAATAGGTTTAGAAGGGATGTATATTAAAACTTTTTCGTTGTTGAAACTAAAATAAAATAATTATTTTTTAATAGCTTTTCTCTTAAGTTTAAGTTTTTAAATTTTTTAAATTTATTTTCAAAAGTTAATAACAGATTTGTAAATAAAATAAAATAATTCTTCAATGATTATCAATTTTGCAATTGTTTCAGCTTAAAATTTTTTTTAAATATTTTTAAAAATGGATTTTATAAAACTGTCATTCTATATATTATAAATTTTTTAATATTTTTTTTCTAAATTAAAATACTAATTTTTACGTCCTAATATGAACCTACATTATTTAAGATTAAAACCTATCTGAAATTATAATTTTTATAAAAACTATTTGAAATAATTTTAAAATTAAATAATTTTTTTAATTTTTTTTTGAGTAAAATAAGAATTTTTATTACCCAAAACAAGTCATTACATGCCGATCATCTAGATCTAGGCTACAACAGAATCAAAACAACCAAAAACCACAAAGAAAATCAACATTAACTAATTCCCAAGGTATCTATCTGCACATGGTTTTTAAGATATTTCTTGCTATGGGCTCGTAAAACCACCACATACTAAATGTTTTTAACAATCTCTATGTCCAGATTTTGCTTGCCAAATCTGATCCCATTACGCTCTTGCCAAATCTGATAGATCGTTCTCAGCCACTGTCATCTTAAGGAGCTTTCTTTTCCAACCTTTTTTTGCTGTCTCCATACTCAGCCAAGTACTTTCTACTAGCCAATCACCACTGATTCTATTATAACCTAACCAAGATAGCATTGTTTGTCAAATCCCGTGAGTGTACCTGCAAGCAAAGAACAAATGTCCAATACTTTCTGCTTGTCCACAGAAAATACATAATCCATCTGTTACAATTTGAATTTTCTCGAGTCTGTCTTTGGTGGGGAGCCGGTTCCAAAGAGCAAGCCAGAGTGTAAAACAAGCTTGAGGCCTAGCATAATTATGGAAGAAGATCTTTCTCCAATGAATTGGACTACCACTGCCCCTGATTTCCTTGTACATGTCTCCGGTTCTGAACCTTTGTAAATGGATACTTTTCACCCAATAATCACTGGTCAGAGCTACCTCTCTCATCTTGATGATGTTTTTAATTATCCAGGAGAGGGAATTGTTTACTTGCCACTGCAGGATATTGTCACCCTTCAAGTAATAAGCTCCTATCCATCTGATCCAAAGCTTGTCAGCTTTCATGTGCAAATTCCACAACAATTTGATCATAGTTGCTTTGTTCCAGTCCATAAGGAAAGTCAGGTTCAGACCCCCTGTATTTTTAGGCTGACAAACAGTTTCCTAGGCAATCAAGGCTTTTCTACCCGTGGCTTTCCCTAACCATAAGAAGTTTTTACAAATCGACTCAATTCTTCTGATGATACTTTTAGGGGAGAGGGAAAACTTGCATCCAAAAACCAGCAATGGACATCAGGGTACTTTTCACCAATTGTTGTCTGCCAGCATAGCTAAGTAAATTAGATGACCAATGTTGGATCTTTTCTAACATTATGTTTATGAGGGATTGACATTAATTCACAGTGATTTTTCTTGTGGAGAGAGGAACTCCTAAATATTTGAATGGAAGCTTACCAATGTCATATATAATTTTTTAAAATTTTGATATTCAATTTTTTTTTATTAAAATGATGAAATATCTAAAATAATATTTTAAGAATAACTATTGAAACCAAATTTTAATTTTAAACTTTTATGACAAAATTTTTTATTTACACAAAATTATATTACACTATAAAAAATATTCAAAAAATTAAGCAAAAACAAACAAAAACAAACTGATCATTAGTTTCAAAATTTAACTGAAAACTTATTAATATTCTAATGACAAATTAAAATACTTTTTAAAAATTACAATAGTAGTCTGTTCGAATATAATCATTAACCATTATATATAATTTTGATTTAATTATTTTATTTAATATAAAATTTTATTTTAATCACTTTACATAATATTTTTTATGATGGTAATTTTGATAATTATTTTAAAAATATTTTGCCCATTTGAAAATATAAATGATCAATTAAAATTATTAAATTAAAAAAAATAGAGGACTAAGATTTAAAATAAGTCTTAAATTTATTCTTTAAGAAAAAAATACCTAATACAATTCATTATTGTTAGCAGATTAAAAAATAGAAGAAGAGTTTATTTATATATTTTTATTAGGATTAAATATTTTGGTATGCGAAATTCCAATAGAAATATGGCTTTTAATATGCTTTTTTGTTTTGTTTTGTTTGGGTTTTGTGCACTTCAGTTAGCCCAATATTTAACATTCTTATTTAGAAAGTGTAGTTAAATGAGAAACTATTCATCTTGCATAAAATAGTCAATGCTATATTATTGTAAACAAACTTATAAATGTCATCTAGCCATACTCAAGAAGTAACCCTTGAAGTTACTCGAAAGTCTCTGAACCTGTAAGAAAATTCTAAGTTTACAAAACAAGTTTAATGCACAAAACCAAAATGTGAACCATAAAACCTTCATCGAACAATCCAAATCCTCAACGACGTGCAATCCATTTCCAAAAAATATTCACTGAAACACTTGCTCTAAATTCCATGTTCCAACAGAACATTATTCTGTGTTGCAATGGTTGTACCGTTATTTGAGTAGCATACTCCTTTCGGCGTACCTCCAAAGTCACTTAAACGAAATATAGATAATTGAAAATTGATGTAGCTCTAAGAGTTCGTGAATGAAACCACAAACAACTCTACATAAGTTTCATCGAATAAAATCATTGTTTAGATCATCGCTTTAGTTGCCTTCTAGCCAAGGCAGGGGTTTTCTTAGGGATATAGACCTTGTAGCTAACCTGAACATTCACAAAATATTAGCAATAATAATAAAAAGGTTAGTGAAAGCAATGGATTATATATAGTATGATATGGCTCACCATGATGACACAAATTTCATAATATATAAGACAGATTATCACACTCACCTGCACCAATTCACCACCCCGCATCACAGTCATTGTTTTCTGCTCAAACTGAGAGCCCTGGTTGGATCCATCTTGTAGTTTGCCTGGATTATTTTCTACAGATTCAAGGGTAGCAACATTGCGTGACTCGACAATGTCTGTCGCACTGCTATCAATATTCTGGATTGAAGATTGTGTTGTCTTAGCCGCATTCCTTTCTTCATCAGCCTCGCTCACTGGCAACTTTGCATTAGAAGGTTCGCGCGAATCAGATGTTTGCTTAGATTTAAACTGAGAATGAGCATTGGCAACATCTTTTCCCTTGTCCAAGTTATTATGCTCAAATTTAGGTTCAAGAATAGAAGGTTCAGAACCAAGAGAAGGAACGCCTCTAATGCCTTTGACATTATCACTGCCATTGTGACTCGAGGTATGAGCAGCTTCAAAAGTACCCGCATTTTTAATACTTTCTGCCAAAACCAGCTTTTCACGAGGAAGTCCGGACACGGTTGTTTGCTTCAGAGATGAGCGACTTTGGAGTGAATCATGGCAAGATTTTGATGGGGTGGATTCCAAATTGCCCGTCTTGTTATTAGTAGATTCAGTGACTACTTTGCAATGGCTGTCTGCATCCACTTTTTCTGGTGCACTAGCCATTTGAATCTTAGCAGAACCAGACATTTCTTTGTCCACTTTCAAATTCCTTCCATTGTTTTTCGGATAAGTAACTAAATTTCTTCTCCCAACAGGCAAACTAGTTTCTTCTACAGGTGCTTGCTTACCAAATTTTGTCGCTATAGCAACATTACTGATATTAGATTTATCTTGGACCAGTTCCTCTTTATCGGTGTTTGGTTGCTTCACTTGGCTGACAATTTTATTTTCCTGTTCAGAAGCTTTTGCGTGGGACTGGACTTGACCTCGGAACTTTCTTAAGTTTTCCAAAGCTCTTTGTCTAAGAATTAACTCCAAATCAACATCATTCAGAGCCCTAGAAACATCATTTGTTTCCTCCTTTATAGGTTCACTTGTCCCAACACAAACTTCAAGGCTGCCGATATCACAAAGTTTGGGCTCTGTAAAGTTAACATCGCCATTCATATCTACTATATCATCCTTGGCCCTTATTTCCTCTTCTGGTGTACGCTGTGTACGATGATGATCCAACTCCCTCTTTGAGCCCCCATCGTTACTGTCGTTACTTCTACAAGGATAGTCAAGATCATCTACAATTTCCTCTTTGGTTTCATTTCCAGAAAATTGTCTAGATTCATCCCCTTCGTTTGCAACAGTAATAACTGATCGGAGCCACCTCGTTTTGTTCTCGGGCACATATTTCTCTTCAGTCCCTTCATAATTACATTCACCATGGGGACTACTGCAAGGTGAACAACTCCTAGCCCTATATCTACCACTCTTGGCACTTCCACTTCTTCCCCTCATTCGTCTTTTGTCATTTTCCTTTCTTTCAGTTCTTCCCCTGGAGCGCTCATATTCAACATTATCATTGCTCTCATTCCCACCCGGACATATTGAGCAGCTTCGTGACCCACTGCTCACCGGACTAGCACTCGCTTCTATCTTAACCTTTTTCTTCCTACGGGATTTCTCCTTTGTCTCATCATACTTGTTTTTCCTCTTCTCCTTTTTTCTCTTCCGGGCAAAGAGAGAGTCCTCACTGCTGTCACTGCTGCATGACCGTCTCCGAGACCTCTTCTTACGACTTTTCACATCTTTTCTTGTGCGAGACCGATCCCTTTTTCTTTTAGACCTATCTTCAGAACTAGAAGACACCGATGTGTCCATGTTTTTTGAATCATCATAGTCTGAGCTAGAAAGAGAAACCTCATGGCGACGAGCCTTCTTTGATTTATATTTCCTACTCTTACTTCTACTGCTAGCCTTTGACTAAACCACCAAGTTGAGTATAAATTAGACACAAATAGGAAAATGCATGTTCAGTTAAATTAATCAACTCAACAAGCTATATACACTCGGCGGATGGGAAAACCCAACAGCCAAATCAAATAAAAAACAACACATTTAGGTCATGTTTGGATAAACAACTTAATTAAGCACTGATTGCATGGTTGTCAAGATCTCGAGTTAGATCTTAAAATCTTAAGATTTTCCGATCTCATTCACCCCACGATTCCAATCTTAAGTAGAATCGCGTGTTGTAGTCAAATTGTGAAAAATTTGTAAAATTATTGATTTTGTGCGATGTTTGCCAGTTTCGGGCATGATTGGTCATTTTCCAACCACCGCCATTAAAAGTGAGAAGGATGACATGATGCAGAGGCACAACAATAACAGTTCGGCAGGGATGAATGCGTGCTTTTTGAAATGAAGTTAGGGTTTAGAGAATAAACATCTCACTTGTAGGGTTTGTTTTAGCTAATTGTCTTAAGATAATCCTAGTAATTCACCAAATATGGCCCTAATGTCTAACAAATGTTTCATGTGTTAGTAATAAAGTATAAAAAGTCAATCATACATGCCTAAAGAATATGAAAATGAGTCATTTTCTCCCGAATACACTGGCCTACTAACATATATCATGTAAAAATACTTCAAATACATACTGTTATTTTTTCATTTTAGTAAGGATCTTACAATTTTTATTGTGATCTTGTGTTTTACAAAGAATATAAAATCAAAATAATCATAACAGAACACAAACGCAGAAGATACAAAACACAAACAAAGAAGCAAAACGAAGCAGAACAAAACAAAGAAGATGAAAGACGCAGCAGAGCACGCAAAGAATGAATCGGATACAAGATGAAAGAAAACACGGGAATTAAAAAAAGAAAAGTATTAGGCCACATAAAGGGTTAGAAAAGACAACTATACTTTTTTTTTCTTAAGACAATGTTATAGCAATGCTATTGACAACATAGATTTTCATAAACTCTCTCAAAAAGTTTTGAGAATGCTTATGTTGTGAATAAGTTCAAACAAAACAATCCAAACAGATCCTAAAACCCAGACAACAAAAGGAGATATAAAAAAACAGATTTTTATGTACTGGGAACATGACTTACATACAAATTTTCAGTCGAGTTCACAAAACACGCGCAATATATTAGAGAAAGAAAGTTCGAATTTTTTCCTAAAAATCAAACTTGAAAGTGCTTATCTACTGGATAAGTTCAAACAAGACAATCCAAACAGACCCTAAAACCCAGAGAACAAAAGGAGATTAAAAAAAGCAGATTTTTATGTACTGGAGAGGGAACATGACTTACATACAGATTTTCAGTCGAATTTACAAAACACACGCAATATTAGAGAAAGAAAGTTGGATTTTTTCCTAAAAAATTAACCGGCAACAACTTGGGGAAAAATGTGAAACTCAAAATCGAATACCTAACTAAAATGAATAAATCCAAGAGTTAAAATTAAACGCCCTACATTGAAAGAATGAGAATATAATTGAGATTACCTTAGAGGAAGTTTTGGAATGTTTCTTTTTGAGTGAAGTGGAGGATTTCCCCATTGAAGCAACCTGCAAAATCAACTTTGAAAAATAAAAGGATTAGAAATTGAAGCGTGGGAAGAAGAAGAGATTGTGTAAAGAAGCGATTAGGGTTAGATGAATTGAGGAACAAGAATGCGGATAAAGGTTGATGATTGTATCGTTAGTTAGCGATGAGAAGAAACTCGATTGCGGTATTTTATGCCACTTTCGGAACTATGTTGCTCGAACCAAATATATATACCCTTTAGGCCCTTGCTTTGAGATTGTCCTAACTACTCCCCCACCCACAAAAATGTGATAATTATATTTCACACAATTTGATTGGATATTGATATATTTAATGTAAATAAATTTAAATTTGGCTTAATTGTAACTTTAGTCCCCTTATTTTATCTTTTTCTTGATTTTGATTCCTCTATTTTAAAAACCACTATTTTAGTCCTCTTTTTAAGTTTTCTGTGCAATTTTTGTCCCCTTATTTTGCATTTTTCTACAAAGTTAGTCCCTATTTTGGTCTCTTTTTCAACCGAAAATTCAGAAGGGGGACCAAAATCGTGGTTTTAAAAATGGGGGACTAAAATCGAAAAAAAGACAAAATAGAGGGATCAAAATTGTAATTAAGCTTTTAAATTTTTAATTTTTTTTAAAATAAAATAATATTAAAATATGAGATGATATTGAACATTATTATTTCCTTAGATTTAAAATAACTAACTAAATTTAATGGTATCATGTTTATTTTTATTTATTATTTTTTTAAACTAAAATGAAGATGAAATAAAATAAGGTCTCGGGATTTTTTTCAATCCAAAAATTAGATCAAATTTCAACCGTGGCGAGTATTCAGTAGCGGTGGTGTCTTGGTGTGTCGACATTTGATTTCGATGACTTATAGTGGTTGGTTCGACGTTGCTTTGATGTTTTGTTACAAAGGTTGGGTCTGCTATTGGTGGTTTTGATTTGAATCTGACTGTTGTTCTCACTACTTTTCGACGGTGTTGGTGTTGGATTCTTGACGTTGACCTCAGGTGCTTTTCAGATCTGTTGAGAACTGTAATTTTCAAGATGCTTGAGTTTTCAACACCACATCATTGGTTATGTGGTAGTCAAAGCCTTGTTGCTACAATGTTCAGTTGTTGTCCGATCATATGTCTTGAACTTGCTCGTCACGGTCTAGTTTGTTAGGCTTCAAAAGGTTGTTAAGCTTGTTGTGGTTTATTTCACATGGGTTGTTGGTACGTGTATTTGTCCATGTTGGCGGTCGATACATTTACCATTCTTAAAGAGATGGATTTGATTATTCAAGCTCGTCTTTGGTTTCATATATAATGTTTGCAGATTTTTACACACATTGCTTTCGCAATTTGGTTTCAGGTCCTGTGTTGGATTTGTTGGATTGTGTTAGTGTGTACGTTTTTTGCTTCACATTGGGTTTATACTGGATTTATGTCTAGTTTGTCTTTTTTATACCACTTTTGTTTCTAATAGTTGTAATATTCCATTAGGGTTGATATGTGATTGTTGGGTCAGATTTATGTCACCCAATTTATCTGTACTTTCTTTTTATTTATGATATTTTTCTTTGCTATAAAAACAATCTAAATTAAAAGAAATAGAAAATAATCAACCCTATTGGTGATATGACCCGCATTCTTAAGTCTAAACTCATCAAACTATACTTTAACTTTGTTTGTTGTTGTAACAAAACTTCTAGCATAGCCACTCATGCTTGTCTTCTTCTTTATTATATAAACAAGGTTCAAACATTTGGATTCCATTTTAGTCTTACTGAAACATGAATCTTTTGCAAAAATTAAAGTTTGTGACATCATGTAAGTTTCCGCTACCAATACATCTTCAAACCCTAAATGCTTCCAAGTCATCGTGGATGGTATAATCTCATCCTCATCGTGAATCACCAAGCTAATTTCTCGGTAGTTTTTAGTTGACATATTCACATTGTAGTTAACTCTCACAAATCTTTTCTCAAGGTTGTTTTGATTGCTCTTATCTCTTATTTTGTTCATCTTGTTCATATCTTTTTAACAATCTTTATTATTTTGTTTAGATTTATATGTTTAAAGTTCCTTATGAGAGCGATTATTATTGGACTAGAGGAAATTAACATGTTGGTAATCATTAGTACTTTGCTACCACTTTGAACGAACTCCTAATATGTATGTCCATTTATTTATAAACATTACTATTTCAGTTGTACCAAATGTTGTCTGTAATAGAACAAGCACATAGTATTTTTGTTAGTATTATTTATGATATATTCTAATTAGGGACGTATCAAAGGAGAACTTTGGTTATTATGAGAACTGAGAACTTTTAATAATAACCATACGATTTAAAATCAATGTCTCAGATTTCACTCAAATTCAAGAGACAATAATTAATAAATAAATTCTAATTTAAATACATATCACATAAATACATATATGAGCATTGATTTTAAATCGTATGGTTGTTATTAAAAGTTCTTAGTTATCATAATAATTAAAGTTCTCATTTGATACGTCCCCTATTCTAATTAATCCTGCATAGAAATATTAGGGTTTTCATTTAACTTTATACCTATATTAGACCAAAATGAAATATCTTTTACTCAATCCCACTAAATTAATAAGTGGTTTTTGGATTTAGTGCTTTTTAGACAAATATGATTGAACATGGAGCAATTTATACCTCTCTTAATGAGAGAAAATCTCACAAGAATAATATCATAAGATTCTCCATAATAAAACACTCTTTCAATGAGGAATATTCAATTTCAAAAAATAAAATCCAACAACCATTATTTTATCTAACTTCCAAACAAAATCTGAGTCCATTGTTTACGAACGAGATATCTTGTTTCTGAACTTCCTTGGCATATAAACCACCTTCCATCTCCTCCTCTAAACAACATACATTCATCTCACCTAACTCTCCACCTCAACCCTCATTCCTTTTTCATGGCATTCTTGAATCAGTACTTAACCAACCCAACTTTTCATCTTTGAATACATGACTTACCTTCCCAAACTTAAAAGATTTTTTTTTTGTAAATTCATTAATAAAATTAATAATCTGAGCCAAAATATAAAGTATAGTATAACTCTTAGAGAATTTTATAAATAATGATCTAAAGTACAAATTTGGATGAATAACTGGTTGGAACAAAACAAAGAACAAGATCAAAAGTTTATTGTAATTAACACATAGATTTTTAAGTAAAACTTGATAGAGCTCTGTGTTCTGTGTTGTGAAAAACGATGTTAATAACAAAATATAATAGAGAATTAGGGAAGATAAGAAGAACACAAGGAATTGGTTATAACTGCTATTCTTTTACTTTCTCTTAAAACAAGATTACAAGTTTACAAGAATAACAAATAACCTCTCTCACCCTAAATTAGGATTTGCAGCTTAGCAATGATGAGAGACTAGTATGCTATTTATAATAAAACCTACATACTAACTAATGGGCTTTTTCCCCAAGGCCCATTACACAAGCCAACTTAATAAACAAGCTAACTTAACAAATTAGGGTTTAAACACTAAAACCTAATTTAACATGCTAACAACTTTAGCATCTTCGACACAAGCATGTGAACAACCTTTGACTTCATGCTTAATCCTGTCAAACCAAGAAGCTACCCTTCAACCATACTAGAGTTCGATCCAATATCTCACAAATCTCCATCTTGGACCTAACTCTACAACGTCAAGGGAACAAACTAGATTTCTTCATGCAGCTTTATCAATTGCATACAGTGGAAAAACTTGCAACTCGGCAATGTCTTGGTGATCATATCAGCAGCATTGTCTTTAGTCGAAACCTTCAGCACTTGGACTTCTCCACGCTCGATTACTCCTTTGACGAAATGCAGCCTCACATCAATGTGCTTAGTTCGCTCATGATAGGCTGATTTCTTCGACAGGTGTATTGCACTCTGACTATCACATTTAACAATGATACCTCGACCTTGAAGTTTCAGCTCATTCGCAAAACCTTCAAGCCACAATGCTTCTTTCACAACTTCAGTCAGGTCAATATACTTCGCTTCAGTGGTTGATAGAGCAACAACCTTCTAAAGTGTTGCTTTCCAACTAATTGCAGTGCCAAACATAGTGAAAACATATTCGGAAATAGATTTTCTAGAATCCATACAACCTGCATAATCAGAGTCGACACATCCTTCAATTTCTGCTTTACTATCTTCACCTAAGGCTCCACCATAAATTAGGACTCTGTTCAGAGACCCATTTATGTACCTTAAAATCCACTTCAATGCTTGCCAGTGAGCCTTTCCAAGGTTCGCAATGTACGTGCTTACAAGACTTACTGCATATGCTATGTCGGGTCTAGAACAGACCATAGCACACATCAAAGAACCAACTATATTAGCATATAGGATGCTATTCATATAGGCTCTTTCGACATCAGTACTGGGACACTAATCAATACTCAACTTGAATTGAGGGTTTGTTAGAGTAACAACTGGCTTCGAATTCGACATACCAAACTTTTCGATAATCTTCCGTAGATATGCCTCTTGAGATAAGCATAACTTCGACTTCTTTCTATCTCTTCGAATGTCATTTCCAAGAATCCTGGAAGCATCTCCCAGATCCTTCATATCGAACTCCTTATTGAGTTCAGCCTTCAGCCTCATCACATCTTCGACATTGTTGCTTGCTATGAGAATATCATCCACACAAAGCATCAAAATAACAAATGAATTACCAGGTCGAAATCGAAAGTAAACACAGTGGTCGAACTGACTTCTAATGAAACTTATGCGTGCCATGAACTTGTCGAATCTCTTATTCCACTGTCGAGGAGATTGTTTCAGCCCATATAAAGATCTCTTCAGTTTGCACACATATTCTTCCTTCCCCTTTTCGACATACCCTTCAGGTTGCCTCATCAAGATTGTTTCATCTAGATCACCATACAAGAACGCAGTCTTCACATCTACCTGTTCCAGTTCAAGGTCGAACTATGCCACCATGGCAAGCAACATTCGAATGGACTTATGCTTCACAACAGGAGAAAACACATCATTGAAGTCGACACCTTCTTTCTGAGTGAAACCCCTTGCAACTAACCTTGCCTTGTATCTTTTCGACGCCACTCCTTCGATTCCTTCCTTAACTTTGAAAATTCATTTACAGTTGACTAACCTTGCCCCAGCAGGTTTCTTGATCAGTTCCCAGGTATGACTATCATGAAAAGATTTCATCTCTTCATCCATGGCCTTCAGTCGTTCAGTCTTATTTCGACTCCTCAAAACATCCTTGTAGTCTCTAGGTTCTTTGTCTAGAACCTCACTTGCAGAGATTAAGGCATAAGCTATAAGATCTGCATACCCAAGTCTCTGAGGTGCCTTGATGAATCTTCTCGACCTATCTCTCAACAATAGGTAGTCATCGTCAGTTTCCTCAATTTCCTCAGCATCTTCTGCTTCTTCTTCGACTTCATCGGGGATATGCAATTCAGTATCAACGTGCTCCACCTCAACAGGAATCTCTACCTGTTCCAGCTCTTCTGCACTTCGACCATCGTCATCAGTTTTCTTGAAAGCCATTTCAGCTTCATTGAAAACTACATCTCAACTGGTGATACACCTCCTGTGATCTGGCTCTAGGCACCATAGCCTATAAGCTTTGACTCCTTCAGGGTATCCCATGAACATGCATTTCAGAGCTCTAGGTTCGACCTTGTCTTGCCTAATGTGAGCATAGGCTATGCAGCCAAATACTCCCAGTTTGTCGAGATCTGGTGGATGTCTCGACCAAACTTCTTCAAGTGTCTTCATATCTAACGCTGTCGAAGGACATCTGTTTATCAGATATGTTGCTGTCGAAACAGCCTCAGCCCAGAACACCTTCTTTAACCCCGCACTAGTCAACATGCATCTGACTCTCTCCAAAATAGTTCGATTAAACCTTTCAGCCAAACCATTTTGCTGTGGAGTACCTACAGTAGTTCTGTGCCTTGCAATACTAGAGTCAACACAAAAATTGTCGAACGCTTCATTGCAAAATTCAAGGCCTTTATCGGTTCTCAACCTCTTGACCTTTCTGCCAGTCTGATTTTTGACCAGAGTCTTCCAACTTTTGAAATTCTCAAAAGTTTCATCCTTAGTCTTCTGGATGAATACCCATAATTTTCTGGAATAATCATCTACTATGGATAGGAAATACCTCGCCCCAGAATGTGATGCACACCTTGCAGGTCCCCAAAGATCAGCATATATGTAGTCAAGGGATCCATGTGTTCTTTGTTGGCCTTTGTTGAACTTCACTCAGCAAGATTTTCCAAGTACACAGGGTTCACAAAACTTCAGCTTTTCGACTTTGTCTCCACCAAGCAGATTTTGTTTCCCTAATTCGACCAGACCCCTTTCACTGACATGGCCCAATCTCATGTGCCAGATTTCTGTCTTCGACAATGGTTTCGTGGATGCAACATTTGTCGAACCACTTACAACTTCAGCCTCAAGGGTATGCAAGCCTTGTTTCTTCACGCCTCTCAAGACTTCCTTCGAACCCTTCATGACTTTTAGGATACTTTTCTCTCCTTGGAAAACATATCCTTTCTTGTCGAATTCACCAAGAGAAAGTAGATTTCTCTTCAAATCAGGAACATACCTGACTTCAGTCAACAACCTTATTGACTCGTCATGGAGTTTGAACCTCACAGATCCAACACCTGCAATCTTGCAAGCCTTGTTGTTTCCCAGCAATATTGATCCACCATCTTGATCACATAATTCCTCGAACAAGTCTTTGTTTGGAGTCATGTGCCAAGTGCAACTTGAATCCATAATCCACTCTCTTCTCGAGTCACTGCTTGAAACCACAAGCACATCAGATGATTCGAAATCATCTTGAACAATGGCTTCATTGCCATTATCCTTACCTCCATGATCTTTCAGGCGTTCAGGGCACACCCTTCTTGTGTGACCATCCTTCTTACAATGATAGCATCGAATGCCAGGTGCTTCGCCACTGTAAGACTTCGACTGGCTTTTTCCCTTCTTCTTGTCAAACTTACCATCCTTTCGTAAGAGTTTTCCTTTAACGGCCAAACCTTCGCCAACAATCGAAGGTTTATGCTCCTTTCGTTTGTTCAGGTCCTTTGAATATAGGGCCGATTGAACTTCTTCAAAGTTCATAGACTCCCTTCCATACAAGAGAGTTTCTTGGAAGTGAGCATGTGATCGAGGCAAAATGCACAATAGTAACAACGCTTGATCTTCATCATCGATCTTTACATCAATATTTTCAAGATCAAGAATCAGCTTGTTGAACATATCCAACTGTTCAGCCAACACTTTGTCTTCAACCATCTTGAATGAATACAAAGCCTGCTTCAGGTAGAGTCGATTTACCAGCAATTTGGTCATATACAAACTTTCAAGTTTCGCCCATAACCCTGATGCCGTCGTCTCCTTTGATACCTGTCTGAGAACCTTATCACTAAGGCTCAACAAAATTACGGTGTGTTCCTTCTCAATCATAGTCGTCTTCTCTGTTGCCGTTAATGCAGCATTCATGGCTGCCTCTCCCTTCAACGCTTCCAAACAACCCCGCTGAACCAGTAGGGCTTTCATCTTCAAGCGCCACAGACCGAAATCATTCACTCCGGTGAACTTTTCAATCTCATACTTTGTTGAAGGCATATTCTCCACGCTCACCGCACCAATTTGTTGTGGAAAACGATGTTAAGAACAAAATATAATAGAGAATTAGGGAAGATAAGAAGAACACAAGAAATTGGTTATAACTGATATTCTTTTACTTTCTCTTAAAACAAGATTACAAGTTTACAAGAATAACAAATAACCTCTCTCACCCTAAATTAGGATTTGCAGCTTAGCAATGATGAGAGACTAGTATGCTATTTATAATAAAACCTACATACTAACTAATGGGCTTTTTCCACAAGGCCCATTACACAAGCCAACTTAATAAACAAGCTAACTTAACAAATTAGGGTTTAAACACTAAAACCTAATTTAACATGCTAACAACTCTAGCATCTTCGACACAAGCATGTGAACAACCTTCAACTTCATGCTTAATCTTATCGAACCAAGAAGCTACCCTTCAACCATACTAGAGTTCGATCCAATATCTCACATTCTGGATGCGTATGCTAAGAAGATCTATGATATTAAACAAAGAAAATGCTTATCTAAACCTCAAGTTGAAGCATTCACTACTTTAAATTGCATTAATTTGAATGTGTTTCTTGATGGAGATCTTGTGAATTCTGCAATATCTATTTGATGTTATTTATCATATTGTGCCAAGGAGTGAACTCGACACAATTGTTACTATCATAAACCACGAACTACAAAGTCTCTCCAACAACTAACACAAAATTGTAATCAACCAATCAACCATAGAATAAACCCTAGTACTCATTTTAGAGAGATTCCCTGAACCCAAGTATATATCTTTCTTTGTGTTTTTGGTTTATGTTGTTTTAAGCTTTGTTGTTTGTGTTTTTTTGTTGAACAATCTTGTGTTTTTTATATGCATATTAACATAATTTTTTTTTGTGTTTACTACCTGTTTATCTTTCTTTTTATTTGCCTGTTAATCGTCTAAGCTATTTAGCACATTCATTCTTAAACATTTTTGCCACTCTTTTTGTTTGATGATAGAAAAGGGGAGAAAATATTTAATTTAAAAGAGAGATAATTTTCTCTTGTTTTGTTTATTAAAATTCAACATAATCATTTATAAGAGATTGTCTTTGATCATACTTGAAAAGTTCATATATCCTTTGATATTTTTGACATAACTTTTTGGGAGATTTTTAACTCGATCCTTGGTGTTTTTTTATCTCTAGAAAACTAAAAAATTGTTCATCAAAATACATATGGGCTGAAACAATCTCCTCGACAGTGGAATAAGAGATTTTGGAGAAAATAACCATAATACAAAACCTAGATCTGGAAGAAGTTTTTTTTATAACATCAATTCTAATTTTGTTGATTTTGGAGATTCTTCAATTTTGATAGAGTTGTGATTATAGTAATAAGTCTTGGATTTTTTTATTACATCTATGTCATAGATTTCATTTCATCTATTTGAATGTATGAATGTTCATGTCATTCATTGTCAAATGATGGATATTAATTTGTCACTTTGAATAAAAATTAAAATTGTGCATACTAACAAATAAAAAGAAAAAAAAGGGAAGAAAGAAAAGAGAATCAAAACATTGAAAGAATATGTTTTGGATTGTGTTTATGGGTTTTTGTTACTTTTTGACTTGTGTTTTCAGATTGATGAAGATATGAATTTGTTTATGGATGATTTGAGATGTTTATGATACATGTGATTTTAATTATTAATAATTAATAATATTAAATATATTTAAATAATTGAATATGACATTAAAATATTAAATAAGAGAAATATTGCTATTTTGCATATTTAAGTTTTCATAATATTACATTAAAATGGAATATAAAATAAAATATGACGTGGCTTCAATGTAAGAGTGTCCCGTCATTAATGAAGAAGCCACGTGTGTAAAAATGGAGGAGGACTAACAAAATCTTAAAAGAAGTAAAATTGAGGGACCAAAAAATTGAGTTTTGAAATACGAGACTAAAAGTTAAAAAACATTAAAATAAGAGGACTAAAAGTGCATTTAAGTCTATATATTAATAGACAATTATAAATTCAACTACTTCCGATGTGACAACACCAACACCTACAACTCCATTATATAATTTTGGTTCTCAAGTCACACCTTGCTTCAAACCTAGATTTCAAATTGATATTTACCCTGTTATCAGGTTTTCTAGTCTTTTGAATAACTTGACCATGACATTCATGCTTTGCCTCTTCTATCCATTGTCTTATCTGTTTTCTGCTTATATATTTAAAGCAGCAAACAATGAAAACAAAATAAAAATAGAAAACATTATTCCAATACCAAACATATTCTTAATCTTTTTAAGAGAAAAATAAAAAAGCTTCAAGTTACAACTTAAATGTGTGCCTTTAAATTATTCAATTTCCTCCTTCCACGCCGCGCAACCACCATGCAAAATGAACCACCGAGAACCACCAATCGAACAACAAAATTAACATTGGTCAACCGCCGAAACACAAAAGCCATCGCCACTGCCATTTCTCCTTAGCTACTGAAAATTGATCAAAATTCGCCACCGTATCTGAAGGTGACAGTGAGGTTGATAATGGTGAGGGATTGGTGATGAAATTGAATTCGTTTTGTTTGAATATGGTCGCATTAGAGTTTTGGGAGTTTGTGATAGAGAATAAGAAGGAATTGGATGGTTTAAGAGATGAGAAGAATGAACTTGATAAGAATATTGCACAGAAATTGAAGGTGGGTTTGGAAGAACGCATTGGTGTGGAGAATGTGAAGAAATCTGATGTTCACACATTTTTGCAGCATCTAGTTACCTTTGGAATTGTTAACAGTGATGTATAAGCAACTCACTCATTGATTTCAAAACCCATTAAGCTTACAGTGATATATCTGTAATTGTCCCTTTGTTAAGGTTTCATTATGTTAGGATACAAAGATGAAATGAAAATGACAAAGTTAACATTACTAACTTAATACTCTTATCAAACTCCACCTCATCAACTAATTTCCACATCAGCGCCATTTGACACACAATTTTGACTTTGACTAATGGATCTAGCAGAAAGGACAAACATGCCACATTTTTGAAAGATAAAGGATCTAGTTGGTTGTTTTAAAATAAACGGGACCAAAATGGACTCCGAAGTAAACATAAGGGACCAAAAAGGGTATTGAGCCTATTTTGTATTATGAATAAAAACAAACTCTCTAAAATTCTCCCAACCAAAAATCCTTCCATTATTTCCACTCTATCATTCTATTTTTTCAAAGCTCTCTCATTATTTCTCCTTCAAAATTTCAATAAAATCATAAGTAACATGTAAATGATCATTTGAATTGAAGATGCATCTAACAATATATCATCTATCACATTATTCATCATGAAATTGTGGGAACACATATGATAAAGTATCATCTAGGCGCGTGTTTAAAGATTATGCTCTATTATGTTATGACTAGTGCTAACATTGTTATCCTCCACTTAAGCGCTTTACAAGCAAGTCATCATACTCTTTTAGTAAACGCTAAAGTTCAAAGTAACACTTTTCCCCTTTGTATATAAGATGATTTTGTCATCCTCTTTCAGTTTTATTCTCTGGTGATTAGTCAGTTTCTATTTGAAAGCTTATCTCCCGAAGAATAAATTTGATAATTTCTCTCTCAGTGTATTACACTCAAATTTGAGAATCTGGTAACAATAATACATGACGTACAATGGTATTAGTGCACACAAGTTTTATGTCAGTAGTACAAAGTTGTATGAAACTACTATACAAAATAGTAATCCCAAAAAATATATCATGCAACAATCCAATAAAAGGTTCTATTAATCTATCAAGTGTTTCAGTCAACAAAAAAATTAGTTTACTGAATAACAATTTAGAACAGAAATCTTGAACAACAACTTTTGATGAAAAAGATAGAACTTTCATGAACAAACTATTGAGAACAAGCTTAACTCAAATCAGAAAGAAAGAATTATTAAAAACAGGGTTAATGAATTTTTTGGTCCTTCTAAATATCTCAAACTTCATTTTTAGTCCCTCTAAATTTTTTCTTCAAAGAATGGTCCTCCTAAAATTTTAAATTTTAACTTTTGTCCCCTCATGACAAAATCGTAGCTAAAATGGTCTATGTTCTGGACTGGGCCAAGATTAGGCCCAATTTAGTTTCGACCCACTCCACCTTGGAGGCTCATAGGGATGGCAAGTAGACCCAAACCCGTGGGGCCCACCCGCACCCGAACCCGAGTCAATGGGTGAAAACCCGAGTTGACTGGGTTTGGGTTTGGGTTCGGGTGTCACCCGATATTTCGGGTGCGGATTTGGGTAGTGTGAAACCCGCACCCGAAACCCGAAATCACACCCGCTTATATATATATATATATATATATATATATATATATATATATATATATAAATAATATTGTGGAAAGTTGTAGGAAAAATGTATTTTGTGTATTTTGTTACGGGTTTGGGTTTGGGTGAAAAAACCCAAAACCCAACGGGTGTGGGCGTGGGTGTTATTTTTCCATCCGAACAACATTTGGGTTTGGGTTCGGGTTCGGGTGCCGATTTCGGGTGCGGGTTTGGGTAGTGTGAAACCCGCACCCGACCCGACCCGTTGCCATCCCTAGAGGCTCAAACCACTCTGTGCCCCATAACCGGGTTTGGGGTGCTCATCTTTGCCATGCTCGGCAAAACACTCCCCGCGAGCTGCCCTGCGCCCGACTTAGGTGCTCTCCACGAGCATCCTTTTTCCGAGGACCCTGCTCCTCGTAGGGCTTCTTCACATCCAACCCCCCGAATACTGCGGAGTCCATGTGGTCCCTAAAAGACCGCGTCTCCCTTGAACTTCGGAGCAGTTAACCAGGACAGAGGGCACTCACGCACCTCCGGTATTTCTGTTCAGGAAACCTGGCAGTCTCCTAATTGGGCCTGGGCATCCAGCCCAAATAGCGAGATCATGGCCCAGCGCTGGGGGATATAAATACCCTCTTTCACTAGAGGGTCAGGTATTCACTTCTTTCTAACCTCTAGCTTGTACTTTCTCTCCTTTGCTCCTCTTCTCATTTTGGCATCGGACTACCTTGCAGGTACACCCCCCTTTCAATTCACAAAGACCCAGCATCCGAGCAGGCCGCGACGATTCTACTGATCAGGTACGATCAGTCTCTAATTCCGTTAATAAAATAAAAAAACCGCTAAAACCATTGCTAAATTGCAGGAGGGACCAAAAGTTAAAATTTTAGGAGGACTATTCTTTGAAGGAAAATTTTAAAGGGACTAAAGCTGAAGTTTGAGATATTTTGAGGGACCAAAAAGTTTATTAACCCTTAAAAACATCAAATTAGCATAAATTCTATATATTTTTTATTAAAAGAAAAACACTTGTATTGAACTAAATATTGTTAACATTCTCTAGTAGAGTTTCAAATATAAACACAAACACTTTATCATTTTATTAATTGTAATTTCCTCACAGGATTAAGTTGTAGACAATTTTTTTATAGAAAACAAAGAGATTAAATTGTAGTTAGCTTTTTATGTTGAGAAATCTAAAGTATAAATCATTTGAACTAGAAGATACCTTAATGAATTTGTAATCAGTTAAATTATAGTCGAAGTCTATCAAGTATGAAGGAACTCAGTGTAAATCTAGATTGTGAGGTGATTTACATAAACTTTGTACGTCTTATCTTTTCTATATCTCTTTACCTTCAATAACAACATCTAAAACCTTTTTTTTCCATTTTAAACAATCTATTTTAAAAAAAAAACATCTCAACAATATTCAAACTCTTTTTTCTTGTGTGTTTTACACCTTTAATATCTTGAGAAACAAATGCAAGTTGCATAAGTCCTAATTGCTTGAAAAAATGAAGGTTAAGCGTTTTATAAATGCGGATCTATACACCTATTGTCTTACGATTTTGGGTGAATATGTGGTGTCTCTCTCACTTGTTTGAGTGAGTATTTGACCTTTAGGCTGTTAGAACATGAAATGTTCTGATCATATTTTCTAGTTTTGATGATAACATTAGATATGAATTTTGTATAAGACAATATGGTACTCTAATAAATTGAGTATTCCATTTCAGGAAAAGTACAAAAGAGTATGCACTACATTAGCTTTCAGATGCTCTGACTCAGATGTTCTGGATGGCCACATCAGATCATAACAAGCAGAAGCAAGTTCTGAAGCTCTAAAGGTATCACGCTCTGACGAACTTCCAAAAGCTGAAGCGTTGGAGTTCTAACAATGCACCAAACGCCAGAAACTCTGATATTCAAAGAGACTTGCAAAGTCTGAACCCAGTACAGAAGCAAATGATGAAAAGATAGAAAGTCTAGTCTGTGTGTCTGACAAAAGGAACGTTGGAAGTATGGCTATAAAAGACAAAGTCAGAAGTAGCAGTTAATGCAAGGCTCGAGGTAGTTGACAAAAGTGTGAAACATTAAATGCAGCATTGTACTGTACACGCAAAGCATTAAATGCAGTACTATTCAACGGTCATATTCTCACGCCTATAAAAGGAAGATGTCAGCAAGGAAAAATGTTAGAAAGCCTACGTTCATTTTTCATATACTCATTATCTGACTCTGATCCTTTCTCACGCTAAAAGCTCAAGAACAAAGAAGCAAATTTTATCTTCAAGCTCACATACTTTTGTATACTTAGTGAGAATTAAAACTTAAGCTTAAGAGAAAAATCACTTGGTGATTACAACTTTATTAGAAGCAAACTTAATCTCTTGTATTTGATTATATCTTTGTAAACCAAAATTCCTTGAGTGATCAAGTTGTGATCTGTAGACTCAAGAAGACTTAGAGGTTGATCTAAGTGGAGAACCATTGTAATCATTTTTTATTAGTGGATTAAATCCTCAGTGGAGGTAAATCACCTGTGAGCGTGGACTGGAGGTTGTTTGAGTTCAAACGAACCAGGATAAAATAATTCTGTTCATTTTTTATTTGCCAAAAAGAAACAACCCTTATTCAATCCCCCCATTTCTAAGTGTTTTTCACTCCTTCATAGGCGAGTCTTTGATCCAATGTGGATGTTTTCCCTCGTGATTGAAGGATAGAAAAACACTTAGAAAGGGGGGGTTTGAATAAGTGTAGTCTTAAAAACTTGAACGATAAAAACAAATTGCACATTTATTTTTATCCTGATTCGTTGTTAACTAAACTACTCCAGTCCACCCCCACGGAGTGATTTACCTCACCTGAGGATTTAATCCACTAATCGCAACAGATTACAATGGTTTTCCACTTAGTCCGCGACTAAGTCTTCTAGAGTATCCTGATCACAACCTGATCACTCTAGGAACAAATGCTTAGACACAAGCTAAGACTTTCTTAGAGTATCCTGACCACCACGTGATCACTCTAATTACAACTGCTTAGACACAAGCTAAGACTTCCTAGAGTATCCTGATCAACACTTGATCACTCTAGTTACTTACAAATTAATATAATCAAATAAGAGTTTTACAATGCTTCTGAAAAGCTATAATCACAACAGTGATATTTCTCTTAACGTTTAAGCTTAATCTCACTAATATATTACAACAGCAATGTAGTGAGCTTTGATGAAGATGAAGTTTCTGAGCTTTGAATTTGAACAGCGTTTCAGCAAGTTTATTGTTAGCAAATCGTCAACCTTGCTTCTCATCAGAACTTCATATTTATAGGCACTTGAGAAGATGACCGTTGGGCGCAGTTAATGCTTTGCGTATTCCGTACAGCATTGCATTTAATGTTTCACGCTTTTGTCAACTACCTCGAGCCTTGTTCACGCTGTGTCTACTGACGTTGCCTTTAATAGCTTCCAACGTTCCTTTTGTCAGTCAGCGTAGCCTGCCACCTGTACTTTCTTCTGATCTGATGTTTGTGAATAAAATATTTGAATATCATCATAGTCAAACAGCTTGGTGCATAGCATCTTCTTGTCTTCTGACCTTGAAGTGCTTCTGAGCGTGATACCATGAGAACTTCAGTGCTTCTGCTTCTGATCTCAAGTTCTTCTGATGCTTCCATAGACCCATGTTCTGATTCTGCCTTGACCATCTTCTGATGTCTTGCCAGACCATGTTCTGATGTTGCATGCTGAACCTTCTGAGACAAAGCTTCTGAGCGCTGATTTGTGCATACTCTTTATATATTTCCTGAAAGGGAAATTGCAATGTATTAGAGTACCACATTATCTCACACAAAATTCATATCCTTGTTATCATCAAAACTAAGAATATTGATCAGAACAAATCTTGTTCTAACAGTGATGATCCATATCTAGTATCAGAGTCACGTTTGAATAAGGGATATGTTCCTTTTATCGAAAGTCTTCTTAACTTGGTGGTGGTCAGACGGCGTGTCTGGTTGAAGTGTCTGCGACATGATAAAGATGTTTGTCGATGACGGTACAAGTAAGTGGATGAAAGATTTTCAACTTCAGGGAGAACATAGTGGATGGACTCATACTTGATGGGGAGATTATTGAGAAACAAGTGTGAGTTGTGTTAGTCACACATTGTTTGAAAAAATGGTGGTTAAACATTTTATAAGTGCGAGGATCCATAAACTCATTTCGTTAAGGTTTTGGATGAATATGTTTGGGTGAGTCTTTGACCTTTAAGTAAGTTTTTCATCCAACACGGATGATTCCTCTTGTGGTGACTCATTTCTAGTATCAAAGTCAGGTTCGAGTATGAGATCGACTCCTTGTATCGAAAGTATTCTTGACATGGTGGTGGTCAGGCGACCCCGTTGAAATGTTTGTGATGTGGTACAGATGTTTGTCAATGACGATACAAACATGTGAATGAAAGAGCTTCTACTTAAGGGAGAAAATAATAGATGTAATCACATTTGAGGGGGGGATTATTGAGAAATAAGTGTGAGTTGTGTAAGTCATACATTGCTTAGAAAAGTGGAAGTTGAACACTTTATAAGTGAAAGAACTCATACACAATTGTCTTAAGGTTTTGAATGAATTTCTCTCACTTGTTTGGATGAATCTTTAACATTTAGGTTAGTCTTTGACCCAATATAGATGTTTCCCTCTCATGATGACCCATCTCAATGCTAACACAGTTGAAATCTTTTTTCTTGTGTCTTTTACACCTTCGATACTAGCATGAATAGTAACCAAACTCTATAATGCAACTATCTAACAATCTTCTAGCTAACTTAAGAGAGTGATCATGCGTCTGAAGATGCATCACTACAATCCAGTAATAACATTGAAAAAATTCCAACCATTGACCTAAAGTAGTATGTCCATGTTAAAAGTCATCTATTTTTAAGGTGTTATATGTATATATGTTCAACAAGTTATCTCATATGGTTGTATATTTAATCTTCCATAAAAACAAAACTATTCAAAAAAAATTAGTAGAGGCAATACTTAACTTTAAGTAAAAGTAAAAACAAAATCATTCATTAACTTGTAATTACAAAATATAGATAATTATAAGAGAAAGCTAATGATATGAACTGTCCCTGTATAGAACACCATAGATTCTACTCCTCTAAACACCTAAAGTCTTTTATAAGGAACATGTTTTGCATACTTAAGATAATTCTTAGGCAGAACTTCAAGTAGAAATTTCTCAGATTAAGCAAATGCCAACAAAATTTGCACTTTATGATTGAGAAAGTGAGTAGTTTATTTCGATATTTATTGGAGCTATGAAATTCGAATCTCATTCTAAACATGTTCTTTTTAAAGATTTTGCAGAAAATCTAAAACATCTCTTTCATGATGCATCTTTTTTCCTTCTACATAGGTTACACACCATTGAGATTCCTCTTTTGCTACATAAAACAAAAAAAAAGTAAAACTAAATGAAAGCTTCTTTTGATTCTAAACATTTTCTCGGGACGCCACTATTATTGCTGTGCATATACAGAAGCACTGATTCAGCAAGTCCTCCATAAGGTTTCAAGGTACTAAGCATCTTCACTGTCACTCATGCTAGCGTGGCTATCGATATAGAATTCCGTTGAGAAATCAATATCGTCAACAATGCTTCCTCTGTTGTATTAACATATGCAGGATATGCACAATAAGTATAAGGTATTAAGCACTATAAAAGTAAAAAGTTCAACTAAATTGTCTTAAGCAAGATATAGCGACTTCGTAATATGAAAAGTAAATACCTTTCAAGAACAAACTTCCCTTCCTTATACTTCTGACTCTTCTCATGTGCAGATTCCTGAAAAGGAATGATAAATTTAACAAAGGATCGGAAGTTGTGAGCTAAGAGATTTCGTCTACTACATTAGTCTCTAAATATAAAACCCTCTTAATTTTTTTCGTTGTCCCTAATTTGTATGACGGCTTTCATAGTTTCAACTGCATTAACTATTTTTTACGAACATACTCCGAATTACATTACATTTTTTTGCAACCTATTGTAAATACTACCGGTTTTCTTAATTTTTGTGATTTAGTCAACAAGATCTTATATCTAGGAACGGAGGCAGTAGTAGATTTCATCTGCTACATGAAACTTAGATGGAGTAAAAAAGGAGGATTACATATTTCCAGCCAAGTATTTGACCACAGCAACAGCAAAAGATATCTGCCACAGTATGCAATCCCGAAAGCATCATCCTTTCTTCTGGTGGTCCAGTTGTCGTGTTCACACTGATTCACAAACTCGAAACATAAGCACACCGTAGAGAGTATAGAATATTCAGGTCTAGCGATACTATCAACTAATCATGACAACAGTCAAACAATTGTAGTGTTCCCTAATTCTTGTTGAATTCATGTGCAAACAAGACATGTTAATGTTATACATAGAAATCGTGTTACAAGTTCTAATACACAAAATGCAGTCATCTCAAACCAGCTTCGGTTCTTTTTTAGACATGTTCTTTTCGCCAAAGGTTTGAATCAATGTGCGTTAGTAGCAACATTATAAAAGCATACATGTTTCGAATAGATAGCGAACATATAAAAGTTATCGGCTTCATATTCCTAGGTACATCATAGGCTTATTTACTAAAGTCATAAACCTAAGAGTTAAACAATTTTGCAACAAAAATTTACATAGATGCAACATTTAAGACCATGATTAAATGTAGCACAGCCACAGTGTAATACTGCACCATGTCTGTATTATTCCCTTTCAACAGCTGGAAGTTCAAACCAGCTCATATGTTATTCAGTTGAATTCAAAGATTAGGGTAGTTTGCATTGTGTTCATTCTAAACTCATGAATCCAATTCCTTAACAATGTGAACATGATCATTGCAGAACATGACTACCATATTTTCAGGATTATTTGTAATATCGATCATGTTGAATCTATGAAGCACGGACACATGCACTGACACTGACACGTCAACAATAAAAACTGAAATATACTCACGCATTAGTGAAAAGGTATGCTTTTCCCCTCCGGCAATGAAAAGTCTGAAAAACCGATAATCAAAGATCATTAGGATGAATGATACAACAATCACTATAGAAAACTACTTTAACTCTAAATGTGATTTTTCAACTTCAAACCAAACAAACACTACATAATTTGCAACCAAGGTAGAGCAAGAAAGCTAACAAACCATGCATAATGCTTATAGTAGCAATCATCTTAAAAACAGAAAAACAAAATCTAAGAAACCCTTAATAACTCAAGAAACAGTTCCTCCAAAAACGATTAAAGAAAAAAAGAAGATTAAAGGGTTTACCTACCCTAGAGATGAGATCATCTGCAAGTGCCAAATGAGTTTTGCAGAACTTGCATCTATAGGACCTGCCCTCCAACTCCACCACAAAGATTCTTCCCATTTTCTCTAAGTTCAAAAGGAATTGAAGATTGAGAGATACTAGATTGATTGGAGGAAGAGGTGGATGGCAGAAAAATATAGAGTAGCTGGTGAAATGAGACACGTGTATGTGTTCCTAGTCGGTTAAGTACGGTACTTTTACGCAAGTTCTTATAAAGTGAGTTAAGTTAAATGATTGAATTGATTATAGTACTAAGAATCAATCTCTAACAAAATTAAGATAATCATTTGACTTATGTTATGAAACTCCTTTTCACCTCATAGTTAAAAATAGGGATACACACATAAGTCAATCTTTTGAATCAATGATGCACGCAATTAGTCACTATCTAAATGATAAGATTTTGATAATTAAAGTAGTATTTTAGTTTTTCTTTTAAAAAAATTAAATTGCTACTTTACTTACTTAAGTATAGTCTTATTTTTATGGGGCACTGTAATGAGTTAGGTCCAAATTCTATAATGGTAGTTAGTCATTAGCGTTTAGTCTCTAGAAGAATCTAGATAGTGAATAATTAGATTATGTTAATGTTTTAAATAGATTATTGGTGAATGTCATTATGATCAATGAAATGAATGGAAAAAGTTAATTTTAGATTTTTTAGCTTCTTTTAGTGTAGTTTGTCTCTATTTCTCTTAGCCTAAAAAATACGTCCATAACAAATGGTACTCTTATTGTCATGAACTCTCCTCCTTATAATTATTATCATCACTACCACCATAATCCTACAACTATCAACACCCATATATTGTTACAATCAACAACCTTTGTGGCATCACCTCAAAATCTCTCTTCTTACACTAAATCCATTCTTCAGTAAATCTTGGAATCTCAACAAATTTCCCTCCAAACAATGTCCAATTGTATTAACACACTTTCCTCCATTAATGTTAACCTATCCTCTTTAAATCATCACCAATCCTTCACCATAACAAAGACCTAACTCACTGGGTGGAACTGTGAAGAAACGATAAACAAATGATTTAAAACACTGATCTCAAACTCAAGAGGAAGACGACACCTGATATGTTTTGACTTACCCAAACTCCCGAAATATCTTTATTATCTCCCTTATTTGACACAGAAGAAACAACCATAATGCAAGAATCAATGGGCGGAGCGAACAAATACTAAGCGATAAAAAACCCTAAAAATTAAGAAGAAGGGGAAAGAACGAAAAGCTAAAACGTCAAGACTCATAAACTTGAGTACAAAATCAAACACACAAAGGGATAGATCAACAAATGGAATTTCCTAGATATCTAATCAAATTACAAACCAAAAGAATATCCATGGCTAAGATAACAGAGGGGAAACGAGCTCCTCAAGAAAGTTAGTATGCTGGTTGTTAGACGATAGGCTACGATCTAGAGGAGGGTGAATAGACCGCAAATGAAATTTTATTATTTAAAAATTGTTTAACTATGGCAAGCGGAAACAATCCCGGATCAATCATCGTCTATCTCGAATCGTTATCGAAAAAGATTAGATATGCATTAAACCGTATAGAACATATTGATTGATGAGAAAATTAATCAATATGTTTTCAACAACAATTTTTGAATAAAACCACACATTGAATGTCATGCACTCGGTTTTTTACCATACCTCTCGCGGAGAGATACGCGAACTGACTCTTTTCTTTCTGCTTTTGTGTTTTTTTTTGAAAATCAGAGAGTCGCCACCGACTTTTATTTTATCCAATTAAGGAAAGGTTTATAAAAGAAACAGAAAAAGACCTTTAAGAAATTCTGGGTAAGGGGGTAGGTTATACAAAGGGAAGGTATTAGCACCCTTTGTATCCATGGTTATCCATGGGCTCTTTAATTTGCATAGCTCACTTCTTTTGAATCACTTTTCTATTGCCTTGAAATGCTTGTATGTGGTTTCAAATACCTTTGTAAATTGACTTTGTAATGATCTTTGTGCGGATGTATACAAAGTGTTTTTATCTTTCAAAAGATGTTTTTTGAAAAAAGAACGTTAACTTCGTAATGATTCTCGTTTGGATATATACAAAGTATTGTCTTTTTGAAAGTTTTTTTTTGAAAAACAATGATATATGAGAGATTTGTTTGTTTTGATCTGAGCAAGCAAATTAGGAGGTCTACCCTAAGTTATAAGGTCTTTTCCTATTTCCTTTAAAAAACTATCCTTTTACCGGATGTAAACGAAAGTTCGATTTTGCATTTGAAACAGTAGAATTTGATTTTGATCTTTGAAAAGAGTAAAAGAAGGATTACCCTAAGAGGTGCAAGTGTGATTGTGTTTTGATTCAGATATTTTATCTTTTGAAGTTAGTGATCTAACGATTCAATTTTAATCTTTGGCATACACGCAGTTTTATATGTACTGGAATTTAAAATGCGGAAATGTAAAATGCGGAAAGTAAATCTACGCTATTACATCGATTTTGCGGGAAATGTAAACTACGCTATTTACATGAATTTGACAACCTATACACTTGATCTATGAATTTAAATTGCAAGAAAGTAAAAGAAATATTTTTGGATTTTTTGATGATTGATTTTAATTAGAATTAATGCATGATTAATTTAATTAAAATGAGAAAAAGATGGAAATAAAATTTAAACCTAAAAATTAAGTTTAAAATATGTTCAAAATGCTTATTAATTAATTTTAAAACAAAACTAATTTTTTTGGAATTTTTGAAATTGATTTTGAAATTATTAAGTTAAATAATCATATAATTATATAAATAATTACACAAATAATTAAAACTTAAAGAGAAAATTATTCTACATATGTACAAAACTAGCCTATAATATATAAACTATATTTAATATAAAGAACAATTTTTTTATGATTTTTTTATTGGTTAAAATAATTAAAAGATAAATATATACATATTATCTAATTAATTATACAAAATATTTAAATTATGAAGAAAAATAAAATATTTTTATATCAGAAAATAAAGTATTATTTTATCAACTTAAAAATATTTTTTTGTGTATTTTTTTGATTTTTAGAACTATTTTAAAATAATTTTATAAAGAAAATTAAATAAAAATAGAAAATATATAAACAATGATCTGGTGTGGTTATTAAATGAAGTCCATGATGGGGGTGCGCGTTTTGATGCGTTGGATTGATAGATGGATGGATCTGATGGTCACCAGCATGAGGAATCATAATACGTGACACACCTGCAAAACACTGAATCCAAGGTTAATTTAAAAAACACGCGCGCGCCCTCCAGCCAATCAGAGGACGCCACGCATCATCTTCTTCATCAGGATGGATCTTTTACACCTTTCATTTGCAGGTGGTGTAAAAACTCCAACCTATTACACTTGTTGAGAATAGCGAATACAAGCAAACAACAATATAAATTTGGCGCGATGCCATGGTTCAGTTCGTTTTGTTCATACGAGTTTAATGGTACCATTTAGAACTTGTAATTTTGCATGGATCGTAAAGCCCTAATTTTGAAAGCAAGAACCCTAAAATGGTGGTTCCTCGTATAGGTTGTCAAACTTCAATTAAGTTTCCAGAAATGATCAGAACCTCAAACTAAACTTAAATATGAGTCTACATCTTGCTAAACATGCATGTGTGATGAGATTTTTGTAAGTTTTAGTTCGAGCAAACCGTGAGGTATAGGTACGTGTTCTTGATGATTCAAGGCTTGCAATTGATCTGGTTATGTTTAGTGAGGGTCAGGGAACGTGTTTGAGTAATTAATTTGTATTGAAACAAGCTAGAAATTAAAATTCGAATTTTAAATTTCTTTGAAAAATTCAAGTTGATACAAGGTTGATACAAGCAAGACTTGGGCTCTGAATTCGTGTCTCTTCTATTACTGAAGTGTGATACTTCATTTATAGGCAAAGATGTGCTTAAAAACTAAGCTAGAAGCATTAAGTGCTTTTGTTGAATTTTGAAAATTTTTAATATATGTAGCTTTGAATTCAAGCCACCATAGCTTGATTTCTCCACACCTCTTCTGCGGTACTTCTCTTGGGGCAGAGTATTGAATGATCTTTGATGAGTCATGCTTAGAAACTAAGCTACACATTATCCTTCCATTTTCCTTTTTTTAATTTAATCTTATATGATAAAATTAAACCAAAAAAAGAACAAAAATGATGTGGGCTTTGTCTTGGTCGTGGGAGGCCCTTCTCATTATGGGAAACATGTTTGGATCATGGAAATTGGGTTTCATTTGGAAGAAAAGCATTTTTGATCAATGTTGATTTCATGCATTTTCCCAAAATTTAGCAAACTTCAACAAGGTGTAAATCCCTCAATTTTTATCATATGAAGGATTTCTTGTACTTTTTGGAAACCTCAAAGAGTCCTCTAACCAATGTATTTTGTCTCATATCAAAATGATTTTCCATGCTCCTTGTGTGTCCTTTTGAAAAAAGTGACTTTTTGTTGACTTTGAAAATGACTTGTAATGTCTTGATTCATATTTTTCAAATGGTGAATCTAATGACCATGGGACCAATTGCATTTGAAAGATAGTTGAATTTCCTTCAAAATGAGCTTTGTTTTGAATTTTTTTGATGAAGGATGAGAGAGTTATGACCAGTCAAAGTTCAGTTGACTTTTTAGGAGAAAACCCTAATTTTGAAACTTAGGGTTTTGTTGATTTTTGATCTTTCCTTGATGAATTATGATCAACCAATGATCAAATGATTAATCCTTTGACAAAATATGGATGTTGACAAAAAATTTCATTTTTGACTGTCTGTTGACTTTTTTGGTCAAACGGGTCGTCTGTTGACTGTTTGAGCTGCTGACTGTGCGTCTGAGCGAATTGAAGTTTGAAAATTTGTATGATGGTACTTTGAGATATATGGAGGTCCATGAAATCCATTTGAGGTCTCAAAAACTTGTTCTCCTGAAAAAATAAGAAACCCTATATAGGGACCGTTTGTGTAGGAGACAGTTAAGCGTACCTGATTTTTGTGCAGTGCTGAGTCTCTGCTAATCATGTGATATTCAGAAGACTTCTAGGACAAAAATCTTGGAATTTTGAAATGCAAAAGTTTGATTTGATTGATGGTACAAAACACGGAGAATTGCACTGTCAGCGGTTTGACTGTCAACTGACTGTTCAGGCATGTAGCAGTTAAAGTGAAAATTCAACAGTCAAAGTTAATATTTTTGTTGTTTTTGTTTTTGGTTTTGTTTTGTGTTAATGATGAAAATTTATTTACATGACTTGTTAGAAAAACACAGACGTAATAAATAAATAATATGTACTGTATGCGAGCAAAATTACCGATAATAACCCTGAAAATCATTTAATGCACAGGAAAATAAATATTTAACTGGCAGAAAACACACAAAATATTATCTGGATAATTAAGCAACAATATGACAAATAGTACGACATTTAATACTGACAGTGCAAATATTACATACTATAATGAACAGTACGACGAGTAAACGGTACATTAAGAAGTAAGAGATACGGCAAACTTTAGGAATGACGATTAATAACCCATGCTACAAACAGTAACATGTAGATGATTGGGAGTGTCAACATCCCAGGTCCACATTTTTCAGGGCTATGCAGACAGAAGAAGGACATGATTACCACCACGACGGTGATGATCATAAGAAAACACGTCTCTATCCGCTTCGCCATTTTTACCAGGGGAAGAAGAGAGAATGAATATGAAGTAGAAATTTGAGAGATGAGTTAGAATTTGATGTGAGATTTTATGAAAAAAATGAGAAGTATTTATAGAATGAAAAGAAAGATAGAGACGTTGGGGAATGAACTGATTCCGTACAAAAGGAAAATTTGAGGGGAAGTAAGATTTGAAAGAAAGTGTATGATAGTGTTGGAAAAAAAAGAGAGATGTATAGAATAAAGTTAGGATTTGATTTTTGAAAGAAAGAGATTTGAAAAGAAAGGAAAAGATTTTGAAAATAATGGAATATAGTACAAAAATTAGTGGGAAACAAAAGATAATAATAATTTACTTGTTACCAGTACAGTCTGAATCCCCGAACTATGCGCCTGCAAAAGATTTAACTCTGTACCAATTGCGTCAATACTATTTATCTGTAAATAAATATCAAATAAATAGCGTGTGTGAAGTAATAAACAGTAATTGGCGTTTGCGTAAGAATAAACTCAACAGCGAGCCAAAATACCGTATAAGAAAAATTCTAAAAACCAAGTATTCATAAATCAGGATATGAAAATCCAAGATTATATGAAACTCTTAATTTTTAGATTGAAGTTTTCTTGAAAAAAGATGCGGGCAAATTTTGGGGTATAACACTGAATATCGATTTTCCAATGAAATATCAAACAAAAACTTGACTTAAGTAATTTGATGAACACTTGGTGTGCAATCAATTTTATTCAGATTTTTATTTGATTTTGTTGAAGTGAAAGATTACAATCAAGTCAACAAAATAGTTTGCAAAATTATTAATTAAAGAGATTATCTCAATGAATTGATTGCATAAACAATGGTTTAAAAATTTGCAGAGAGAGACATTGAGAGAGAAAGTAATATGCAGGAAATAAAAAACTCAAGTCGATAGTTAACCCAGTTCAGTGCAACATCACCTACATTTGGGGGCATCCACGCCAAGGAGGAAATCCACTAAAATAGTATTAGTTTGAAGCCTAAGTAAACAATCTCTGGTTTACAATCTTCACACCTAATCATTACCCGTGCTATTTCTATTTAAGACACTCCTAGATATGAGACCCCTCTCACTTCCCTTTAATCACACAACAGTGATAACAACTTTAATCAGATAATAGAAGATACACTTTCAATGACATAAAACCCACTCTTGCTTAAAAGCTTATGAGTGAATTATAATTTCAACTCAAACACAATCCAACTCTAATATCAAAGTGACATGAGAGTGGCTCACAAAAACATTGAACAAAATAAACCCTAAAATATACTCTCACACGCACGGCTTATTTGCATTCTTTAGATTTATAGACGTCCACTAAATAGCCTTTGCTAATCATGGGCTTTGGACTCTTCAATCAAATAAAACACATATCCAAAACTGAATGCTGCATAATTTATGCAAAATCTTCTGCATAAAATCAGGTACAGTATCACATGTTTCCTAAAATGTCTCAAGGTTCCTTTTTATGAAACAAATGCACAACTAGAACAGAAACACGTGTTCCAAAAATAACCCTTCTTAGAGTGCGAAAATGTATGAGCTGAAACAACATAGAATCTCACATTTAAAAAACATATTTTCCAAGAAGTATAACATAACCTGAAGTGATGTCTGGTCAACATGTCAAGACATCATGCTCAACATCTTGTTGTCAAACATGTTTTACCAAAATTGTTGTCAATCATAAATTAACAAACTTAACCGTGTATGTGTGTGTGTGAAGAAAAACAATAGAAAAATCAGATTGCAAAATTAAATATTTTGACACTTTAAATTAGTGGGATTTGACAAATTCGAAGTGAGAGTCGACTCATAGAAGCTGGGGAGTCGACCCATATTTCCCGGGAGTTGACTCTAAGTGGACAGAAACATTTGGATGAGAAAGGCTACATAAGAAGTCGACTTACAGCTCGGGGGAGTCGACTTATTCGTGTTGTGTGTCGACTCATAAGTCTAATGTGTGGACCCAAACAAGATAAAGATTTTTTATTTAAAATTATTTCAGTGGGAATCGACCCACAACTTGAGAGAGTCGACCCATTCGTGTTGTATGTCGACTCCAAATGCCAATGTCTCGACTCTAACTGGGAAGAGAGTTTGTTTTTCATTTTCATCAGTGGGAGTCGACTCCTAACATGGATGTGTCAACTCCAAACATAATTTATCATGAAAAATCTTTTTATTTAACTTGTCCAAATGCTTTTTACTTGTTCTATAAGTGTCTTAAGATGAAAATATAACTTAGACATAGAAATATAAGCTCCAAAGTGCAAATACTCCATATTACCTAATTTTGACATCATTTAAAACATCTAAGAGATAATATTGCACTCTCATACTCCCCTTTTTTTATGAAAGCAAAATGTACGACGTATTTGTAGTCTCTGATCATATCTCCCCCTGAATATGTGCATCTTCTCTTTCATATTTGCACAAACTAGATTGTGCTCCTTTACAACTTAACACCTCTACAGTTTAGCTTCTCCCCCTTTGACAACATCAAAAAGAGAAAAAGCCACAAAACATAAGAAGCATAAAGTAAAAACACAACCACATGTATACCACTCAGAGGCATTGCAAAGATGAATTGATCAACTATAACAACTCTCACATAGAATGACGTTAAAGTGAAAATGTATAAACATAAATAACCATTCGAATCAGACAAAATGCGACATAAATTCATTACAAATTTACTAGAATATAGTCAAAATAGAACTTAATAATAATAACATGCTCAATTACAAAGACATCAAAGATTCTTCAAATGTGCATAATATATATCATGCAATACATATGATGATGAAATACAAATGATTAAAACATGACGTCATTATATATATATATATATATATATATATATATATATATATTGAAAACACTCATCGATTAACAACAATTTTTTGAAAGTGAACAGTCATGGGATTCCATCATAAATCAAATATATCACACATTTTGGATCATAAACATGCAATCAAATTACAAGTGAAATATATGACCAAATAAAGAAATAAAAACTTACTAACAAATAGATAAGTGAAACGATATTACCTCACCGAACGGAAGATGGAGGATACACTGACATGAAATGGAACTTTCGAATGAATGTTGAAACAAATGTCAAGACTGCCACTATACTTTCTGAATTGAATGTCCTTACCACTATCATCATTGTTTAAGTTCTCGTTTTTGGGTATTGAAGTGTCAATTAACTTTGCATTTAAATTTTTTGAATAATTTACACAATTCTTGGTAGTGTAATATTTGACACATAAATGTCCCTTATTTGAGTTATCTTAGAGAGAATAGTCACACCTTTGATAATGTCTCAAAGAATATTGTTGATTGGATAATCCTAGGAAGTCTTCCAGCTAAAGGGAAGATCATCCTCTTCATTTGGACTTTCATTCTTCTCCATTTAAGGATCCTCTTCCTCCTTTTTAGGTTTCATCGCTTCAGGCTGATCAGTTCATTCTTCGATGTCTTTGAGTATGTATGCTGAAGATACACTTGTATTATGAAAAAAATACCTTTCCTGAGGTTTCTATGATAAGATTCATCAAAGGTGACATGCATAAATTCTTCAATAATCAGTAACAATAGAGATAGTGGTATTAGAGGGATTTCCCACACTACCTTTACCAAGTATAACACCCTTATTTTTATCTCTGTAGGTCACATACCCCTTTTTCTTTTGCGCGAAGTCAATGAATAGGGAAATGTAACTCTTCATATGCCTTGAGCTTCCACTATCGAGAAACCACATTCTCTCCATAGAGGCAAGACATTGAACCTACAAGATCAATCAAGAGTGAATGGAAACTTGGTTTCATTTTGGCAACCATTGAAAAACACCATTAGAAACAAGAAACCTCCTAAATTTGCATTTTGCAATTGTATGACCTTTCTTGCAACAATAGTGACAAGTTAAATGATGATGAGAATGATTTTTGAAATTTGATTCTTTTTCAACAAAACTAAACTTTACATATGGTACTATTAAAGATCTTTTAAACTTGGTTGGATCAATAGCAAATGTAACTTTTGGTTCTAAAGCTTTTAGCTTTTAGAGTATTAACCTTTTTTTTTCAAATGTGACAACTTTCACAACCAAACCACGAAGGTTCTTCATCCTTATTTTTAATTTTTGAAGCCACTAACATGGATTGTTTAAGAACTTCCATTTGTTTTTCAGTTTCTAAAACTCTGGCTTCTAAGTATGAAAATATTCTTTTGTTTGAATCCAACCTTTTAAAAGCTTCTTTAGATTCATTATATATATTTTCAAAAGTAATTTGTAATTCAGAATAAGAGATTTTATCAATAGATTCATGTTTAGAATGACTTACATTCTTCTTCCTTTGATGTGCTATAAGACAAAAGTTTGTCATTTCATCACTATCACTTGAATTATCTTTACTTGAAGATTAACTATCACTTTCTCAAGCAATATATGCTCTTTTAGGCTTGCTATATTTCTTATATTTAACCTTTCCTTTATCTTTCTTAAGCATTGGATAATTCGGCTTATAGTGACCATTTTTTCCACAACTATAGCATGATCCTTTAGATTTATCTTTCTTAATCTCATCTTGCCTTGAGTGTAGTTTTTCTAAGATTGACATGCATTTTGGTAAAACCAACCTAGCTGAAACATATTGAATAAAAAGCCATATCATTCGGTTTTCAACATGTTGAACAAGATGTCACAACATTACAGGTATGACATCGTGTTTACTGGGGCGTGCTTGTTGGAGCTGATCTGTCAAGATATATCAGCTGTTTTGTTACATACAGAATAATATGGAATATTCAGTTAGCTTATGTGTATCCAAGATTTACTCAATTAGAGATATTGGTTGGTTTTTACAATCTCTATAATTGGAGACAATTTAGGAAAGATTGGATTAAAAACCTATTTTCTTGGAGATCAAGCAACAGATTTTGTGCAGCCTCCTTGCTGCGGTTTTAGGCCCAATTCAGTTAATACTAATTCTATAAATAAACTGGCCTAAACCTAATTTTAAGTGGAACTGATATTTGTATTTTTAGGGTTCTAGGAATCCTTATTTTAGTTATGTTGTAAGTTTAATGTTGTGTGCATTCACAAACCTGTAGGTGTTAAATGTTATTTAATCTCCGAAGCTGTTAAGCAAGGAGAGTAGTGTCAGTTTTCATAAGCTTTTAAGCATTGAGAATTGTGTGTCTTGGAAGAGTGTCTTCTACTTTTTATTATTTGTGGTGGTTGTCACGGGTTGTGACTGTGGGGATTTGAGGAGAGCCTCATACCTAAGTGAGTCTTAGGTAGAAGTCATAGGAAGGGTAGTGATTAAGTGAGAAGTTGTAAACGGGGGATTTTAGCTTCGAATTGATACTATCGTATATTGATTTCATCCCTGGCTTGGTAGCCCTCAAAGTAGGAAGGTTGTTCCTAACTGGGTAAACAATACCTTGTGTCTTTTACCTTTCTGCACTATTTTTCGTTATTGCTGCCATCTTGCTCCATAAATTTTATCAACAGATATTTGTGTCGTGACATCTCATTTGACATCACATATCTGATACTAGAATTTCATTGAGGAATTTGATTATCTTATATAATTGATGATAATTTTTTCTAAATGCTTCAATTAATTCCTCTTAATATACTTATGATACCTTTTAACAAACAACCTCATTTTTCATCATCTGAACAATCATCATCACTAGATTCACCATCATCTTACTCTTTATTTAAGGACTTAGAGCTAGAAGTCATAAGAGAAATTGACTTCTTGTTTATCTCCTTTTCTTTGTTATTATCTTTCTTAATCTTCTTCTCATGATTTTATATGCAATGAGCTCTTGCCCATGTTCTTCAAGCTTTCCAAACAAAGTAGTAGCATTTTCATTGAAAACAAGCTTACCAAGTGCATTCAAATGATTTATAAGATGAGTGAACCTCTTTTGCATATCAGCAATGGTTACACCATACGTCATATGAAATAGTTCAAACTCTTGACTCAAAGTATTGATTCTAGCTTGTTTGACGTCATTAGTACCCTCATGGGAAACTTGCAATGGATCCCACATAGCTTTAGCGGTTGTACAATGAGAAACATAATATTCTTCAACTTCTTAAGAGGATATGAGAACATTCCTTGTTTTCCAATCATACAACTACTTTTTCTTATCTTCTGCATCCATTGTGCTTCCGATTTAGGTAATTTCAAATGGACCATTTTAGACGGCTTTCCATACATTCCTATTCATAGAATTAATATGGATACACACACAATTCTTCCAATAACCATAATTTTTGTCATTGAAAACGAGCGCTCTATTAAGCAAGTTCGAAGCATAATATAAATTACTGCTCGTGATACGACTTATTAAACAATAGGATACGATCTAGAGGGGGTGAATAGATCGCAAATGAGATGAGTCATTTCAATTGTTCTATAGCAACATCAACACACATATCTTTTAGTTGCATATTTTTACTAATAGAGTTAAAATAATATATTATACCAAATGATCATGCCTGATAAAAATTCAATATTTTCAAGCTCATAAGATGCTAAACATTCTGATTCGTTCTTTATTTTATGTTTATCGATAATTTCACATAATTTCAATAAAGTGTCTCATATTCATAAAGTTTGAAATCTCAAAGCTTTCACACTTTCAATATGACTTTCTCAACGTGTTTGTGACAATGATTTAAGTCTTAGACTATGGATACGATCTTGTAAAATTTACTATTTTTTAGTAGAAGAAGAAAGTATATACATTCCAACACTAAAAAAACAACATAGATTGAGCAAAAGTTAGTTATATCACAAAGTAATAAATTTAAACTGACAATCACCCAAAGTATAAAATGATTTATGGTTAATGTCTAAAAATCGTTTTTACACTCCTTGATATTTTTCTTTTGATATTAGACTCATTATCATAACCTTGTCCTCTTATATTACTAATATCAAGTTCAATAATATTTATCTCATTTATCTCATTTATGATTGTATCAAAAAGACTTTTTTCATTTATATCATTTACTATTAAAAATTTTACAAAATGTTTAAAAATTTATATCAGAGTAAAAGAAATATCAATACAGCGCAAGATAAAAATTATTTACTCTTGATGACTTATATACTTACAGTTAAGTATAATTGAAAAATATCTTTGCATTTTTAATTGTTTAAATAATTTTCGTTTTGATTTTATTTACCATCAAACTTATTAATTCATTTCATATCTTATGTCTAAGATAATAATTATGAATTTCTTTTATCTTTAGCAAGTGCACTCTTAGCATTAAGAAAAAGGTGGAAATAAAAGTAAGAGATGAAATTCATACAAACAAAATTACTATTAATCACATAAAGTTTCAATATTTATACTTTGTTTCATGTATACTAATAAAATAAAATAAATGTCTTGAAATTCAGTATGTATTATTTGATTATATGTTTGTAAATATTGTCAAATTATAATATAGCACTGTCACTCACTTCAAAATTTCTTTTTGGTAGAATAGTTGAAAAGTTTTAAACGAAATGAAAAAGCACCTCTAAGTTTTACTTGACTTGGGTTTTGGGTAACAGACTTGATGATACACATTTGAATTTTAAAAACAAAAAATTATTGTATTAAATACCACGTGCCACCTTCTAGTATCTCCAAGTCTACACCGACGCGTCGGCTTCCCCACTTTTCTGACACGTCACCTGTGCACTCTGCTTTTGTACTTAGATTAGATTCCCACGTGAATCACTCCCACGCGCCTCTAAATCATTGGACCATGTCGATTTCACAATATAAGTTAATTTTTTAGTTTGTTTTTTCAATTTAAATAAATAAATCATGTACAAAATTTACTAGTTAAATTTATGTTTTATTTATTTATTTATAAATGAAATAGTCATGTGAGGGAGACAGAGAGAGTAGATGACAAGAATAGGTGGGGTGCGTGTGTGTGATTACAAAGACATGGGAATATGTGGGCCCATATATTGAAGCGGCCGCGGCGCCTCCATCAAACAAATCATTTCATTCATGGCCCCATCTTCTGCTTCCTTCTTCAATTATTTCTGCATTTTTATTCCAACCCCACAAGATATACCAAAAAGATAATTACAAAAATTAATATTATTATTATTATTATTAATATTATTATTATTATTATTATTATTATTATTATTATTATTATTTTAATTTAATTTTTCTAAAAAATATGATAGCTTCAGAAAACTTTTTAAAAAAATTATTTTATTAAGGTAATGTAAAATAACATTCAATAGGAATTCATCCATGTCACACAATTTAATTATAAATAACAGTATTAAAGGATTGTACCGAGTTGTGTTCAAAAGAGATGGAAGGTATGAAAAAAAATATTGACCGCATAAGGAAGAAGATGAACTGGTTGCAATTATTTTTTTATGGTTTTTTTCTTCTAGGTGTAGGAATTAGGATCATGTAATAGAAATTGATGTAAGTGTAATTTGTGTAGTAAGTGTAATTTGTGTAGTAAGTGTAATCTGTTCTCATGTAACTGTCTAGTAAGATAGTATTTGTAATTTGTTTTTGAAAGAATAAAAAGCTATTGTACGTTGGCATAATTCTGTAGTATTAGTTGGCATAATTGGTGTAGTATAATAAGTAAGTAACTGGTGTACATTTGGTGCATAAATGATGCACATCTGTTATGACAATATTGATAGGAACATTGGTGCATCTTTGTGCACATTTGTTTTGACACATATAACAATAGATGAATATTTTAGTAATGAAATTTATTTAAAAATATTTTTTATAATAAATTTATATAAAATTTACATTGCATTAAATAATTAATACATAATAAATTCAAATTAATTACTTTTGTTTGTTTGGATTCATTTTCTCTAAAAAATTAAACCCTAACTTCTGGATACTATATTTTATTCTTTAGAAATTGAACTCTGACTTCTAAATACTAATATCTTATTCACTTGAACCATAACTTTTAAATACTAATATTTTATTCTCTAAAAGTTGAACCATAACTCGTAAATGAGAAATGTTACTTGTACACTAAAAAGTAACACTACACCGTATTGTTATACGGTTTTGATTTTTTAAATTGTTTAATTATTATTTTTTTATTTGTTTTGACAAAAAATACATGGATCATGCTTTATTTGTTAGGGTGTAGATACATGGTGTAGGATTTTAGGTGTAAACATACCAACCCTCCTTGTAAATATAGATATCTTATTAATAAAAATAAATGTATCAAATAATTGATACATACTCCTGAATTATAAGTAAATATTCTCTTTTTAAGTTTATTAAATAATGAATATATTTAGTCTACATAAAAAATCAAATACATTCATTATTCAATAAATTTAAAAAAATATATTTATTTATAATAATGGTCAAAGAGAATATCCAATTAAATTCTAAAGCATGGTATTCGTCTAATTATCAATTATTAAGACAACCCATGTTTTTATGAGGTGTTTTTTTAGAAAAAGTGTGTATTTTTTTTATGAAGTTATGTGTCATTTTAATTTGAAAAACATATTCTCTCTTGTTTTGTTTTATATTATCTATTTGAATCGCACATAATTCTTTAAAAAATATGGGTTTAATGGATATGCACTGACCGTGTAAAATAGTTTTACACTGTCATCCAATAAACAACCACCAATTTGCCATGTCATTAAGTTTTTTCAAAAATAAAAGAGTGTTTTAATTGGATACATATTTGTGATTGGTTGACAGTAAAACTATTTTACACTGCATCAACCTTTTTCTCAAAAAATATATGTGTAAATTTGGTAATTAAAATATTTTTAATAGTTGTCTAAATTTTAAAAAAAATATAATAATAATAATAATAATAATAATAATAATAATAATAATAATAATAATAATAATAGTTAGCAGAGAAATGTCAACAAGATAAAAAGTACGAAGGATGCTTCTTCAATCTCCGCTTTGTTCTTCAATTTTTTCCATCCTCTTCCCCGATCTCCGTCACGGGCCAATACTTTTCTTCATCCTCGTCTCCACAACTCTCCATGATACATACGGAGACCATGAACATCGAATCTTACAAATATTTTTATATTTTTCTATCAAAACCGTGACATTAGTATTTCGTTATTTTTAAAATAAAAAACATATATATTTTTATCTTTTTTAAAAAATAAAAAATAAAAACAAATATGGCATTAATAACAAAAAAAGAATACAAAAGCATTGCAATTTATAATATTTCTTTTTTTTTTTAAATATAAATATCCAATAGAACTTGTTGCTACCTCTATTAATATTTCTTTTTTGTCAAAAAAAAATAAATATCTAATAGAACTTGTTGCTACCATACATAATCATTAAAAAACTTATAACCAAAATATCTCATAATGCATAGAAAAAATAGCACGCTAGAATTGTTAAATATCCACACAAAAAATTATCGATAACTATCCCACAATACATAACAAAATAGAACTTGATGATAATCCAAAATATCAAGGCAATTATCCAACAAAAATAGACAATAAAGTTACTTTTGACAAAGTTAATTTAAATAAACCAAAATATTAAACAACTATCCAAAAAAATATGATATCATCTCCATTTTTTTGACTTTCCTTCTGAGGTCAGCATCATCTTTCAACAATAATATTTACATTACCTCATCATCGTCATCATCCATATCCTCATCAACTCACTCGAATCAATCAAATGTCTTTGAATAACCTAAACCTAATAAGCAAATAGCTAAAATACATTTAAAAAAATAAGTATGGTAATAACAATGATAAATAGAAATGAATTCAACATAAACTATATCAACTTGTATTTCTTTTCAGAATCAATCTTGAGTGCACATTAAAGTCTCTAAAGTATCTTTCTCCAACCTACTACGTTGTAGAGTTATAACACCATCACTAGTACTAAAGAAAAATCCTAAAGCAATTGTATACGTCGGGACTGCTAAAAACTCTCTTACAATCTTTTGCAAATTTGGGAATTTTAAACCATTTTGTTTCCATCATCATATATGCACCAACTTGAGGGGGTGTTGACGTGAGTTGTCCATTAATATCACAGGAGCTATAATAGTAAATATAGTTATTACATACTAATTACCCTGATTTGGTTATAATTAGACATAAGGTTTTACACACACACACACAAACACACACACACACACATATATATATATATATATATATATATATATATATATATATATATATATATATATATATATATATATATATATATATATATATATATATATATAACTTATTCCTTGTGGATCTGTGTGCTTGTCGGTAGTAAAAAATCAGCATATGAAGTTTTGATGACGACAACGCATGACGATAGTCAGCTGCAAACACTAAATAAATCACCCTGGAAGGACTCAAGACTAAAGTACTTTTACAATCAGACAATATTCTGTAAAAGCCTTGAAGCTTCCCTAATACAAAGTGTGAAAGCTAGTTGGGTCATGTTTGTCTGTCAGTCTGAGTGAATTGAGTATTGTAAAGATAAAGGTAGTAACTTAAGAGTACTAAGGCAACTCACACACACACACTAAAAATATTTTAGCTTAAATTCACTTTTGGTCCCCCTAGTTTGGACTTTTTAAACAAGTAGTCCCCCTATTAAAAAAACAGTGAATCTTGTCCCTTTATTTAGCATGCATTGGAATTTACTTGGTCCCTCATCCATTTTAGTTGATGTGTCATGTTTTTTAATGAGGTGACATTATTTAACTCAATCCATATCATCATAATAATATATTATATTAATTAATCCAATATTTTAATTTATAAAATAATAAAATGATATTTTAATTAAAAACAATATTATTTTAATTAATATAAGTATCAGCTTATTTCTAAACAACCCAAATCCCAATTCATTCACACTTGTGCCCTAATTTCTGAAGCTCGGTCTTTCATCCTCCCTGTGCCATAATTTTTGAAGCTCAGTTCTTCATCCTCAAGTTCTAAAATATGATCCAACGAAGATGAGAAACGATGATCTCAACTATTGTGTAAGGTATGTTTTTCCGTCCCTTTTGCTATTGCTAGTGGTCCCCTTATGTGTTTGGTGTGTTTATTTGTTTATGGTCCCGACTAATGAGTATTATTTATGCATTGATGTGGTCCCCTGTGTTTATTTGTGTTAATTTGATTTTTTTTTTTTTTTGAATATTTATCAGGCCGGCTAAGAATACTAGAGTTAGGTTGAGGATACACCATAGGGGAAAACTAGTTTAGGAACCTGTTAAGTGGTATGTCAATGGACAAGTTACTGAGATGAATTGGGGTTGGGATGTAGATTATATGTCATACATGGAAATTGAAGGTATGGTTAAGAGTGAGTTTTATGCAAATATTAAGTGCTTGTGGTATTAGAACCTTGCATATAGTTTTACCCATGGTCTTAACCATTGAACAACGATAAGGATGTTCAAAAATTTTCAAAAGATGTGTTGATCTGTCCATATTTGGTGTGGCAAATGGCAATGACACTTACTATCTTGATCTTAATAAGGATTTTTGCTCATGTAGGAAGTGGAAATTGATTAGCATACCTTGCAGTTATGTAATTGCATGCATTTGGAATTTCAAGAAAAAGCTTGAGGATCATGTTGTTACATGTTATAGGTTTGACTAATGAACCACATGTATTTAATACAATTGTTGATTGTTAGTGTGTTAAATATTAATTGTTATTGTGTGTAACATGAAATCAACTTTTATAGAGACTAACTCTCACATTGTGTAATCAACAAATGGACCACAAATGTGGCCTGTGGATGACCAGAATAAAGTGGAACCACCAGTTATGAGAAGAGCAATAGGAAGGCCGAAAAATAGAGGAACAAAACAAATGATGAACCTAGGAATTCTCACATACTGTCAAGGAGGTTTTCCACTGTCACTTGTGTAAAATGTGGTGCTATGGAATATAACAAGAGGAGTTGCAAAGGCAAAAGGGCTGCAGATAGGGTAATTCAAAAGGGTGGGAATAAGGCTAAAAAGGTGGCTAAGTCTAAGAAAGTGACCCAAGAGAAGCAAATAGAAATTGGTCAAAGTTCACAAACTCCTCAACCCACCCAAGAGTAGTGTACTTTAGGTCTAAGAATATTTCAACTCAAGATGTGTCTTGAGTGTTATTTTGGTTGCACTAAGTATATGAAAACAAGTGTTATTTTGGTTGTAATAGGCATATGAAAACAAGTGTTCAAACAATATTAATGGTATGTTAATTATTATGTTAATGGTTGTTAAAGTATGAGTATTGTGAATGCCCAGTGCTTGTTGCTGTCAAATTACAGGTACCAAATTATAAGGCACTCAAGTGTCAAAATATATGGCACATTACAGATAAATTATGGTGCATTATTTTGTCCAATTTTAAGCATTAAACTGTCATATTATAAGGCATATTCTGTCCAAATTTTGAGCCAAATTACATTCCAAATTTGGTGTCAAAATGATGCATTATTTTGTCAAAATATTTGGCACATTGTAGATATATTAAAGTGAATTATTCTGTAAAATTATAAGGCATATTTAAGCATTATTCTGTCAAAAAAATTATAAGGCATATTTAAGCATTATTCTGTCAAAATATAATGCATTATTCTGTCAAATTCTATGGTACGTTGCAGACAAATTATAGGTCCAAATTAGAAGGGATATTGCTGTCAGATTAACACCATAACATTATCTTTGAACCATTACATTAACTCTGGACCATTACACCAAGTTACAGGCACTTACATTTTGAACCATTACACCAAGTTACACCAAGAACCCTAAACTCTGCACACAACATAAAACCTAAACAACTATATCCTATTTCATCAATTTTGTTCCAATACATGCAAACAACATGAAAAATAAAAAAAATCCAGTTAACCTTCAACTGCTTCTTCAAGATCTTAACCTTCATATTCAATTCCTCTTCCTTTGCTTTGTAAGTGTTAACCATTTCCTTCTCCTCATTCAGGCTCTTTAATAGTGCTGATATTAACTCTTTTGTCCCATGATTCATCTCCTCATCCAAATAAGCAAAATGATTACATTTTTTGTATCCTTGGATATGTTACCACAATTAGAGAGGAAGATGAAAAAAAAAACCAAACCAATTACAAATGGAAAATTTTGAAGATTTAGGCATACCTTATACATCCCACATTCATAGAAACGACGATCTGGGTTCGCATCGGTCTATGCCATCATAAATGGAGCATCGAGATCACACTTGAATATGTACCTTGAACAAATTGAAGATCAACTTCAATGGCTAAAACCGTACTGCTGCAACATTTTAGTAGTTGGAAGAAGAGATGGGTATCTCACGATGTTCACTTGAATAAATAAACTTGGAAACTTACTTGGGGGACAATGAACAGTGAAGAAGATGAGGAAGACGAAGAAAAATGGAAGCTTCGATACTTTCAAATTTTTATAACTATTAAGGATTTATTTTTATACAATTAAAATATTGTTTTATTTTATTAAAATATGATTTCATATTACATGAATTAAATTATTGAATTTATTATTAAACTAAACATAATTAATGACATGAATTCATTAGTATCCTGCCACCTCATTAAAAACATGACACGTAAGCTAAAATGAATGTGGGACCAAGTAAATCCCAAGGCATGCTAAATAAAGGGACAAGATTTTCTAATTTTTTTAATAGGGGGACTACTTGTTTAAAATTTTCAAACTAGGGGAACCAAAAATGCATTTAAGCCCAACCTTTTTTATCAAAAGAAAATATTTTTTAAAAAATCTTTGAAATTATGCCAAATGACTAAGGAGCTATGGAAATGGATAGAGGGAAAATATTGTATTATCTAATCGATTAGGACTTTGATCATATCGATTAGATCTACTCAAACTTATGCCCTAACTCATTCAGACATCGCCTTAAAGAAATGTAACGACTCTATATCAAAACTTTCCTTTTTAGGCATCTCAATGGCTATATTTAGAGTACATATTTGATTAGGCTAATCAATTAGATAATCAATTCAGCCCATGAATCATTTCCTTTTGAGGTGATCCTAATTACTATATAAAGGGAGGTCTCCCCCACTTGAAATCACACCACTTTCCAACTATTATCTATTTCTTTGGAATTTATTCTTTTTCTCTCCTAAGTTTTCTATTTCACGGTTGGTTTCCTAAGTACTATTAAGCGAAGCTCTATCTATGAGGAGAAGATTTTTATAAGTGGTCGTGTTGGTCGTTTATAATCTTAAGGATACAATACCTTTAAAAGATTGAGTATTGGTTGTTGAGATCAACAATAAATCTCTATTATTGGTTTATTAATCTTTGCCAAAAAAAAGATTTGCTTTGGTTAAAGAGATCAACCATAAATCTCTTATTGTCTCGATAAAATAAGTTGGGGTAAAAGTCATCTTTAGGTTGGGGATAAGCTTGTTCAAAAATCTCAAGATCAGATTGTATTAAGGTTCGTTGGCATAACCTTCAAAAGCTCAAGAGTCTATAGTGAAAAATCTCAAGAAGAAGACCTCCTGGGAACAGGACAAGTCCAAGGTTTGGCCAAACCTGGATAACTCTTTGGTGCAATATATCTATCTTTATCCTTTTCATTTTTAAGCAATTTACTTTCATGTACTTTACTTGTGTAACGCTTACTCATTTACAAACTTACTAACACCATCCTAATCGAGAAAGGTTTAAATTGATCTCGTTTTTAAATACCACAATTTACCTCGCCTCCCTCTTGTGCTTGAGGTCACCTTATCAACAAGCAGCATCAGATCCTAACTCCTGTTAATGACTAATCATCTCAGAAGGAAGGATGACCTCAAGCTATTCACTAAACAAACCTCCATCCTAAAATGGAAAAGGGTATGAGATGTGGAAATAGAAAATGAATTTTTTCATAGAGGGAATGGACCGTGGTATTTAGAATGTCGTGAAAGAAGGACCATTTGTTCCTGTACACGATGTTGATGGTGTTGTAGTAAACAAGCCTAAAAAGGAATGGTCCAAATAGGATAAATAGAATGTGCAACGTGGTTTTAAAGCTTAGAATATCATCACCATCGCACTCTTACTTGATGAATTCTTGCGAGTTTCTCACTGCAAAACTGCAAAAGAAATGTGAGACATCCTCCAAATTACCTATGAAGGTAATATTGAGGTGAAGAGGGCAAGGTTGGATACATTAGTCCATGAGTATGAAATCTTTAGTATGAAACTTGAAGAGAACATAAATCAAATGCAAACACGATTCATTCATATCATAAGTGATACGAGAACTCTGGGAAAAACATTCTCAAATTAAGAATTAGTCTAAAAATCCTTAGATTCTTAAACCGCTATTGGAAACCAAAAGTCACTATGATTTGTGAATCAAAGGATTTAGCGACTATGGACACACACACACACACACACTCTATTTCGTAAATTACAGGAACATGAAATGGAGCTCAAAAGATTAGCCATAGATGAAGAAGAAAACAAGAAAACTAAAAGTCTAGCACTCAAGATAGGAGAACTCATCTCAGATGATGACGTGGCTCTCGTAGTAAATAATTTCAAAAGGTTTACGAAGAAAGAGAAAAAGGAAGCATAAGAGAAAGAAAAAGATGGAGAAAAATCATCCATTCCAACTTGCTATAACTACGGAAAGAAAGGACATATCAAACCAAACTGTTGTCTACTCGAAAGGGAAAATCTAAAACCCAAAAAAATCAAAAGAAGAATAAATTATATGTCACATGGGGAGATAATGATATAGAGTCCTCATATGATGAAGAATAAAAAGCCAACAATTGTTTAATGGCAAAACATCGGAATGATGAGGTAACCTCTAAATTTTCTAACAATGATTTATTTAAATTATGTAAGAAATTATCTAAAGAAACAACCAAATTGGAAAAACTAATTTCAACATCAAATAATATAATATCTCTTATTGAAACCAAAAACAAACCCCTAGAAAAGGAATGGAAACATCTTAGAGAAAAATAATAAAATCTAAGGCAAAATCCTTCCACTTCAAAAAGCGACACATGTAATGATTGTAACATCTTAAAAGAGAAAGTCTACGAATTTAAGAAAACTCTCATTAAGGTTACCAAGGGAAGAAATGATTTAGAAGTAATGTTAGGAAATAAAAGAGTTTCTACAATAAAGCAGTATTATGGTATGAACCAACTAACAATAGCAAGAATATAGAGAATATGTGTAAAACCATAACAACATCACATTGCACAAGATTTGTGTTTCTTATTAAAAATTCATGAAACCAAAGAAGGACATTCTCCCTCATATTTTTATAGAAAATATTTTGAACATAGAGCCATAATATCATCTAATTTTGAAAATGCATATGTATCTCAACCAAAAGGGAAAAAAATATATGATACTAACAAACAAGGACCCGGGATGATATGGGTGCCTAAAGTTAAGAACTAAATTTGTGTATAGGAATGCTTTACAATCTCAGACACTAAATGGTTTTTTGATAGCGGTTGTTTAAAGCATATGACAAGTGACAAAATCTTACTTTCCACCTTCTTTCCAAAATTAGGGGATATGTCTCATATGAAGATAACAAAAAAGGAAAGATATTAGGTTATGGAACCATTGGTACCCTAAACCTAAGATTGGGGAAGCTCTCTTGGTAAAAGGACTGAAGCATAACTTACTCAGTATTAGTTAACTGTGTGACAAAGGTAACAATGTAACATTTGATTCTTCTAGTTGCAAAGTTATAAAATCAAAATCAAATGAAACTTTATTCATTAGCTCAAGAAGTGGAAACACCTACACAGTAAATTTAAACAAAAACCCTTCAAATGATGTATGTCTCCTTTGCAACGAAGACGAATCTTGGCTATAACATAGGAGAATAACCCATATTTACATAGACCGCTTAAATAAACTGGTCCAAAAAGAACTTGTAGATGGAGTGCCAAACTTGCATTTTGAAAATAATGGATTATGTGATTCTCTCCAAAAAGAAAAGCAAGTAAGTGCTTCCTTTAAATCTAAAAACATAGTTTCTACTGATCGTCTATTACAACTGCTTCATATGGATCTTTTTTACCCATCTAGAAACATAAGTTTAGGCAGAAACATTTATGTTTTGGTTATTATGGATGACTACTCTCTCTACACTTGGACAAAATTCTTATATCAAAAGTGAGACATGTTTGGTGCCTTTCGAAAACTAGCCTAAGTCACCAAAAACAAAAAGGATTGAGCATTGCATCCATAAGAAGCGATCATGGAAGAGAATTCTAAAATTAGGATTTTGAAAATTTCTGTAACGAGAATTGTATTCAGAGGAAAAATAGATCTATAGTAGAGCTATCTAGGAAAATGCTCAATGAGAAAAAAATTCCTAAATGCCTTTGGGCTGATGCGGTAAACACCTCTTGCTATGTCAGAAATTGTGTCTTGATACAACCCATTCTAAAATGGGCTCCCTATGAGTTATACAAAGAAAAAAAGCGGAATATCTCTCACCTTCATGTTTTTTGATGCAAATTCTTTATCCATAATAACAAGAAGGATAACTTAGGAAAATTCGACGCAAGAGCTGATGAAGCATATTTATAGGATATTCCACCTCGAGCAAATTATTAAGAATATATAACACAAAAACCAGAACAACAGAAGAATCAATTCATGTTACTTTGATGAAACTAACCCCAAAATTGTGGAAGTTGTTAAATTTGCATGTATTCTTGAAAAGACAAGTCCAGGAGATGATCAAGAACTAACTCAAAATGAAATAATGATCATGTCATAAAAGAAGACTCAAATCAAAAACAAAACCTAGTCACTCCATCAGAAATCCAAGATCCTCAAAATGAATGGAGATTAACAAAAGATTATCCAATATAGAATATCATTGGTGACAAATCCAAAAGAGTCACCACTAGATGATCACTCAACAAGGTATGTAATTTTGTGGATTTTGTTTCACAAATTGATCCAAAGGAAATCGACGAGGCTATTGTCGACGAACATTAGACTCTTGCTATGCAAGAAGAGTTAAATCAATCTGAATAAAACAATAATTGAGAAATCATTCCCAAAGATTAAGCTAATATATTCATTGGAACTCAATGGGTCTTTCGCAACAAGCTAGACGAAGAAGGAAATATTTTAAGAAATAAAGTCAGGCTAGTTGAGAATGGATATAATCAACATGAGGGAATAGATTTCGATGAAATCTATGCTCCTAAGGCTAGATTAAAAGCCATAAAAATGATATTAGCCTTCTCATGCATCATGAATTTTAAACTATTTCAAATGAATGTAAAAAAGTGCATTTCTAAATGGATACACCAGAGAGGAGGTGTTTGTTAACCAACCTCCTAGATTTATTAACGCTACCTTTCTAGATCATGTTTTTAAGTTCAAAAAGGCTTTGTATGGTTTGAAACAAGCTCCTAGAGCATGGTATGATCTTTTAAGATTTTTTTTGCTTAAAAACAAGTTTGAACGAGGACAGGTTGATAAAATCCTTTTTATCAAGAAAACCAAACACGACATCTTATTAATTCAAATATATGTCGATGACATCATATTCGGTGCTAATGATGAATCTTTGTGCAATAAATTTTCTAAAATAATGCAGAATGAATTTGAAATGTCTATGATGAGAGAGTTAAAGTTTTTTTTAAGACTTCATATATATCAAACTAAAGAAGGAACATTTATAAATCAAGATAAAAATTGTAAATATCTACTTAAAACATTTGATATGGAAAAGTCAAAAGTGAAAGAAACACCAATGTCAATATCATGCTCCTTGAATAAAGACGAAAATGAAAAATCGATCGATGAAAGAAAATATCGAGGTATGATCGGATCATTCTCATATCTAACTACACCACGTCCTGATATAATATTTTCTTTATGTATGTGTGCATGTTTTCAAGCATATCCCAAAGAATCACATATTCGCATCGTGAAACGCATAATGAGATATCTCACTAGCATTCAACAAATGCGTCTATGATATCCCAAAGGATCAAATTGTGATTTTGTGGGGTATTCCGACTCCGACTTTGTTGGATGTAAATTAGATAGAAAAAGTACCAGTGACACTTGTCACCTTATCAAAAACTCACTAGTATCATGGCATAGCAAGAAACAAGCAAGTGCAACACTATCCACATCTGAGGTTGAATATGTTGCTGCAGGAAGTTGTTATGCTCAAATCATATGGATGAAGCAATAACTAAAAGACTATGTTTAAACTTGGAGTTGTACTAATAAATTTTAACAACACCAGTGCCATAAACCTTACCAAAAAAATTCCCATACTTCACTCTCATGCCAAACATATCGATATTATGCACCACTTTATTAGGGATCATGTGGAAAAAAAAGGAATCCATATTTAATTTTGTAGATTTATACAATCAACTTGCAGACATATTTACAAAACCACTTCTTAAATAAAACTTCTTTTTTATAAGAACACAACTAGGAATACTAAATCAAATATGCATAAGTGAATACATGTGAATCTATGTGCTTATTTACCTTTTTATTTTGACAAAGGGGAAGAAATATACTCTCAAGGGGAGTGTATACTTTTTATCTAACTTGGGGGAGCTTAACTACTTCAAATATATTTTTACTTTTACCACCTTTCCTAAGAGATGCATTGTCATCATAAAATGGGGGGGGGGGGGGGATGTGGATCTTTGTGCTTACAAGTAGTGAAAAATAAGCATATCGAGTTTTGATAACGACAACGCATGACGATAGTTTGCTACAAACACTAAATAAATTATCTTAAAAGGACTCAAGACAAAAGTAATTTTACAATCATACAATATTAAGCAAAATCCTTGAAGTTTCCCTAATGCAAAATGTGAAAGCTCGTCGAATCATGTTTGTCTGTCAGTCTGAGTGAACTGAGTTTTGTAAAGATAAAGGTAGTAGCTTAAGAGTATTAAGGAAACTTACACACACACACAAACTAAAAAACCTTCTTTATCAAAAGAAAATATTTTTAAAAAAATGCCTTGAAATTATGCCAGATGACTTAGGAGCTATGTAAATGTCTAAAGGGAAAATTTTGTATCATCTAATCAATTAGATATACTAAAAATTATGCCCTAGGTCATTCAGAAAATTCCTTTTTGGGCATCTCAATGGTCATATTTAAAGTATATAATCAATTAGGCTAATCAATTCGACCCATGAATCTTTTCCTTTTTGGGTGATGCCAAATACTATATAAAGGGAGGTATCCCTCACTTGAAATCACATCACTTTCCAACAATTTTATATTTCTTTGGAATTTATTATTTTTCTCTCATAAGTTTTCTATTGCACAGTTGGTTGCCTAGATGCTATTGAGCGAAGCATTATCTGTGAGGAGAAGTATTTTGTAAGTGGTTGTAATATTCATTTATAGTATTTAGGGTGTGATACCTTTGAGAGTGTGACTATTGGTTCATGAGATTAACCATAAATCTCTGATATTGGATTATTAAGCTCTGCCGAAAAAAGCTTTGCTTTGGTTAAAGAGATCAGCCATAAATCTCCGATGGTCTCGATAAAATCAGTTGGGGTAAAAGCCTTCTTTAGGTTAGGGATAAGCTTGTTCAAAATCTCAAGATCAGATTATATTAATGTTTGTGGACATAACCGTTAAAAGCTCAACAGTCTGTAATGAAAATTTTCAAGAAGATCTCTTAGGGACGGGACTAGGCCAACGTTCGGCCAAACCTGGATAACTCTTTGGTACAGTCTTTCTATCCTTATTCTCTTTATTTTCAGCAATTTACTTTCCTGTATTTTACTTCCGCAATGTTTAGTCACTTTTAAACTAACTAACACGATCTTTATCAAGAAAGGTTAAAATTAATCATGTTTTTAAGTACCACAATTCACCCCCTCTTGTGTTTGAGGTTACTTGTTCAACATTCCTCTCTTGTAAAAAAATACAAAAAAAATATGAAAAATATTGTATCAGTTTGACACACACACCCTATTAATATTTCCACAAGACATGATGTAATTATTCATACTCATACTGTCAATAAACATAAAGATAGGTCAAATGAAGGCAACAAAGATCCTACATTAAATTAAAACAACAAAAAAAAGTTATGTAAATAATACTTTCAATCACAACAAGTGAAAAAACCAAGGGTCAAGTGTATCATAACAACATGATTCAAACAACCAATTGCCATGAAATTCTTAACATCATGTTATTGAATGAAGGAAGGGGTACAATTAATCATAACAGCCAAACAACCAGTTGTCATGATATTTCTAACATCGTGTTGTCTAATGAAGAAAGAGATACAATGAATCATAATAAACTAATAACATGATATACATGGATTAAAAGGAGAAAAGGAGACACTTATAACAATTTAGTCCAGTCTGACCACGATCTTAATAATCTCACTACCAAGTTTCAAACTAATGTCATCCAAAACCATACCAATGCAAATCAAAACAAGAAAATCATAGGTGTTAGTAAAGGAAATAGTAAGATCTACAACCATCAAAACAACTATGAGGATCAAAATCAAGTGACAAAGTTTATGTATAACAACCTTACCAATAATAATGAAGTTATTATATTCCATTGTGACCAAGACTCCCACATGTCCAATATTGGCCTCAACTACTTAACCTATAATTCAGCAAAAGGAAAAAGTAAATGGATAGATAAGAATGGTAACCAGGAAAGTAGGATTGCTGAAAAAAAGAAACATCATGCCCGATATGTGGAATGGCAAAGCTCAAATGAAGATTGTGTCTAATAACAGAACCATCAATATGCAATACAACAGTGACAAAGTGAATGAGAAGTAGAAAACTCATTATCGAAACAATAGATATCTGAAAGATAAAATGAAAAGTATGTGCACTGAGATAAACCACAAGAACTGGGATTTTACCAATCGTTTTCATGGTAAAAGCTTTATGAAGGAAAACTTCAAGTGGTGGTACACAGATGAGATGTACATAAACTATTATTTGAATATTAAGGTTGGGGTTATATCGAAGGGATCCATGAAGCTCATACAAAATGATAGTGTAGAGGAAAAAGGAAAAGAAAATGGTCATCCACTATATAAGCAAGAAAATCCTAATACTATGAATTCAGTTTGATTGGTAGGTAATAACCCTAATATTTTGGAAGAAGATAACAAAGAAAACGATAATATGATGATGAAGACTCACATACAAAACATAGATGAAATCCCCAAGCTTTAGAGATGAACCTCTTATTCTAACAACGATTAATCGTGAGAAAATCGACTATGGGATACATCAAAATTAACACTGATGCTAGCATAACAATTGATAGAATATGGAGATTGTGTATCTAAACGACAAAGGTGAGATCATCTTAGTCGTTATATGGTGTAAAAAAAACTAAAACAATCCAATGGTGGCGAAATGTCACACCACTATTAAAGTGCTTAAAGGAGCGAAGACGATGGGGTAAATGAAGATTGAGGTTGAGTATTAAACTTTTAGTTAAAGATGCCCAATATAACTCTTATAGAAAACTTACATGTCACTCTTAAAAAAATTCTAATGGACCTTAAAGAAGGAAATCTCAATTTTACTAGCCGAATTATTAACCAAACAGTCTAATTAGTGGCCTAAGTTACTATTAAATAGCATAACTATCTCAAATTTTTGGTGGTTCAGTATACATTAATCGAGATACGATCCTCTGCATTTTTATCTTCATTGCTATAGTTTGGAGACATATGTAGTGCATAAAAAATAAATGTAGCCATTAGGTGTCACATTATTACATTAATTTTTTTAAAACTTTGATAATGCACAAAATCATAAGGGAAGAAACGAAGAAGATCTTGACTCACATTAATCATAGTTTAACCGTGATGAACAAAATGGAGACTCCTCAAATATAATTCTGAATCTTAATAGTGTTTGGACAAGTATAGATCTTAATAGTAGTCGTATGCTTTTATCACTATGATCTGAAGGACCACTATTTTTAGTATAGAAAGCAATGAAGCTCACCTACCCTACCAGTCATCACCATTTGACCCATTTTAATGGCTTATATGATGACCACTACTATTTGTTAATCAATCTACTATCTATCTATTACTAAGAAATTGACCAAACTGTCAAAATTACCCTTCTCACTAAAAAACATTACACTACAAATTGGACAAAATAGTAACTAACAAAATCACCCAACCACTTTTCTATTGTCCAATGAAAATCAACTTTTTTGCCAAGTGTCAATTCAATGTTTATGATTCAACTTTTTCTCCCAAGCACATATCTTCTCTCTCTTACTTAAAATTTCAAATTTCTTTTACATTTCATTTTCCCACACTTTCTTACTTTCATTTTAATTTTTCTTAATTTATTTATTATCACAAAAAATATTAATAATCTATTTTTAAATTTTAATCTTACTAAAAATTTCAAATTTCTTTCACATTTCATTTTTCCATACTTTCTTACTTTCATTTTAATTTTTCTACATTTATCTATTATCACAAAAAATATTAATAATCGATCATTTAATTATTATCCCCAAAAATATTTAATTATTTCACGGGTCACTATCAACTCAATATTTAATTTTTTTAATCGATCATTACACATTTTCTCTATATTAATTAAAATTTCAAATTTCTCTCACATTTTTTTCACACTTTCTTACTTTCATTTTAATTTTTTTCTCTATTTATTTATTATCTCACGGGTCACTATCAACATAATGTCTATTTTATTTTAATCAATCATTGCCTTTATTTGAGAGATAATATCTTTATTTTATTTTTTTTCTCCATCACACGGTTTTTTATTATTATTTAATACAATTAAATTTCCATGATTATTGTTTATTTTACATTTGTTTTTAAATATATTTTATATCGCATCAAATAATTTTTTTATTTCACGAGTCATTATCAACATAGTAGCTATTTTATTTTAATCAACAATTACTATTAATTGAGAGATAACTTTTATTTTTAAATGTTAATATTTCATTTATCATCTCCATCTTATACTATCTTTTTTATATGATTATTTAATATAATTGAATTTATATGATTATTTTTCATTTATAATTAAACCATTCATTTTTAATCTATACGTATCTAATTAAATTTTATTCAATATTAAATAAATTTACCCGTGCGGAAGCACGGGTATCTTACTAGTTTTTGCCATTAAAAAAATTAATTACTAGTACTATACTTTTTACAATTTGATAAACAACACATTTTTTATTTCACAAACAAATTTCACAGAACTGTATCAGCTATTAGCAGAAAACTTAAAAGCTCTCGGAAATTGAACCAAATCTATCGATGTTGAAATAGAAGCATACGAGCTAGAAACCTTTCTTTTTAGAAATTTATTTATTAGGGTTAAATATGTTAGGGGTCCCTCTAAATATGGCAACTTTCAATTTTAGTCCCTACAAAAATTTTCATCAAACAATGGTCCTCGTAATATTTTCCGTCCCTATTTTTGGTCCCTCCCGTTAAATTCCACTAACGGAGGCTTACGTGGCACGCCACGTGTTACGCCACGTCAATTAAAGTCAAAAGAATGAGATTGCGGGGGTTTTAAACCCCATTAAATAACTTAAAAAACAATAACCAAAAAACGTTGCCAGAACTAGAATAACCGTTGCCTAAACGTTTAGATTTCAAATTGTTAAACGTGCATATTTTTCCTTTCACACTTTTGCATATAATATTTCATGTATTGTATAGATCCTTTAAGATCATGTATAGAAAAATTGTGTCACAATATTCTTTTTTTAAATCATATTATATATATTCATTACATAAAAAAAAAAAATCAACTATAAACCAATGTACATAAAATTTAACTCTATTTATAACTAAATATACATTCATAAATATTGTTAAACAACATCCCTAATGGGTAGTCTCATTCGTAAATTCCTGACAGCATTTTTTAAACTACTAAAACCAATATATATATATATATATATATATATATATATATATATATATATATATATATATATATATATATATATATATATATATATATATATATAAAAAACAATTTTGCTATTAACCTATAATTACCTAAAGTGCTCAACTCTAATCACATCAAGTCAGAAATACCACTAAATAATAAATATTTCAACAAGTGGATTCAATATTCAAAATATAATACAGTGGCCCTTATACTCAAATGAAAACCAAATTCAATCAAGTGGATTCAATTGTCAAAATTAACAACGCTTGAAGACTTTGTTGCACAGCCCGTTGGATAAACCATTCTGCAAAATGAAAAAACTTCATTCATTTTCAACAAACTAAAACACAAATTAAACGGTAGCAAACAAAATCGAAACACAACCTTTTGATTTTTGGGATCTCTGTTTTAATTTTCAGCAATCCTTTGATGAAATGAAGTTTTGATTTGGAATTCATCTCTCTTTTTTTCATAAATCTGGGTTTTCCAGAATTTTTCAGAGATATGAGTTTTCCAGAATTTTCCAGATATGGGTTTTAAACCATGAACAACAATTTCTTCTCCTCTTACTCCCTCATTCATCCTCAATCCTGATTCATTTTAGTCAAATCACCTCTAAATTAGGGATTGTATTACTAATTAGGGATTTAAAATTTCTAATTTGAGATAACAATTAAGATATTGATTATTGATTTGTTAATTTTGAGATTCTAATAATAATATTTTACTTGATGCTAATGAAATTGGTAAAATAATGAAACTAAGATTAATGAGGAAGAAGCTGGCTGGGATTTGAGAGCGCCAACAACATTCTGAAAATATTTTTATTGGAATAAGTTAATATTAAAATTAATAACTTATTATTATTATTGTAAAATAATAATGATTGACTAAACTTGTTACAGAGAATTACTGCAACCACTTTTTAATATATAAGCTTGAAAAAGAACGAAAATTTTAATGAGATTAAATCTAATAAAAACCTTAATAAAATATTTATATGTGATTTTTTAATTATTTTTTATCTTTTAATAAAATACTTTATTAATTAAAGTTAAAAAATCCCTCCTTTAAAAATCCAAATTAATAGCTTATTATTACAGTTTTGAATTTATTTTGAAATATAATTCCTGTGAAATATTTTTAATATGAATAAGAAATTAGTATAAATTAAATAAATGATATGGAGGATTAAATTTGCAATTAAGCCTTATTATTATTATTTATGAGAGAATTACTTTTAGAGGGGGTTTAAAACCCCCGCAATCTGTCTATTTTTTCTTTAATTCTACTTTGCTCGACGTGGCGAGACATGTGGCATGCCACATAAGCCTCCGTTAGAGCAATTTAACGGGAGGGACCAAAATTTGTGACGGAAAATTTTGTGAGGACCAAAATTCGACGAAATTTTTTATAAGAACTAAAAGTGAAAAGTGCAATATTTATAGGGACTAAAAACTTATTTAATCCTATTTATTATTTTGAACTAGAATAATCATACTTTTTAGTAACTATAAACTGAATTTAAAACCAGAAACAGTTTTCAGTTAACCATTCCTTTTTCTAAATAAACATTTTTATATTTACTTGATAATATTTTATAAATTACTTAACCGTTTCCGTGAGAATGACGTCGACGCCGTTAAACCCGATCCCGATTCCGTTCCATCTCTTTCTCTCTCTCCTCCGAATCGAAGTTAAAAAAGAAACAACAGATTCGGATTTTTTTTTCACAAAAAAAAAGTAGTTTCCAATTTCCATTTACAAAGACACAATGGAATTTAACGGTGTTAATTTCCCACTAAACTCCGTTATTTATAACCGACAATTTCATCATCACTATAATGGATCCCTTGATCCGCAAGCTCCGGCGCCTCCTTCTCCGATGGCTTCACCGATCTCGTTCTGGTAATTCATTCTCACTCACTTCACTAATTCGCAGTTAATTCTAAGTAGATGAATGTGATTTGTTGAATTGTTCAATGTAGATGAATATGAATTGTTGAAAGTGGATGAATGTGATCTGTTGAATTGTTCAGGATCCGTGTTTTTTGTGAGGAGAATTTCGTATAAGGAAGTTAGAAAAGCGACCGATAGTTTTCAAAGAATAGTTTATAGCAATTCCGAAGTTTCTGCATATGCAGCGAATTTCGGAGAGGGGTGCGGCGGTGTTTGTTTGGTGAAAGAAGTTAAGGATTTTGATAGAGGAAATGATGAGAGTTTTCATAAACAAGTGCAGTTGTTGGGACGGTTGCATCATCGGCACCTTCTTTCGCTAAAAGGCTTTTCGTTGGGACACGATCGAAAGAGCAAGAGGTTTCGCATTTTTCACTTTCTTTTTTGAAATGGAGAGTTCATGTTTATTTCAGTCTAGTTTCGTTGTAACTTTTTGCATTTGCTTATTTCTGCAGATTGCTTGTATTTGACAACATAGAAAATGGAAGCTTAAAGGAGCATCTCAATGGTATATTTAGAAAGTAAAAATAGAAGTTTAGAGGAGCGTGTTGATGAATTTTACGATGTTTTGATTTTGTTTTAATGATTGAATGTTGACAGATCCCTTGAAGACTCCTTTAAATTGGAGGACGAGGTTGCAGATAGCTAATGGCGTTGTGGCTGCACTGGTAAGCTCTGTCAATTGGCAAATTCGGTAAAATGAGTAGTGGAAATTAGTTCATGATCAATTGTTAAGTTAGCGTGTGTTTATAGGATTTTTGCATGGTGTCATTTAGAAATCGATCTTCACCTGCTAAAACTTATGGTGATGTATGATTATCTGATTTTAGGCATTTGGCCTCTTCTTACCTATGTTCATTCTCAATGCAGGAATACTTGTTTCTTTTCAGTGAACCGCCAATAAGTCATGTCTCTATTAGCTCTAGCAATATTATGTTAGATGAGAACTTCACCCCTAAAGTAAGGAAACCGTTCCTTTTCTCACTGTAATGTATCATATTCGGTTGTTCATTGCCAAACTAGTTTGGAAACAGAACTAAATGAAATTTCCTTCTGTTGTTACAGCTATCTGATTTTGGCCTTCTTACTGGTGGAAGTTCTGTCATGGTGACAGAAGGTAGCTTCTCTTTGTAAACTACGCCTAATTAAAACAAAAAACCAATTTGAAGTACTTGCACTTTTTAGTTTACATATTCAAATTGCTCATTGGCATGGTCCATTTCAGATTGCACGGGACAGGAAAACCGTAAGATTATATTCCAACTTGGAGTGCTCATCCTGGAACTTGTCACTGGTCAGTCTTCAGAGATGGAAGGTTCTGATTTAATTGAATGGATTCAAGAATCCCGATTTTTCAGTTCCATAGATAAGATGTTAGACCCTGATCTTGGAAACAATTATGATGGTACAGAACTTAAAAGTCTTCTAGCTGTGGCAAAATTATGTATCAAATCATGGGACAAGCCTTCATATACAATTCCTCAGTTATTTCGATATCTCCAAAAGGAGACTGATATTCCCCAACATTAGGTTTGTTACTTGTGATGTTTGAAAACCTGGTGTCTTTAGGGAGAATGTGTGAGAGTATTTGTTCTGTGTGAGTGTATATATACTTTCAAGATTCTTGCCTCTCCGATAACCTTATATGAAACTGAATGAACAAAAGAAAAAGTTAGTAATATGTGTCTGTTATGTTGTCTTTGCTAATGTGTGTCTCTCGTATTTTCACAATATATGATACTAATGACGCATTAGTCTGATTTTGGACTACTTTACAAAATAATCACTTTTCAAAATACAAATATTTTCAATGTCTGATTGGTGAAAAGCTATTTATAGTAGAATTTAAGAAATAATCTAATTTTAATCATTTTATAATTGAGAAAGTTAATAGATTTATTCAACCTATAAAATAATTAGATGATATATTTATAAAATAAGGACTACATATCACTCCCGTGTACTTAAAAGACTAAAAAAGAGAGAAAAAAAATGTAATTGAAGATTTATTTTCTATGTTTTTTTGTGGAAACTTTTCAATGTATTTGGACTGTTATAATCTTAGATGTTATACATCGATGGCTTCTTAGTGGTGATATTTTTGGAAAACACCATCTGACCATTATCATTATTCTCTAGGATTATGAAATGCATCAAATTATCAGCATATATAATACTCTGCAATATTGAATTTCATTGAGACTTCCTTAGCCACTGAAAACTGTGAAGCTATAGAGCCAATAAGCAACCCTGTAGAGCAGTAGATGAAAACTTGTGGAAAGGAAAGTCAGAACACAGTGAGTAGTGTCGGATGGCGCAAATGGCGTGCTTTTCATCTCAAACGACTTGAAAACAGCTTGATGAAAAAATGACTCAACTGTGAAGATCATTATGCCACAGTTTTTCTGCATAACTCTGCCTCGAAACAATGTGGTTTATAAAAAAAAAAACCTTTTGATCCTATTACCCGTAGCAATGTCAGCAAACGAGTTTGTCCAGGGATAGAGTCATGCTAATGCAAGGGAGAACACTCTTTCCATGATGCAGAGGGATGTACTTGTTGGGGACTGGGGGCAAGGAATAACTTCAAGGAAATCAAATTTGAAGCATGCAAGAAGGAGATGATGAGACTAGACCCAACAATGGAAAATGCAATGAGATCAATTAGATGGAACATGCAGATTGCACAGGCACAACATGCTCAGCAAAATCATCATGAAACTCGTGCCGATGTGGCGGTAAGATGCATTGCCAATGTGGTGGTAAGATGCATTAATTCCCATTTGGCTGCAAAAGATTTTGATTAAGTGATTCAAGATTGCTGTATTTTGATAGAATATTCTATTATTAACTAATATTAATGAACATAATGTACCTTAAGTTACTTATATCATTTTTATGTTATTCACTTTACCACGTAAAATTTTAATAAGTGTGGACTTCTATAAATAATTTCATTGAAGAAACTTTATCATTAAAAGTGATCAAAGAGGTAGAATATGACAAGGAGGTGCCCGGCAAAATATTTCTTAAAATAACTTAATTATTTATAATAAAGAGTAATTTGTCGATATTGTCCCAACATTAATTACACACTTTGTTGGATACAACCATAACTTACCACTTCAACCAGAAGTTGAATATTTTAACTAATGAACCTTGAAATACCTTTTTATAAAGTGTCATCAGAGATTTTACTTTAACCGTTCAATTAACTTCTCCTTAACTCCCCCTATCACAAAGAACTCTAAACATCTATAAGTTGTTTGACCTACGGAGTTCTTATCTTCAAAGTCGCTGTTTTATCAATTGTTGCCATCAAAACCAGCTGATGGTCATATTTACAACCACATAGTCTCTCATTCTCTCATTTTTTTTTATGATGACAATGTTGTAATTTATAAGAATTAATTACAAAGAGTATATTCCAAAATGACAAGTGGTTGTGAGTAAATGCTAATAATTGCATGGGAAATAGTCTCACATAGAAAGATTTACTCACATTGAAAGTCTTTATAAACAATTAAGATCATTAACTAAACAAAAAGACAAAAGAGAATAAAATTTAGATTTAGTTATTTAATTGATTATTTGTGGTTTATTGTGAATTTATGTGATGCATGTGGGGTATGTTGTGGGGTAATGGTGGATTAAGGTGTTAATTAAAATTATTTAGATTTAAATCATTTGGGTTATATTATTCATAATAATAATTAAATGGATTTGTAAGGTGGGAAGGTGAATAAGGGCATAAAGGGAATAACTTAGAAAGAGTATAAGGGATAACAAAGTAAAAAAGAGAAAATAAGAGAGATAGGGTTCATTATGTACGATCGTGGAATAGAGAGAAGACGTGAAGCGAGAGTTAGGGCACAGAGAACCAAAGAGGAATTTCCATAGGTCGCGAAGAAAGAGGTCAATTACTAGGAATTTGAGGTAAGAGAGTGTAATCGGATTTATTATGATTGATATCGGGTTAAAGTAGTGGTACATTTTTGCCTTGTATGATGACTTGATGAGAAGTATAATGAAATTATTGATGATGATGTTTGTATATTATGATTTACGTCTATAATGATATGATGATACGTTTTGATGTTAATACGTGATATATGGTGTTTATAATGCGTTTTGAAATGAGCGTGATGTCTGGAATCGAGTTTGGTATGGCCTGGAATAGAAGTGAATCGCAACTGAGAAGTTGCTGAATCGTGAGTTTCACCGGGCAAGTCAGACGTGAGCTTGGGGCGAGCCAGTCGCTCTAGTGTCGCCAATCGAGCTAGCGGTGAGAGAGAAAAATAAGGCTTCTCGTAAATTTATGAGGAGGAATTTTGCTCCAGCGTCGCCGGGCGAAAGAAGCTGCGAGGAACCCAAAATCGCTCATTTTGTCGGGAGAGCACTAGGAGAGGATGGAGCGAGCATAGCACTCCTAGGGCGCCGATCGAGGCTGAGGCGAGCAGTCTGGCAGCATTTCTTCAAAATATCGTAACTTGAGTTTTAGGACTCGGTTTGACGCACCCTTGAAGCGTTGGAAAGCTAACACGTAGACCTATAAGATGATAGAATTATATAAGTTATTTGATGCATGATTCTCGTGCCTATGTGTATAAATGGAATTATTATATGTTTAGTATGCCAATATTGTTCTGTTTTAATGATGAATTTAATGATGTTGTGAAGTTGCTATGATGTTGTTGTTGTGATGTACTTCACGTATCCATAATAGTGTTTTAATGATGTGTATGTTTAATGTGTATACATGTTATGTGATGATTATGTGAATGATGATGTGATTGACTAGCTGTGGTTGGGAATTTATATGGTGTTGTTGTGCATCATACTTTCATAGCGTTTTTGGACAGTGGTCCGCTTGTGACGAACCTTAATCCCATTGTGTGGATTAAGTGCGTTTTGTGGTGTGCTCCGGTTCCAAGAGGGAATCGATCATATGGTGGGGATCATGGAGGATAATGAACCATGTGTTCATAAATTTGGTACCACATGCATTGAGTCAGTGTTATTGCATTAACATTCTATGTGACATTGCATGGATTTTGTTGATGAGTTGTGATGTGACGATAATTGCAAACTATGTGATTATATGATATTTTGATGATAAATATGTCGATGTGCTATTGTGATGTATCGGTGAGTATGATGTGTTAATGAACAGTATGTGTTATTATATGACAAAGTTGTTTGTAACCACAAATATATTTATAGTGAATTGTGATTACTCCCCCTTTCTGTTTGAATGATATGTGGGTAATGCACATGTGACCAGGAGTAGTTGTAGAAGCATTGAAGATAGTTTCGGAGTGTTTTATTAGTTTCGTTTTAGTAGTGGTGTCTTGCTCTGATATGTAACATCGGGTTAGGAACAGTTTGTTTTGCAAATTATTATTATATTTTGATTAACTTACTTCATGAGGTTTTCAAATGTTAAAAACAGTTTTGAATCCAATTTGAGATGAAACTGAATTATTATGAGTTTTATTTATGAGGAACCGCTGAGATGACTTAAATACTTTGTTGAGATATATTGAGATGTTAATATTGTTAATGTAACCCTTGTTACGGAGCAGGATTTGTATTATGATATTTTATGTGAAGTGTGACACACTTGAGTTGGCGATTTTTATTTGATTTATTTTCGTAAATTATATGCGAAATATTGGTGGGTTTAAAAGGGTGTTATAGTCCCAAGCATTGTGCCACTTGTATCCTCCATATAACCTCTCGCCCATGTCGCCACCAACAACACCGAGTCCGAGGGCGTGGACATAGAGGCGCTAGTGGCAGCTTGTAGGCGGCGACACTTGAGCACTTAGGCATGACATAGTTCCTCTTATTTTGGTTGTTGCTTGTGTTTTTAACTTTAAATTTGAAATGGAAACACTTCATGAAATGTTGCAGAATAAAAACATGTAACTCTTGGGATATGTTGATGTAGGCCAAACATTGTAACTTTTGGTAAATAGGAAATTGTTTCACCAAGGGTCGATAGCTTATGAAATAATACTAATGTGGCCTATAAAGAAGGAGTAGCTTCAAGGGATGCTTATTTTGGAAGGATGGTAGTCAAGATGAAATGGATTCAATTATGTCAAACCACACAATGGCATCAAAAGTTTGACTCTGCCATACTTTCAAATGGGTTAAGTCCAAATTCGTGTGACAAATGCTTGTACACAAAAGTGCGCAAAAACAATAATATTTATGTGTCTGTGTTGATGACATGTTAATCATTAGCAATGAGATGAATGAAATCTTATAAACAAAGAGATTTCTAACTTTCACATTCAAGATAAAAGATCTTGGGCTAGTTGACATTATACTATGAATCAAATTAAAACAAAATAGTGGGAGTTATGAACTTAATCAGACATATTATATTGATAAAATGTTGGATAAGTTGAAACACTTAAACTTTAAGAAAGTAAACTCTCCATTCAATCCTAGTGTCAAACTTCAAAAGAACAATGAAAGAATTATAGCCCAATTGAAATATGCAAGTGCAATTGGATGTCTAATGTACTTAATGCAATGCACCGTATTTGACATAACATTTGCAGTTAGTAAGATGAGTAGATTTACTAGCAATCCAAATAATGAACATTGGAAGACCATAAATAGGATTTGAGGTTATCTTTTAAAGACCAAAAATCTTGGCCTTCATTATGGTAGGTTTTCTGCCATACTAGAAGGATATACAGATGCAACTTGATTATCGAGAAATGGAGATTATAAATCTACAACAGGGTGAATATTTACATTGGATGGAGGTATAATTTCTTAGAAGAGCGAGAAAGAAACATGCATTACTCTCTAAACCATGGAATTAGAGTTTGTGGCTCTTGCATCTGCTGGACAAGAAGCAGAATAGTCGAGGGACCTTCTGTTGGAGGTTCCATTAGCTAAGAACAATGTTTGAAAATGTTGATACATTTTGATACATTTTGATAGTTAAGCCACCTTAGCTAGAGCATTAAGTGAATTATACAATGGAAACTCTAGACACATAGATCCTAGACACTCTCTCTTTAGAAAATTTATTAAGGGTCAAATCATTTCACTGACATATATACAAACAAGTTATAATTTGGATGATCCATTTATTAAACTACTGGCCATAGATTTAGTAAAGACTACCTCGAGAGGTATGCGATTGAAACTACTTGAATAAGGGTTCCAACAACAATAGCTACCCAATCTGAAGTTAACAAATCTTAACCTAAGATTCAACGGGTAACAACAAGTCGTTGATTTGGATGTTTGTGCAACATTTTGTGACAATGTTGACTATTACATATCGAGAGTTGAGTTTTTCAAAACTCTTAATGAAGTTCTATATCGAGGATATGTATCTCAAGAAATAGATACAAATTGAACGTCACCTATATGAATTTCAAGATGGTGTCGTCTCAAAGTGAGATTTGGAGATTCTCTCATAAAAAATTCATGAAAACAAAAAAATCACAAGGCCATAAATAGTACTAGGCGAGATATGTAGACGAAGAACCATTAAAGAGTGTGTATATGGTAACATCGGTATAATTACATGGGATAACGGTTCAAAGCATAAATACATGCATAACTACCTAACATTCTGATTAGGCTTTGTCCTGTCTTTACTAAGGTTAAATTCAAATTGAAAGATACTTAACTATATTAACATTCTTTTCCTTTATATATTTTGGAATTGAATTTGTCATTATTAGAACATGTGAGGGATTGTTGTAATTTATGAGAATTATATAGTAAGAGTATGTTCCAAAATGTTAATAAATGCATGGGAAATAGTCTCACATAGAAATATTTATTTACATTGAATCCTTTATAAAGAGTTAAGATCATTAACTCAACAAAAGAACAAAAGAGAATAAAGTGTCACATGGATAAGTGTGGTGGTCCCAAGCATTATGTCATTTATCTCCCTCATATAACCTCTCACCGATTTTGCCACCGACTCCAGCTCTAGGACGGGGTCCGTTGATGTGGGCGTAGAGACACTGATGATGGCTTGTAGGCGGCACTTAGGCACGACGCACCGGAGCAATCAGGCTATTCGTAGCGCTAATGAGACGACACTGGCGACCGGCTTTCTGACGGCCTATTACATTTGCTCCTATTTTGGTTATTGCTTGTGTTTAAAATTTTGAAGTCGAAAATGGCAACACTTCATGAAGTGTTGCAAAATAAAAACATGCAACTCTTGAAATATGTTGTTATAGGCCAAACATTGTTGGTAAAAAGAAAATTGTTTCACCAAGGGGTCGCTATCTTGTGAAACAATACTAATGTGGCCTATAAATACCTCATTTCAAATTCATAAATTCAGTAACAACAAATGCATATCCTCTAGAATAAATTTCAGACACTCTTCGCTGCATTCAAGTTTTCATCTGTCTTGTGCAAACTCAATAAAGTTGAATTATCCTGCGTTTTTCTGCATCAAAACTCTAAGACATTCGAAAATGCCTGAAATGCTATAAAAAAGGTGTTTCGTTCACGACTCAAGTCTGAATTGATTCAATTTCAAGCATTATCTAACAAACAACGCATATCTTAGGTAGGTGGTAAACTAGAAAATGGTGGTGTATACCCTGGATTTTTTATTAAATCCAGACAAAGGCCGGGATTGTGCACTTGTAATTAATGGACGACACACCATAACCCAAGTGTTGCACTATATTATGAAAAATTAATAAAACAAGGCTGATACCTGTTACGATGCTCAAAAATCATTTATTCATTACGACCATCGCTAATGAATGTGATGGTTATGTTCGTTACGACCATGAAATGAAGCAATTAACCAAGTTTTGAAATGAAGGATAAAAACTATTCACGAACCATAATTAACCAAGTTTTGAAATGAAGGATAAAAACTATTCACGAACCATAATTCCTCAACAAATACCTTTTATACTCATGGAGTTGCAAATATAGAGGGTCCACATGGTACATTCACTTCGATGAATTACCTCATCTCAAATATTTCCACATTAATTTTTGTTGTTAAATATTTTTTAATCTTCGTGCCTATTAAAATAGTTAAGGGTTCAAGATACTTGTATAATGATATAGGCTTAAACAAACAAATTCACGACATCACATGATTCATTCAACAAGAAAGTTCGCACTTAAAACCACAAATATATCTAATAACAAGGTCTAGAACTATTTTTTGAGTCTCACACCCCGAGCTCATCACTGTGAACCGATGCCCCTATTAATCAAACATTTAGAAGCACTGAGGTGCTAGTATCGTTGTGAGCCACATGGACTATAGTTAGATCGAATATATCTTACTATCTATCTCTTAATTATGGCAATTAGTATGTATTTATCGATCAACAATCATTGAGATTTTCTCACCAAGGATAATAATCTCCTAAAGCGCATCTCAGACTAATCAATAATCACTCTATAAATAAGAGTTGTATATGATCACAAAACTAATTCACTCATCTACTACCTACTAATACATTGACTAACTTAGAAATCAATGTATGTTTTGTAGGTATCCGATACATTCCAATATCCAAAGGAGTAGCGGAGTTAAAATTAAGAGAATATTAAAAAGTATGATTAGATTAAAAAAATATATATGAAAATAAAATCTTTGTTAAGAGAATATTAAAAAGTATGATCAGATTACAAAAATAAATACTAAAATAAAATCTTTGTAAAATTTTTCGGTATTACATCTGACTAAATTTTTGTGCTAACTTGTTAAATGAAGCACCTATGAAAAATAAAAACAAAAATCAACAAGGAAGTGGGTAATGACACTCGCAATTTGTGAACAGAAGTGTCCATAATACACTTTAAATCGGTTTTAAAATAAACACTTAACCGCTTTAAAGATAAAACATATACGATATTTTAATGATTAAACCTTAACAGAGGTTAAAGAGTGAGTGTATTTAAAGTATGTTTGAAAGCAATTATGCAAGTGTTTTTATAACTGTAGGTTGCTAGTAGTAATGAGGTGAATAAAAAAGAGGGAGAGTGTAGAAGAAAGAGATGTGATATAATGTGAAAGATGTATGATTAAAGTTAATAGAACTTTAAACTCCAATCATTAATCCAATGTGGTTTATTACAGACTAGTTGTGTCAAATGGCACGAGGAGCAGTTCCCTAAGCTTTATGGTAGAAGACACCCTACTAACATGGCATAAGCTTTATGGTAGAAGACACCCTACTAACATGGCATTGTGAGAAAGAGTGTTTGCGATCCAGTTTGGCAGAAATAATTTGTGTTAGTTTGAATTTAAAAACTGAATGAGTTTTAGCAGATTTGCAAATTTAATTTGAATTTGTTTTAATTTTAACACTATTTGTAAGGGTTATGTTATATGAGTCTTTAACTTATGATGCTTTAGATTATACTAGTTGGAAGTGGGATAGTATTTTTTTTCCCCCTTTTAACAACCCCCAAAGAATGTTACTGGGTAGAAATTTGAAGAACATCATAAGCAACTAAATGCTTATCATAGAAAGAAAAACAAGGGAAACTAAAATTGCTTGATAAGAGAGGGAATAGTAGTTAGCTGCCACAATAAGCAAATAATAAAATAAAGCATTATACTGTATCTTTATAAAGATATAAATGCTACACTGTTTCAAAAATCATTCCATCACTACTATGAAGAACATAACCATGGATTCCACCACCACAAGTCCAACTTATTACTGTTGAGCGCATTGCACTCTCTGAGCACCACCAGGCATATCATCGTCATCATCATAAGCCTCCTGAGCTTGCTGCTTCCTCCTTGTCTCTTCTTCTATGTTGACATCATGAAGTGTTGTCTCCTCACACTCATCTATCTCCATGTCTGTCAATTGTGATACAGGCCGAGCTGGCAGAATTGACTCCAACGCCTTGACCTGATCAAGAGTCAGAGACTCAGGAAACTCCACAGTGAAGTGAATGTAAAGCTTGCCCTTCATGAATGGCCTTTGGTACATTGGCATCCCTTCATCGTTAATTGCCTTATAAGAATCTGCACAACCAAAAGATTGAAATTTGATTACCACAGCCAAACAAAACATCGATAACTTAACAATATTTTGACAGTGCAGTAAACCAGATGTGAATGATCTACATACCAGGCTTGACAACTTCTCCAGGGTTTGACTTAATCAAGAGTTGGCGAGCATCCAAATGAGTCAGGGCGAACTGGAAACCACATAAAGCTTCAGTGAGGGACAGAGTGTGCTCTACAAAAAGATCTTCACCATTTCTTCTGAACTTGGGATGCTCCTTTTGTTGAAGCACAAATACGATATCTCCAGTAACTGTATCCGGCTGCAAAAGACATTTAGGACTTAAAATCAGTATCTAGATTAGATAATCCAGTTCAAAATCAGTATCTAGATTAGATAATCCAGTTCAAAATTAATCACAATATGCTGATCCTTCTTCACCTACCGCTTCATCAGCTTCACCAGGGAACGTAATCTTCTGCCCATTCTTCATGCCCTTTTCAACATGAACTTCAAGCACTTTCTTCTGTTGAACAACCTTCTCTCCCTTGCACTGTGGGCATCGATCTTTGTCAGAAATTGTCTCTCCAGTACCCTTACACTCATTGCAAGGATGTTGCATTTGTTGAATCATATTAGCACCCAGATGCCTCATAGAGATCTTCATACCACTTCCTTGACAACCAGAGCATGTCATAGAAGCCCCAGACTTAGAACCTTTCCTGTAATCAAACCAAGCAACAACAACATAAGATATCACCAAATCAAAATCATTACAAAGCACCAACAAACCAATAAACATAACATAATACACACCCATTGCACTTGGAACACAAGACATTTCTCGAGAGAGAAAGCTTCTTAGATGTCCCAAGGTAAAGATCCTCCAAAGAGACCTTCAAAGGGTGAACAACATCTTCCCCACGTCTCTGCCTTCTGCCTCTACTACCACCACCTGTTCACAAACACAATATTTTCTTAAAACACAAAATCATACATATATATATAATCATTGATTAAACAAATCCTAAATTTCCTCAACTAAAATAGAACAAAAAACCATACCTGGAAATCCACCACCACCAAAGAAAGACGAAAAGATATCAAATGGGTCATGGCCACCGCCACCACCACCCATTCCTTCCTTAAGTGCATCTTCACCATATTGATCATATATCTCACGCTTCTCAGGATCACTCAAAACCTCATAAGCTTGTGCAAGCTCTTTGAACTACAACCAAACCAAACAAACACATCAAAACCTAATTCAATCACATAACTAATCAAAATAGTTTTTTTACACCAAATTCCAATCAACCATAACCCCAACCCTAAATCAATCACAATATCCCACAATTAACTAAAAATTCAAACTTTAACCCTAAAACAATCACAATATCCTATAATCCTATAATCAACTAACAATTCAAACCCCAACAACCAATCTCAATACGATTAACAACAATCAAAACCAGATTCAATTCAAAATTCTTCAATTAACTAAATCCGATAATCCACATCAAATCAAAGACGAAATTGATTAAAACAAAAAGTACCTTCTCAGGATCACCACCCTTATCAGGATGATTCTTGATGGCAGCTTTCTTGTACGCTTTCTTCAAATCATCAGGAGAAGCGCTCTTCGAAACGCCGAGAATCTCATAATACTTTGTGTTATCGCTTTTCTTCGGTGCACCTCTTCCAAACATCTTAATCTTCTGCAAATTTCACACCCAAATTCAATCGAAACCTAACCCTAATTTCGAAGCTTTTGCGAGTTGTTATTGGTGAAATTGAAATAGATCTCAACTGAATTGTGGAGTTGAAGTTGTGCAATGCCAAAGTGAGTACTTTGTCTCGTGTTTATATAGGGCTTTTTTTTATTCAATGTACGGCTAAGATTTAATCTTAGATTTGATTTAGGTTATACAGAAGGATCTAGAATTTATTTACACCAAGTAATTTGAGAAATTGTGGACCGTTGGATCTGCTTTACATGTGGATCTCGCTATTCTAGATCCTTCCTCACACGTTTTTATTTGTTTTGTTATTTTATTTTTCTTTTTATTTGTTTTATTACTGTATTATCTTTTTATTTGTTTCTTTTTAGCTGTATACTAGTACATTCTTTTCCCATCTCTAAGGTCTATCTTTGTTATTCTGTTTTTAGATTCCGCAAATGAGATATTTGATTGAGATTTTAAAATATTGTGATAAAATACAATCTTAGATTTTGGACATTAGTATGAGATTTACGGAAAATAAAAAATATTTTTAATCAGAATTTTAAATTTATATCTTTTAAGATGTTTAATAAGAAAAATAAAATAAAATCTTATGAACTGTATTATATCTTTTAACAAAAGGATAATTTAGTTTTATATCTTCTCATAATCATAGATTGTTTTTCATGAATGTGAATGTAGCTTATATCAATCTTTCATAAATTAGTACTATCTTTTTGTTCTTACTTTGATTGCAATTTAAATTTAATGATTCGTAAGATTTTTTTTTTAAATACTTTTATAATTAAGATTTGTTAGTTTTTTGTTTTTAACTATTTAAATGTAGAGAAAAGGGAGATGCACTGAAAGTGTAAAAAAGTTTTACACTGTCAACCAATCACGACCATATATCCTACCAAGTCATACTGTTATTTTTAAATTACAAAGATGACATGGCAGAATAATATATTCTCATTGGATGACAGTGTAAAACTTTTTTACACTGTCAGTGCATCACTATTAAACCATTAAATGTATTACAATTTATCTATTACAATTATTTAAATGTATTTAAATTTAATGTTTTTTGTTATATCAATTTTATTTTTGTCAACAGATCTATCTATTACAACTATTTAAATGTATTTTTAATCTTATTTTTAGTGTACCCCATATCAATTAATTCATGGCTAGTTTCTAAAATAATTTTTTCTAACTGTTAATTAATATTTACACCACATTATTAATATATAAAAACTTGTTTATGTATTTTTCTGTATTATTTCAAATCTGCACCAATCATTTACCACGCCATTGACCTCAAAAAACCCTTTTTTTTTCTGTCCAAACACCATCTACAAATGTTGAATACTATTTGTACCAAATTATTAATATATGCAACTATTAGAACATTTGGGTCACCAATTATTTGGGTTAGCAACAAAACAACAACCAACAATTCTATTCCAAAAACATAAGGCCAGTTTATTTTACCTTTAAAATAATATAAAAAATTATATTTTTAAAAATAGCTTTTATAAAATAATTTTTATAATATTATAAATTTTAAAATTCCACTTTTTATAAATTAAAAAATTAATTTTGACAACATATATAATATAAATATACATTATTAAAAATTACAACATAATCAAAATAACAATTTTTTCAAAAAAAAAAACATTTTTATGAAAAACTATTTGAAATCAAAATATTTTTTCATAATCAAAATATTTTTTCAATAATATAGCTCTCTGTTTGGGTGGACATTAAACCAATATCCAACCTTGAGCTAAGTGAAGCTTGATGTGTAATTAATTTGTACCCACTCATGATTTTATTTTTTCATTAGGCATGGTTAACAATAATCTCTAGTTAAATTCTTTTCATACAATCGATCTGTAAATGTATGAATAAATGTTTCATACTTGGTAGTCTAACATGTAAAAAATAGTGTCATCAATTTCTTTCGACATCTGTGTTATAAATGTGAATGTCATTCTTTATTTCCATGCCATTTATCATTTGCTTTTGTACGTAAGTATTGTTAGATAATTATTGTAAATTAAAATTAAAATATGTTTTTGAATAGTATTTCAAGTACTCTTAACATTTCACAGAGGTTACGTGTAGAAATATTCAAGATAATTTAATATATCTTTGAATTTGTGTTTTTTGATGAACTCAAATTTTTTTTTTTTTGAGTAATCAAGAATCAATAAAAGGAAGAACAAAGGGTTCTCCAATCCTTTTTACACAAACGCGGACAAAGCCTCCCAAAAAAGAGAAAGAGAAAATACCAACCAATTCTAGCTACTTAAGGAACAATAAGGGATCCTTAATGAAGTCATAGAAACTATAATTGGACGTGTGATTTTCTCCCAAAAAAGACCACTTCCAAACAAGAAACTTTACATTCCACACCGTGTTATCAACACTCCAACCGTCATTCCGGAAACAAATACCGTTCCGAATTAACCAAATGGGCCACGTGGTTGCCATCCAAAAAAGCCCCACTTTCCCTTCCTAACTTTGTTGACTTTACAAAAACTATACCAATCCGAAAAATTTGCTAAACAATCCTCCTCCTTTCCTACCGGTTTACCTATCCACAACGCTATATCTTTCCTACCGGTTGCCAATTATATCTTTCTAAACAATAATATAGCTCTCTATTTGGTTTGTTCAGTCAAAGCTGACGTTCGACTGTCTATAAATCATCATGGCCAAGGTTCGACTAGAATTAGTCAATATGCATGTTCGACTAGAACAAACAGAAAAAACTTAGACGTTTTGTTTAAGTATAGCCCTGAAGTCGGAAGGCATCAGAAGTTAAGAGACAGTTTCAAGCAGTTTTCTGGCAGTTTTCACAGGACGCGTGGAGGTCTCACAGTTGAAGATCTTGCATGTCGAAGACACGTGTTGACTGATAATCAGTCGACCGTTAGTAGTAGTTATTTTATTTTTACTATTTAAGCAAGTTCCATAGGAACAGTTTAGGGTCCGCATTTTCTACAAAACACAAGTAAACTCAAATCTCTGTGCAATAATGAGTGACGAGTGCAACTTGGGAATGTACGTATGCGTACCAGTTTGATTTATGCAATCATTTTACGTTAAATCTCATTTTCAGTGCACATTTACTGCTCTTTTATTGCTTTTATTTATTTTAAAGCCTTTAATTTCAGTGTTTACTTTTACTTTAAAGTTATTGCTGCATTTAATACAAACCAGATACACGTAATAAACAAATTAAACCAATTAGTCCTGGAATATTCTAGTTGATTCCGCAAAAGTAACCTTTAAAAAGGAAACTAGCGCTTGTTTACCATTTTTCTGGGTAAACAGGTTCTTGATAAAACACATTCTTTCACCAAGTATTGCAACTCTTTGTTAATTTTTGCAACTCTTTACTCACTTTCAATGTGTCATGTTATTATTGAAACACAACCATTGTTACACACTTAATTAATTTCTCAATTAATTAATAATTACAACAATCTCTCACTTGTTCTAATAATGACATGACCAGTTTCAGAAAAAGAAACAAAAAATGCTAATACAGTTAAATACCTTTTAAATTAAACTTAACCTTAGTAAAAACAAGACAAAACCTAATCGAAATTTTAGGTATCAAAGCCTTAAACTTGTTATTCCTTGTGAATGGATTGATGTTCACTTACAAACATTCTTTAATGGTTCTTCACCTACATCTTTTGCTTAGCATTATTTATGACCATGTATTTTTCCTGTTTCATGAATTTATCATGAGAGAAACTCTAACTCTTACTATGAGACAACACCATCACGAAATTCACATAGGTGAAGTTCATATTGTATCTACTTTTCTTGATACACATATTCTCAACATTGAACTCCATTAAGAGTTTGAAAAAACTGAAACTTCCAAATGCGATACTCAACATTTTTACATAATGTTGCACAAACATCAAAATCAATGGTTTATTGTTTCCCATTGATTCTAAGGTTCACGTTTTCTTAATGTTAAATTGGGTTGCTATCATTGTTGGAACGCTTACTCAATGAGTTTCAATCTCATACCTCTCGAAGTAGTCTCTATTAAGTCTTTGGTCATTGGTTTTGTAAATGACTCGGCTAAATTATGTGAACTCAAGCTTCTCAATAAAAAACTTTGTTTTGATGAAGACAAATCTTTTAGTATCAAGAAGGCAAAGATGTTATTCAATCATAAAGATTTTTAGTCAAGACTATGGTTCAAGCATAAAAAAGAAGGTATAATAATAATTTTCATAAAATACTTAAGTCTTAGTTGCTCAAAACATGAAACATCACTATATACCTTTGCCAATATCACAACACAAAAGACTTAGACAAATTTTCCATTTTTCACTAGGTGCAATCGATTGCTTCCTCTTCCAGTAGCCAAATTTTGCCTTTGCCTTACCCATGCAATCGATTGCTACTATGATGTAATCGATTGCTCACTGCAATTTTTTCAAAAATATAGTTGTTGAATCATTGTGCAATGGATTGCACACTTACAACAATCGATTGCTCCCTGTACGAAATTGAAAAATCAGCAACCTCTTTCACACCCTTTCATGCATCTCTTCATGGAACCTTCTCATTACATCTTGGCATTTGTTCATGGTAATTCCTCATTCCTTTACCATGTTTCAAAAGGGTTTTATGCTACTATAAATACATAAAATTTCAAATCACATATTACCTCTTCCAATCAAACTTTTAGAAATTTTTCAGAATTCACATTGTCATTCTTTAACCTTTATTCAAGATATTTTCTACACGCTTTCATATTATCCAAACCAGGAAATACTTGAGCAATCTATTACTTTAAGTACTTGTGAATTATTGTTATTAGAAGGGAAGATCAATTTAATTGATACATCACTCAGAGTGATCATTTTTCTACAAATTTCTATTCAAAAAGTTCTTGTTATGTCCATATCTTATTTTTCAGGATTGTTGAAAATAAGATTGTTTGTTTATATCCTTGTTGTCCAGGATTGTTGAGAGGATTGTTGTCTTAGTGGACTTAGTGTAAAATCCAAGAGGATTGTTCTTGGTGTTTTTGGTTTGTCTTGTACAAGTTACCAACTAAAGTGAAATCTCTTATTGCGTAAGGGGACAGGAGTACTCTCGGATTGTGAGGGAAACCAGGATATATCCTTGTGTCATTTATTTTTCTGCACTTTACTACTTTCATAAACTCACAATAAACCAAAAAAATAATCCAAAAATCACTAAAAACTTATACAATTTTTAAGAGCTTAATTCACCCCCCATCTTATGCGCACTTCGTTCTTACAAATTATAGATTGAACATGTGTGTGTGTGTGTGTGTATATATATATATATATATATATATATATATATATATATATATATATATATATATATATATATATATATATATATATATATATATATATATATATATATATATATATATATATATATATATATATATATATATATATATATATATATATATATATATATATATATATATATATATATATATATATATATATATATATATATATATATATATATATATATATATATATATATATATATATATATATATATATATATATATATATATATATAACCACATTGCCCTCACAATGTTGTCATATAAAACCACATTGTCCTAAAATCTTCAAGAATGGTGGTTTCAAAGGCAAAAAGGAGTCTAAAAATAAAAAGGCCTATGTTTTTTGGTAAGACAAGAGATAAGTTCATCATCTGATTCAGATAGTGACAAAAGTGAAAATCTGGCATTGATGGCTTCGCACCATTTTGATGATAAGGTTAGTAATGAACCCTCTCTTGATAATAATGTTAAAGGTGCTATAAATGAGCTACTTAAAGAATGCAAAATCTTGTATAGAACAATATCAACACAAGAAAAACAAATCAAATCTCTTGAAGAGAAAATTGATACTATGCAAAAAAGATTTCGAGGTTGAAAACCAACAATATATTGATAAAGAAAAACAAAACTCTGCATGCAATAATTGTGAATCACTTTCTTTCTAAATTGTCCAATTGAAGAGAGTTCTTGAAAGATATAAAAAAGGAAAAATTAGTTTGGATAGTGTCCTTAGTCAACAAAGATATTCTAATGATAAAAGTGGGCTTGATTTTTCAAAGTTTTCAAAACCAAGTTCTACTAAAACTATCTTTGTTAAGGCTAGTGATCAAACATCCCAAGAGAAAGTGAACAAGCCTAAAGTGGGTCATCATCATCATAAGAAAAAATTACCTAAAAATAAACCTTATGTTCCTAGATATAGAAGTAACTTTGTTCCTACATGTTTTTATTGTGGTATAAGTGGTCATAAACCTAATGCTTGCTATGTTAAAAACTTTAGTGTGGCAAGTGGGAATCATGTGTGGATAAAGAAAGGTATTAATTATTAAGGACCCAAAGCAATTTGGGTACCTAACAAAACTTAATTTGTTTTATGGGTATGCTTGAAGACCACATCAAATCTATGGTATCTTGATAATGGTTGTTCCAAGCATATGACGATAGGCATCAACAAATTTTCAAATCTAAATCTTAAGGCCAAGGGTTATGTTACTTATAGAGATAACAATAAAGGAAAAATTCTTGGCATAGGTAAAGTTGGTGTGCCACCTTTCACATCCATTGAAGATGTTCTTTATGTTGAAGGACTAAAGCACAATCTTCTAAGTATTAGCCAACTTTGTGACAAAGGCTTCAAGATCAAGTTCACTAAAGATGAATGCTTGATAGAATATGAAGCCACACATGAGGTTAAACTTAAAGGTAAAAGATTTAATAACATATTTATAATTTTTCTTGATGATTTATCTTTGAAGGTAAAATGTCTCATGGCGAACAATAACGAATTATGTCTTTGGCACAAAAGAATTGCTCATATTCATATGGAACATTTGAATAAACTAATCCAACATGATCTTGTCATTAGATTGCCTAAGATAAAGTTTGTCAAAGATAGACTTTATGATGCTTGTCAAAAAAGGAAACAAACAAAATCAACTTTCAAATCTAAAAATGTGGTGTCCACTACAAGGCCACTACAGTTGTTGCATATTGACTTATTTGGTCCATCAAGAACAAGAAGCCTTAGAGGTAATGTATATGATTTAGTTACTGTTGATGATTTATCTAGATATACTTGGACATTCTTTTAAGTACAGAAAAATGATGCATTCAAGGCGTTCAAGAAATGTGCAAAGCAAATTCAAAATGAGAAGTCACTAACAATTGCCTCCATAAGAAGTGATCATGGTGGAGAATTTCAAAATGCTTCTTTTGAAGAATTTTGTGGAGAACATGAAATATCTTATAATTTCTCGGCACCAAGGACACCTCAACAAAATGGAGTGGTGGAGAGAAAGAATAGGTCTCTTGTGGAACTTGCAAGAATGATGCTCAACGATTGAAATCCTCCTAAGTACTTTTAGACGGATACGGTAAGCACGGCATGTTTTATAAGTAATAGAGTTAATATTAGACCTATTTTGAAGAAGACTCTGTATAAACTTTTCAAAGGAAGGAAATCAAACATTTCTTACTTTCACATTTTTGGATGTAAGTGCTTTGTCTTAAACAATGACAAAAACAATCTTGGTAAATTTGGTGAAAAATCCGATGAAGGTATTTTTCTTGGCTATTCTCTTTCTAGTAAAGCTTTTAGAATATATATAACAAAAGAACTTTAAAATTTGAAGAATCAATGCTTGTATCTTTTGAGGAATCTAACCCCTCCAAGGAAGATATTGTTGTTTGTAATGATGATGATGATATAATAGTAATTCCTCAAAAAGATACTTCCAAAGTCAACAATGAGAATCAATCGGAGCATCAAGTAGAACCAATTCCACAAGAATCAAATATAAATGATCTATGTAAGGAATGGAGAACCCAATTCTAAAAACTTCTCAATATATCATTAAAAAAATTCTAAGAATAAGAGACTCAAAATAAAAATAAAACCATGTACACGCGTGGAGCACGAGAGGGGAAAGAAAGCTGGGACGACCGTGAGACAAGAATGGTCTGTCTGTTGACCATTTTAAGAAATGAGATTGCAAAACTCTAATAACTTTATCCAATTTTTTTGCATAGATGAACTTCAACAACATAACACCAAACATCAACTTTCTTTTCAACTAAACTAAATCATCTTTTTTTGTTAATTCACTAAAAGGAATTTGAACACAAAGAATCTCATAGATGGAGAAGAATGAAATAGAGCTTTCTTCACCTCCTCAAACCAAAAAGGATTTCCGTAAAAACATCATTTCACAACCTCAAATACACAACAAATGTGGTTTCATTGCCATGCCCTTCATCATAGGTATGTTTCTATTTTAATCTTTTTCATATTGGAAATTAATTTAAATTTGCTCATTAGTGTTTTGATGTATGAATTTGCAGCAAATGAATTACTTGCTAGAGTTGCAACATTAGGATTATTACCAAATATGATACTTTATTGGATGGGAAGTTATCATTTACATTTGTCTAAAGCTACTCATATACTTCTTTTATATGTTGCTACTACCAATTTCATGCCTCTTATTGGTGCTTTCTATAACACCCCAAACTCTACCCGACTTTATAATGCGGAAAATATCAGAGTATTTAAAATTTCAAACAACAAATTGGAGTATCACATATCAACTAAAAACTTCAACTTGTATTTCATTCAACAACGATACATAGCATTCGAATTAACAGTCAACTATCAGCTTATCTCAACTCAAACAACTTGGAAGTATAATAAGTACTTCATATTATTCAACTTTGAATCAACGGTTATAATAACAACAAATAAAACATCAACAACCTAGAAATAACGATATAAGCAACCCCCCGAGTGCTACGTATCAGAGCGACACACCAACTGAACTCGATGAAGCAACAAACTTCCACAGCTATACTTGAGTACCTGCCCATTTCCCATGGTAGGGGAAATATCAGCAGAAAGGGTGAGATATCAAACTATATAAATAGGATCATGATAAATCATATATTAGGTAAAGAATATAAATGAATCACCGCCTCACACAACATCAACATAAACAACACAAAGAACATCATCAATGAATAGTCATGATATCAACATATAAACATATTCAACAGGTCATCATATAAGCATCATTAACAAGTTAACACATAGGCATATTTATTATTATATATATATATATATATCAGAAATTAGGCATATTCGGTTAATCGCATTCACAAGTATTAATATTATCATTCTATTCATTAAATCACAAATTCACATCTTCACATAATTCCATCATTTAATAAGTCACAAGAATACAATCACTATATAGTCACAAAACGTCACAACTATGAATCACATAAGACACATGGGACATGACTTATGCATATGCATGTGGTACCAATCGGAGCTTCAGCCCCCGTTACCAATTGCCCAATTCAGAGGCACAAGGCATAAGCCTTCGTCACTAATTTGCCAATGCAGGCCGTCACAATATATATGCAAATGTATGCGACTCGATGAACCGAACATCACACAACAACATCACCATCATCATCATTTACTTCACAAAATATTCATCACAAGGCGCACGCCCATATCACAATTATCACCGATCACAAAAGGTAATAACACCTCTCACATAATACAACAACTTCATATAACAACGGAATAATTCCGACAATTCCCCTAATCAACGATCGATGCTATTAGCAAAATAATCTCAGTATGCCAATTTATCAAGTAAACCGAATCAACCTCCAATTAACATTTAACTAAATTAGATATCATGTTAATTATCAAAAACTACATCATTGACATAACAATATATTATTCTCAACATAAATATTCAACAAAAACGCAATTACGGTCAAATTCTCTAGATGCCGTAATTTACCGGTAAACCGAATAATTGATCGAATTCTAAGTATATTCCAAATCAAATAGACTTATTAAAATTAATTCAACTATTAATTAAATCAACCAATTAATAATCACACTACATTAGTTCCAATTTACTATTTCATTTTCTAATCCAAAACCAACATTTATTTATGAAGAATATTTAAATCAAACACAATTTCGGTCTATTCGTAAAATATAACAATTTCAACAAAATAACACCACCTCGTTAACCTACTAATTAAACTTAGCTACCACGTAAATTTTCATCAAATTCCGGACAACTAATTATACCGCTTAATTTAGCTATTTCGATCAAACGGGACTGTTTTGAATTACACTTTCTTATATATGCCATTATATATATTTTCCTTATACTATGTCATTCTATATATTCTTATTACTAACCGTAAGTAAATTTGGAAATAGGGTACATGAAAGAATGGTCATAAATGCAACACATCATAAAACAAATGAGAGGTGCAATAGAAGGTCCATTTCCAAGCACACCATAAAGAAAACATGATATTAGCTATGAAGGTTATAATGCATAGCGTTTTTTTTACGGAACAACATTATAAATGAAATTCAAACAACTACAATTTTTCAACAGCAACACACATATAAAACAACACAGTAGAGAAATCTAATACCCTAAACCCTACATAAAATTCATCATATTCTCATTTAGATAGTAAGAATCTCCCTTACCTAGGATTGAGTGCAGCTCTAAAAAATTTCAATGGAAAATTGGAGAAAAATGACACTTGAGAGCAACACTTTGATCTCCTTCTCCTCTTCACAACCCTAATTCCCTTTCTCTTTTTCTTCTTTTATTTTTTTCTCGGTTTCCTCTCTTCTATCTATGCTACTACTTTTCAAAATGATAAAAAAGATCACCACCACTTAGTTACTACCTCGTAATGGGCCTAATAAAAATACATTCTTAATACTTAAAGGTACCATGATATAAGCCCAATTTAATTTTTACACTTAATATAAAAATAACACTTCCACTTATATTCCATTAAAATAAAATCCGATTAATTTAATATACCGACTTATTACTCAATGTCTCATATTTCCGGTCTAATCTTAATTACTCAGAAAATTCTCAAAACGCTAAATATTAGCTCATTAATATTTCTAATACTAAAAATATTAAAATCTTCTATTAAATATCGATCCGCTATCCCGAACTAATACCGACCAAATCGTCCTAAAATGCGAAAATTTCAATAAACATCTCAATAAATAAATAATATTATTCTTAATATTATTCTTCCGACTATACGACTAAAATCCGATTTTAACTTAATAAATCCAAATGTGCCTCTTAAAATAATACCGACCATCCAAATTCGACTAAATCCAATATTTAAATCCTTTAATAATTTAATTAACCAATTAATTAAATTCGGGGTGTTACACTTTCATTACTGATTCTCATCTTGGTCGGTTCCTTGTTGTTGGTTTAGGTTCCATCATCACTTTCATGGTAATTAGACCTATCCCATGTGAATAATTAACTTGTGTAGAGGAGATTAGTCATGGATTCACATGTGAGTGGTTAAATGTCACATCGACTAGAAATGGAGGAAATATTGAATATATAAGATAATGGACTTATACTCCGATGACATAAGATTTTGGATGGATATATGGTGTCAATCAGTTGCACACAAAAATTAATAGAAAAAGAAAGAACTATTAGTTACTAATACAATGGTAATGTCTTGGAATGTAGGACTTCCTAAGATTGTCAGTAATTACTAATACAAAGACCTAAAATTGTAGATTTATAACAATAATACAATCAATTCAGTAAATACCATTAGTGATGCCGTTATCATATTGTATTGTTGTAGATCACATATAAGCACACTTTGTTTGTAGTTAAATACAAGCAAAATGCCTTTCTTAAGAACGACAATAAGATATGAAATGCCTATAATTGGTAGTTTTAAAGACATGGGTAAAGCAATTGACAAATGAAGTGCTAATCAAGTAGACTCGTCAGGAAGAAAAACTCACTTGAAACAAAGAGTTCAAAACTTTTAATGAAGATTCTTGGGACATAATTCCACTTGCATGCTGTAGAAGTAGACACTTCAACCATGGAAGAGCACACGCTAAATTTGCACCGCTACAAAGAGAGAGAAAAAGAAAATAACGTCATATTATAATTCATCAGTAGTAGTCGAAATCGCACGCCAAAAAAAGGATAATAACTTGTATATACCTAGACTCAATAATGGTCATAAGAGAATTAAGAAGTTTGAGAACGTTGGATGGGTTCAACTGCGCAGCTGACTTAAAAATAACCTGCAAACTTCTTAATTCCTTTTGCAGGTTATTCTTAAGTCAGCTGCGCAGTTAAACCCATCCAACATCCTCAAACTTCTTAGTTCTCTTATGACCATTACTGAGTCTAGGTATGTACAAGTTATTTTCCTTCTCTTTTTAGGTGTGCAATTTTAACTACTGATGAATTATAATTTGAAATATTTAATATATTTGATGTATGACATATAATGCATGTTTTAGAATGCATCTATATTGTTGACCTATACTATCTTTTTCAACTATTTTCATATCAATTTTTTTGACTAGCTTTTCGTTCATGTACCTTGGGATAGATGGGAACTTGAGGTATGGATCTTGAACCTAGAAAGTGTTGGGACAACTCAAAGGTTAGTGCATAGATTTCACCTTTTTTTAATGTTAGTTTTTTCATTGGTTGATGTTTTGTTGAGTGAACTGTTGCTAAAATTTGAATGTCATAAGGGTTCTTTGAAGTCTATTATGCTATTGTCTTACAAAATTCTTGGCGTTGTTTAGGGAGACTTGAGTATTTCTCCATTTTATGTTTTTACAAACACTTTTGGTAAGGAGATTAAACATTCAGAGACTAATGAATATATTTATGGCACACTTTCTTTTGTTTTTTTTACTCTTACATTGATTCTACTATTTAAATATGTGTTTGTTGTTCTTAAGGCTGATGATAATGGAGAGGGAAAGTAATTTGAATTTCCTTTTCATCTTATTTCTCATCTTTTTGATGATTTATATGTATTTGTGGTTGTGCAGGTGGTAATTTTGCTCTATATTTATTGATTTGTAGGCATGCTAATGAAACACTTTCTTCATATAAGATGGAGGAGTCTCCAGAGAAAGATAATTCTATAGTGAAGATAATAGATAAAAATGCTAATTATGTTCTGTAAGTGTTTAATGATAGTTTAAGCATTTTATGCACTGCCTGCATCGCAGTACATAGTCATTCCAATGTTTGTAGAAAGAGGAGGGTTGTGAACAAGTTTGCATCCAATATTAAAGTCCAGTGTTGTCGATGGGGGATGGCGGTTCATGCGTTGTTTATTTGATATGAAACCTTATTATGATATTTGCTTTGTTTTCATGACACGACTTGGCTAGGGTAGGAAGAAATTAGGATATCACATGAATGATCCTCCTAACCTTTCCACTAATTACTATTATCATTGCACCATATTTTATTTTGTCTTATAAATAACTACACTCCCATGATTTGGACTTTCGAAGAGTTTTTGTTTGTTTAAACTAGATCCAACCTGGCCTTCATCACTCCATTTGATCAGAGCATTAATGTAAATTTGGAGTTCTTTTGAAATAACGAAAAATCGAGCTTTGTTCGGAAAAACAAAAAAATTGAGTTTTTCCGAAAAAACGAAAAAAAAGTCGAGTTTTTTTTTCCGAAAAACGAAAAAGTCGAGTTTTTTTTGGAAAAATGAAAAAATCAAGTTTCATTCGAAAAAACGTGAAATCGACTTTTTTTTTTGAAAAATGAAAAAATCGAGTTTTTTATGGAAAAACGAAAAGTCGAGTTTTTTTCGGAAAAACAAAAAATCGAGTTTTTTTTTTGCAAAAACGAAAATTCAAGTTTTTTCGGAATAACAAAAAAAATATTTTAGAATATTTATATTTTTTATGAAATTTAAAAAATATTTAAATTATTTTTTTATGGAATTTGAAAAAAAAAATTAAGACTTTTTTAATTATTTTTTGGATGGATAGATATCCATCCATTAGAAATATGTTAATGGATGAATTGAATTGGATTTTTATTAAGAGAGTTTAGTGGATTGGTAATGGATGAATGGATTGGTTTTGTCCATCTATTATCCATCCAATCCATCCATTTTGTCACCCCTAGTTCATACATTCCGTAATTTCCCTCTGAATGAACATTTAAAAAAGAGTAGGCATGGTTTTTATATTTAGGCAGCTGTGTAAGTTACTAATGTATAAACATCTACATGTAATTTTATATTTCTACATACTTACTTTGCTGTCCATTCTCAGAAAGTTAGAAGTATTTGTGATTTTTGTCATATTTGGAGGGACACGCAATTTTGGAGGCAGCCATAAAAGCACATAGTGCAATTTGAGAAGGAGTATATTGCAAAATTTTGGTCACTGTAGAATAAGAGGAAAAAATTTCCAATAAATACTATCGTATATATAACAGCCCAAATTTCATCTAAAAATATATAGATTAATGAGAGTTTTGTTTCCCTCTTTAAGCTTGAAGTTTGATCCATCGATGCTTCTACGTTTAAAAACACAATCATATTTGAAGAAATGTTGATAGCAGTAGTTCAAAAAAGCTGAAGGGAGTCACCGCTACCATTTTCCATCCATGACGACCAATTTCAAATACACCAAGTCTATAGATGAATCTCATTATGTGATATGGTGCATCAATTATCTCCGCATTTATCAAGTTCTGATACTCCTTGTAATGCACCAAAAGGTGAGCTAGAATGTATCGTCGCCTCGTCCTCCTATGGGTAGATAAGGCGAGACACACGATAGTAATTATCCAAAGTCTTTCACCCTTTTTATGAGCTCTCGGAGCGTTCTGATAAAAACCACGTAATTTTCCGTTTTTACAAAAACAAAATTCAAAAAAGAAAAAAAAAGAACATAAAAATATTCCAGAATTGAAAAGAAAGTTACCTTCAAAATTTTGGATCTCCTTGAAAAGACGCGATCAAGCAGGTTATAGCAATATACGAAATATATGCATCGGAGGATATGATCCTATAGCACTGTGAAAACACATTCGGAGGAAATTGAAATTGAAACAAGAAAGCTTGTAATTCATTATAGATGGAAAAAGAATTTATCGAAACTGAAACAAGAAAGCATGAAATTAGTTACAGATGGAAAGAGAACTTACCGAAATTGAAACAAGAAAGCTTGAAATTCATTACAGATAGAAAAAGAATTCCCGAAATTAAAACAAGAAAGCTTGAAATTACTACAGATGGAACGAGAATTTACCAAAATTGAAACAAGAAAGCATGAAATTCATTACAATTAAACAGAAATTTACCGAAATTGAAACAAGAAACCTTGAAACTCATTACAGATGGAGCGAGAATTTACCGAAATTGAAACAAGAAATCTTGAAATTTATTACATATGGAACGAGAATTTTGCAAAATTGAAACAAGAAAGCTAGAAATTCACTACAGATGGAACCAGAATTTTACCGAAATTGAAACAAGAATACTTGAAATTCATTACAGATGGAACGAGAATTTAACAAAATTGAAACAAGAAAGCTTGAAATTCATTACAAATGGAACGAGAATTTACCGAAATTGAAATAAGAAAGCTTGAAATTCATTACAGATGTAACGAGAATTTACCGAAATTGAAACAAGAAAGCTTGAAATTCATTACGGATGTAACTATAGTTTACCGAAATTGAAACAAGAAAGCTTGAAATTCATTAAAGTTGGAAATAGAATTTACCGAAATTGAAACAAAAAAACTTGAAACTCATTTTAGATGGAACGGAAATTTACCAAAATTGAAACAAAAAAGCTTGAAATTTACCAAACCTGAAACTCATTTTAGATGGAACGGAAATTTACCAAACTTGAAACTCATTTTAGATGGAACGGAAATTCATTACAATGGAACTAGAATTTACCAAAATTGAAACAAGAAAGCTTGAAATTCTTTACAGATAGAAAGAAAATTTACCGAGAATGAAACAAGAAATCATGAAATTTATTACAGATGGAACGAGAATTTACCGAAATTGAAACAAGAAAGCTTGAAACTCATTTTAGATGGAACAAAAATTTAACGAAATTGAAACAAGAAAGCTTGAAATTCATTACAGATGGAACGAGAATTTAGTGAAATTGAAACAAGAAAGCTTGCAATTCAGTACTGATGAAACGATAATTTATCGAAAATGAAACAAGAAAGCTTGAAACTCATTACAATGGAACGAGAATTTACCGAAATTTAAACAAGAAAGCTTGAAAGTCTTTACAGAGGGAACGAGAATTTACCGAAATTGAAACATGAAAGCTTGAAATTCATTACAGATGGAACGAGAATCAACCGAAATTGAAGCAAGAAAGCTTGAAATTCATTTTAGATAGAACGAAAATTTAGCGAAATTGAAACAAGAAAGCTTGAAATTCATTACAGATGGAACGAGCATTTACCAAAACTGAAACAAGAAAACTTGAAATTCATTACAGAAGAAACGAGAATTTATCGAATTTGAAACAAGAAAGCTTGAAATTCATTACAATGGAACGAGAAGTTATCGAAATTGAAACAAGAAAGCTTGAAATTCTTTACAGATGGAACGAGAATTTACCGAAATTGAAACAAGAAAGCTTGAAATTCATTAAAGTTGGTATAGAAATTTACCGAAATTGAAACAAGAAATCTTGAAACTCATTTTAGATGGAACGAAAATTTAACGAAATTGAAAAAAGAAAACTTGAAATTCAATACAGATGGAACGAGAATTTACTGAAATTGAAACAAGAAAGCTTTAAATTCATTACAGATGGAACGAGAATTTATCGAAATTGAAACAAGAAAGCTTGAAACTCATTACATTGGAACGAGAATTTTCAGAAATTTAAACAAGAAATCTTGAAATTCATTACAGATGGAACCAGAATTTACCGAAATTGAAATAAGAAAGCTTTAAATTCATTTTATATGGAACGGAAATTTATAGATATTGAAACAAGAAAGCTTGAAATTCATTACATATGGAACGAGAATTTACCGACATTGAAACAAGAAAGTTTGAAATTTATTACAGATGGAACGAGAATTTATCGAAATTGAAACAAGAAGGCTTGAAATTCATTAAAGATGGGATAGAAATTTACAGAAATTGAAACAAGAAAACTTGAAATTCATTACAGATGGCGAGAATTTACCGAAATTGAAACAAGAAAGCTTAAATTTCATTAAAGATGGAACGAGAATTTATCGAAATTGAAACAACAAAGCTTGAAATTCATTATAGATGGAACGAGAATATACCAAAATTGAAACAAGAAAGCTTGAAATTCATTACAGATTAAACGAGAATTTACAGAAATTGAAACAAGAAAGCTTGAAATTCATTAAAGTTAATATAGAAATTTACCGAAATTGAAACAAGAAAGCTTGAAATTCATTACATATGGCGAGAATTTACCGAAATTGAAACAAAGAAACTTGAAATTCATTACAGATGGAACGGAAATTTACCGAGATTGAAACAATAAAACTTGAAATTTAATACAGATGGAACAAAAAATTACCGAGATTGAAACAAGAAAGCTTGAAACTCATTACAGATGGAACAAAAATTTACCGAAATTGAAACAAGAAATCTTGAAACTCATTTTAGATGGAACGGAAATTTAACGAAATTGAAAAAAGAAAACATGAAATTCATTACAGATGGAACGAGAATTTACTGAAATTGAAACAAGAAAGCTTTAAATTCATTACAGATGGAACGAGAATTTATCGGAATTGAAACAAGAAAGCTTGAAACTCATTACATTGGAACGAGAATTTTCCGAAATTTAAACAAGAAATCTTGAAATTCATTACAGATGGAACCAAAATTTACCGAAATTGAAATAAGAAAGCTTGAAAATCATTTTATATGGAACGGAAATTTATAGATATTGAAACAAGAAAGCATGAAATTCATTACATATGGAACGAGAATTTACCGACATTGAAACAAGAAAGTTTGAAATTTATTATAGATGGAACGAGAATTTATCGAAATTGAAACAAGAAGGCTTGAAATTCATTAAAGATGGAATAGAAATTTACAGAAATTAAAACAAGAAAACTTGAAATTCATTACAGATGGCGAGAATTTACCGAAATTTAAACAAGAAAGCTTAAATTTCATTAATGATGGAACGAGAATTTACCGAAATTGAAACAACAAAGCTTGAAATTCATTATAGATGGAACCAGAATATACCAAAATTGAAACAAGAAAGCTTGAAATTCATTACAGATTAAACGAGAATTTATCGAAATTGAAACAAGAAAGCTTGAAATTCATTAAAGTTGGTATAGAAATTTACCGAAATTGAAACAAGAAAGCTTGAAATTCATTACATATGGCGAGAATTTACCAAAATTGAAACAAGAAAGCTTGAAATTCATTACAGATGGAACGAAAATTTACCGAGATTGAAACAATAAAACTTGAAATTCAATACAGATGGAACGAAAAATTACCGAGATTGAAACAATAAAGCTTGAAATTCAATACAGATGGAACGAGAATTTATCGAAATTGAAACAAGAAAGCTTGAAATGGAACAAGAATTTACCGAAATTGAAACAAGAAAGCTTGAAATTCATTACAAATGGAACGAGCATTACCCGAAATTGAAACAAGAAAGTTTGAAATTTATTACAGATTGAACGAGAATTTATCAAAATTGAAACAAGAAAACTTGAAAATCATTACAGATTGAACGAGAATTTACCGAAACTGAAACAAGAAAGCTTGAAATTCATTATAGATGGAATAGAAATTTATAGAAATTGAAACAAGTAAGCTTGAAATCCATTACAAATTGCGAGAATTTACCGAAATTCAAACAAGAAAGCTTGAAATTCATTATAAGCGGAATGAGAATATACCAATATTGAAACAAGAAAGCTTGAAATTCATTACAGATGGAACAAAAATTTACCGAAATTGAAACGAGAAATCTTGAAACTCATTTTAGATGGAATGGAAATTTAACGAAATTGAAAAAAGAAAACTTGAAATTCATTACAGATGGAACGAGAATTTATTGAAATTGAAACAAGAAAGCTTTAAATTCATTACAGATGGAACGAGAAATTATCGAAATTGAAACAAGAAAGCTTGAAACTCATTGTTGCACCCCAATTTTTGACCTCTGAGATCCCATCATTTTCTAAGTGTTATGATCATTATTGTTATACCCCAAAATTCGCCCGCGTTCTTTTTTTTCAAAAAGAAGTCAACGGACTTCTGTCTAAAAATTTGGAGTTTTATACAATCTTGGATTTTTATTTCATAAATATCCTGATTTTATAAATACTCAATTTTTAGAATTTTTTATACAGTATTTTGGTTCGCTGCTAAATTTATTCTTACATAAACGCCAAATACTGTTTATCACTTCATACACTGTTTATTTCAGATTTATTTTCAGATAAATAATGCTGACGCAGTTGGTACATAATTAAAATTTGCAGGCGCGGAGTCCGGGTTTCAGATTGTACTGGTAATAATTAAATTATTATTGGTTTTATTTCCCACTAATTTTTATTTTTATACTATATTATTCTTTCAAAATCTCTTTCTTTCTTTTCAAATATCTTCCTTTCTTTTCAAATCTCTTTCTTTCAAATCAAATCCTAGCTTTATTCTACACCTCTTTTCTTTTCAAAACCTACCATACTTTTTTTCAAATCCTACTACTATTCAAAATGGTAACACTCCATTCCCAACGTCTCTATCTCTCTCTTTTCACTCTATAAATACTCCTCATTTTTTCCATAAATTCTCACATCAAATTTCACTCATCTCCCAAATTTCTATCACACTATCTCATAATTATTTTCTCTTCTTCCCCGGCAAAAATGGCAAAGTGGATGGATACACTTTTTCTTATAGTCGTCACTATTTTTACGGTGATCATGTCCTTCTTCTGTCTGCATAGTCCTGAAAAATGCGGACCTGCGATGGTTACACTTCCGATCATCTATTTTCTGTTGTTCATAGCATGGATTATTAATCGTCATATGTAAAGTTTGTCGTATCTTCTGTTTTTTAGAATGTACCGTTCTTTATGTTTACCGTACTGTTCGCTACGTTTTGTTTAGGTAATATTTGTACTGTCAGTATTAAGTATTACACTATCTATTATACCATCGTTTAACTAGTAAGATAATATTATGTGTGTTTATTTCTAGTTAAATATTTATTTTTCTATGCATTAAATCCCTTTCAATCTTATTATTGACGGTAATTTTGTTCGCGTACAGTGTATTTTAGTTATTTATTATATTTGTGTTTTTCTAACAAATCATGTAAATAATTTCTCACCATTAACACAACAAAAAACAAAAAGAAAAAATTAACTTTAACTGTTAAGTTTTCACTTTAACTGTTACGTTAATACCCGGACAGCCAGTTAACAGTCAAACCCGCTGACAGTAAAATTCTCCGTGTTTGCACTATCATTCAAATCAATCTTTTGCATTTCAAAATTTCAAGATTTTTGTTCTAGAAGTCTTATGATAATCACGTGATCAACAGAGACTCAACACTGCATAAAAATCAGGTACGCCTAACTGTCTCCTACACAAACAGTCCCTAACTAGGGTTTTTGTTTTTTTCAGGAGAACAAGTTTTTGAGACCTCAAATGGATTTCATGGATCTCCATATGTCTCAAAGTACCACCATACAAATTTTCAAACTTCGATTCGCTCGGACGCACAGTCAACAGCTCAAACAGTCAGCAGACGACCAGTTTGACCAAAAAGTCAACAGACAGTCAAAAATGCAATTTTTTGTCAACATCCATATTTTGTCAAAAGATTCATCATGTGATCAATGGTTGATCATAATTCATCAAGAAAAGTTCAGAAATCGACAAAACTCAAAATTGCAAAATTAGAGTTTTTTACCTAAAAGTCAACTGAACTTTGACCGACCATAACTCTCTCATAGTTTATCAGAAAAATTCCAACCAAAGCTCATTCTCAAGTAAATTCAATTCTCTACAACTTTGATGTTGGGACCAAGGTCAAGAAATGCTTCCGCCTAAGAGATATAAGCCAAAACATTACAGGTCATTTTCAAAGTCAACAAAAAGCAGTTTTTTGTCAAAGCCCATATCATCAAGTTAACTTCTCCAAATGCAAAAACGCTTCCAAAGTGGCTTGTAGAGGACATCTTGGGCTTTCCAAAAAGTTAAAGAACACTTTCATAGGATCAAAATTGAGGGAGATATGCCTTGATGAAGTTGACCTTTTTTGGAAAAATGCATGAAACAAGTAATGACCAAAATTTGATTTTTTTTTCAAAAAGGCCAATTCTTTTGTGATTCAATCTTGATTCCCATATGTCTAAAGGGCATCCACGACCTATCCATGATTCATGACACTTTTATTTCATTTTAATTAAATTTTATTCATTTAAAGTTTAATTAAAGTGAGATAATTCAAAGATATTATCAAATATGCTTATGGTTGCCAATCAAGACCAATTCAAGATGCTTAAAGATATTATTGCAAGATTGAAGAGAATAACACTTGAGTGTTTTAACCATGGTTAAAGAAATGCACTCATTGAAAGAATATTCCATTCTTTTTCCACAAAATTAATCATGACAATTCCAACTTGCAAGGCTTCCATATCAAATCATTTGCCTATAAATAGAACTTCATTTTCTTCATTCAAGAGGAGGAAAAAAAGGGGGAGGAACACAAAGAACAACAACAATCACCACAAAGTCATAACTTAAGTTTATATTTTTGCAAAAGTTTCAAGAAACTTGTAAAAATCAAGGCTCATTCAAATAGCCACTTTCAATCAATTTCAATCACTCTATTCCACTCTTGGGACATCATAGAGTAAGTACAATGTAATTTTTAATATGTAGTAGTGTTAGGAGTTCATGAATTAAAAACTCCATATTTATGCATATTTTCAATTTCTCAAAAAAAATGTTTTAATTTTAGTTTTAAGTTGATAAAATGTTTATTTAATTTTTAACATAAAAATATTTTATTTCTTTTCATAATTAATTTATTTTGCTTAATTAATTAGTAATTATGTAAATATTGCTTTTTATAATTATTTTCAACCAATAAAAAAACTCCAAAAATATTTTCCTTTTAGATTTAGGTTTATATTTTTTATAATCTAATTTTTGACATATAAAATAATATTTTTCTTGTTAAGTTTAATTATTTGTATAATTATTTGTTTAATTAGTTTGTTAATTAACTTAAAATCAATTCCAAAAAAATCACAAAAAAGAATGAATTAAGTTTAATTTGTTTTTTATTTATTTTTGTATATTATTTGATATTATTTCTTATCCTTTTCCTTTGTCCCGAATCAGAATAAAAGATCAAATATGGCAGAGATTGTATGCAGTTGATTTAAGACTTTTGGAAATTTATCGTGTAGTCGCTATGATTCTATCAAGCTTCTGATAAATTTTCATTTAACTTTAAATCCGAGATCATCATTCACTCACCATCGATCTTCACTAACATCGTGGATATACTTGACTAGCTTCAAGATGATTCTCGTGCTAACATACTAACAATTAACTTTAAATTCCGCATTTTATTATATTGTTCTTTATATTTCTTGCTTTATACTTTATTTTATCATTCATCATATTTATGTTTATGTTATTTTCTCATTGTCCATTTGGACATATTATTTATATTTCTCCTATTTTTTCTTTGTCCATTTGGACATATTATTTATATTTCTGCTATTTTTTCTTTGTCCATTTGGACATATTATTTATATTTCTGCTATTTTTTCTTTGTCCATTTGGACATATTATTTATATTTCTGCTATTTTTTCTTTGTCCATTTGGACATATTATTTATATTTCTGCTATTTTTTCTTTGTCCATTTGGATATATTATTTATGTTTCCGCTATTTTCTCTTTGTCCATTTGGACATATTATTTATGTTTCCGCTATTTTCTCTTTGTCCATTTGGACATATTATTTATGCTTCCGCTATTTTTTCTTTGTCCATTTGGACGCATTGTTTATGTTTCCGCTATTTTTTCTTTGTCCATTTGGACGCATTGTTTATGTTTCCGTCATCTTCCTTTTGTCCACTTGGACCATATTTTTACCTTTGAGCTAAAACATTAATAATCAAGATAAAACTAAAAAAAAGCACTTTGCACACTTGCACCTCTATGGTTTTCCCTCTTATTACTTTTTTTTAATCATACCATCATTTAAGAAAAGTATTAAATGCATAGGAAAGATCTTATAAATTGAGAGTAGATAATTCCTAATTGCTTGCTCAAACACTTTCATTTTCAAACAACGTATTTTCAAAACTTCTCATCTATTTTCAAAACTTTCATCTGGTATTTGAAGGGCATTATTCCCGGTGAAACTCTTCAGAGACCTATGTGACTTATTGTCCATCTTCACTTCTTCTATTTTCAAATCAACAAAGCATTTAAACAAGTGAGCTAAGCATTTAAGAGCCCATGGATAACCATGGATACAAAGGGTGTTTAAAACCTTCCCTTTGTATAACCAACCCCCCGAACCCAAAATCTGTGAAAAGGTCTTTCCTGTTCTTTTATGCCTTTCCTAAATGTTGGATAAAATAAAAGTCGGTGGCGACTCTTGCAAAAATAAAAAAAATTTAAAAAAAAAGAGCAAGGAGTCAGTTTGCCTCAAAAAACCGAGTTACACTCATTACATTGGAACGAGAATTTTCCGAAATTTAAACAAGAAATCTTGAAATTCATTACATATGGAACCAGAATTTACCGAAATTGAAATAAGAAAGCTTGAAATTCATTTATATGGAACGGAAATTTATAGATATTGAAACAAGAAAGCTTGAAATTCATTACATATGGAACGAAAATTTACCCACACTGAACCAAGAAAGTTTGAAATTTATTACAGATGGAACGAGAATTTATCGAAATTGATACAAGAAGGCTTGAAATTCATTAAAGATGGAATAGAAATTTATAGAAACTGAAACAAGAAAACTTTAAATTTCATTAAAGATGGAACGAGAATTTACCGAAATTGAAACAACAAAGCTTGAAATTCATTATAGATGGAACGAGAATATACCAAAATTGAAACAAGAAAGCTTGAAATTAATTATAGATTAAACGAGAATTTACCGAAATTGAAACAAGAAAGCTTGAAATTCATTAAAGTTGGTATAGAAATTTTTCGAAATTGAAACAAGATAGCTTGAAATTAATTACAGATGGCGAGAATTTACCAAAATTGAAACAAGAAAGCTTGAAATTCATTACAGATGGAACGGAAATTTACCGAGATTGAAACAATAAAACTTGAAATTAAATACAGATGGAACGAAAAATTACCGAGATTGAAACAATAAAGCTTGTAATTCAATACAGATGGAATGAGAATTTACCGAAATTGAAACAAGAAAGCTTGAAATGGAACAAGAATTTACCGAAATTGAAACAAGAAAGCTTGAAATTCAATACAAATGGAACGATCATTTACCGAAATTGAAACAAGAAAGTTTGAAATTTATTACAGATTGAACGAGAATTTATCAAAATTGAAAAAAGAAAACGTGAAAATCATTACAGATTGAACGAAAATTTACCGAAACTGAAACAAGAAAGCTTGAAATTCATTATAGATGGAATAGAAATTTATCTAAATTGAAACAAGAAAGCTTGAAATTCATTACAAATTGCAAGAATTTACCGAAATTGAAACAAGAAAGCTTGAAATTCATTATAAGCGGAATTAGAATATACCAATATTGAAACAAGATAGCTTGAAATTCATTACAGATGGAACAAAAATTTACCGAAATTGAAACAAGAAATCTTGAAACTCATTTTAGATGAACGGAAATTTAAAGAAATTGAAAAAAGAAAACTTGAAATTCATTACAGATGGAACGAGAATTTACTGAAATTGAAACAAGAAAGCTTTAAACTCATTACAAATGGAACGAGAATTTATCGAAATTGAAACAAGAAAGCTTGAAACTCATTACATTGGAACGAGAATTTTCCGAAATTTAAACAAGAAAGCTTGAAATTCTATACAGAGGGAACGAGAATTTACCGAAATTGAATCAAAAAAGCTTGAAATTCATTAAATATGGAATGCGAATTTACCAAAATTGAAACAAGAAAGCTCTAAATTCATTTTAGATGGAATGAAAATTTACTGAAATTGAAACAAGAAAGCTTGAAATTCATTACAGATGGAGCGAGCATTTACCTAAATTGAAGCAAGAAAGTTTGAAATTCATTACAGATGGAACGAGAATTTACCGAAATTGAAGCAAGAAAGCTTGAAATTCATTACATATTGAACAAAAATTTACCGAAATTGAAACAAGAAAGCTTGAAATTCATTACAATGGAACAAGAATTTACCGAAATTGAAACAAGAAATCTTGAAATTCATTGCAGATGGAGCGAGAATTTACCAAAATTGAAACAAGAAAGCTTGAAATTCATTACAGGTGGAACGAGAATTTGCCGAAATTTAAACAAGAAAGCTTGAAATTCATTCCAGATAGAACTGAAATTTACCGAGATTGAAACAATAAAGCTTGAAATTTAATACAGATGGAACGAGAATTTACCAAAATTGAAACAAGAAAGCATGAAATTCATTATAGATGGAACGAGAATTTACCGAAATTGAAACAAGAAATTATGAAATTCATTACAGATAGAACGAGAATTTACCGAAATTGAAACAAGAAAGCTTGAAATTCATTTTAGATGGAATGAGAATTTACCGAAATTGAAACAAGAAAGCTTGAAATTCATTACAGATGGAACGATAATTTACCGAAATAAAAATAAGAAAGTTGAAATTCATTACAGATGGAACGAGAATTTGTCGAAATTGAAACAAGAAAGCTTGAAATTCATTCCAGATGGAACGGAAATTTACTGAGATTGAAACAATAAAGCTTGAAATTCAATACAGATGGAACGAGAATTTACCCAAATTGAAACAAGAAAGCTTGAAATTCATTACATATGGAACAAGAATTTACTGAAATTGAAACAAGAAAGCTTGAAATTCATTACAGATGGAACGAGAATTTACCTAAATTTAAACAAGAAAGCTTTAAATCATTTTAGATGGAACGAAAATTTACATAAATTGAAACAAAAAAGCTTGAAATTCATTACAGATGGAACGAGAATTTACCGAAATTGAAACAAGAAAGCTTGAAATTCATTATAGATGGAACGCGAAGTTACCGAAATTGAAACAAGAAAGCTTGAAATTCATTACAGATTAAACGAAAATTTACTGAAATTGAAACAAGAAAGCTTGAAATTCATTACAGATGGGAAGAGAATTTACCGAAATTGAAACAAGAAAGGTTGGAATTCAATACAATGGAACGAAAATTTACCGAAATTGAAACAAGAAAGATTGAAATTCGTTACAGATGAAGCGAGAATTTACCAAAATTGAAACAAGAAAGCTTGAAATTCATTACAAATGGAACGAGAACTTACCGAAATTGAAACAATAAAGCCAGAAATTCATTACAGATGGAACGAGAATTTACTGAAATTGAAACGAGAAAGCCTGAAATTCATTATAGATGGAACGAGAATTTACCGAAATTGAAACAAGAAAGCTTAAAATTCAATACAGATGGAACGAGAATTTACCGAAGTTGATACAAGAAAGCTTGAAATTCATTACAGATGGATAGAGAATTTACCGAAATGGAAAGAGAATTTATTGAAATTGAAACAAGAAATATTTAAATTCATTACAAATGGGAAGAGAATTTTCCGAAATTGAAACAAGAAAGCTTGAAATTCATTACAGATGGAACTAGAATTTACCGAAATTGTAACAAGAAAGCTTGAAATTCGTTACAATGGAACAAAAATTTACCAAAATTGAAACAAGGAAGCTTGAAATTCATTATAGATGCAACGAGAACATGTTTCCTTTACAGAATGTTCCGTTAGGATTTGAAGAAGTTCTTTGCAGGTATGAACCGAGTTTCACTTTCAAGGTACGTATTTATTCTTTTGGATTCGTCGCTTGTATGAATGGGGAATTCGTCAACGGACGCCATTATTGCAAAGGTATAGCAAACAAAGAAGAAAACAGAGTGAAACTGAAAGAAAAGAGGTATAGCAAACAAAGAACAAAAGAGAGTGAAACTGAAAGAAAAGAGAGTTTCTAGACAGTTTCGAATTTTGTGTCGAGACAAAGAAGAAAGGAGAGTGAAACTTGAAGTATTATCATTGCACCATATTTTATTTTGTCTTATAAATAACTACACTCCCATGATTTGGACTTTCGAAGAGTTTTTGTTTGTTTAAACTAGATCCAACCTGGCCTTCATCACTCCATTTGATCAGAGCATTAATGTAAATTTGGAGTTCTTTTGAAATAACGAAAAATCGAGCTTTGTTCGGAAAAACAAAAAAAATGATTTTTTCCGAAAAAACAAAAAAAAATCGAGTTTTTTTTTCCGAAAAATGAAAAAGTCGAGTTTTTTTTGGAAAAATGAAAAAATCAAGTCTCATTCGAAAAAACGTGAAATCGAGTTTTTTTTTTTGAAAAATGAAAAAATCGAGTTTTTTATGGAAAAACGAAAAGTCGAGTTTTTTTCAGAAAAACAAAAAATCGAGTTTTTTTTTGCAAAAACGAAAATTCAAGTTTTTTCGGAATAACAAAAAAAATATTTTAGAATATTTATATTTTTTATGAAATTTAAAAAATATTTTAAAATATTTAAATTATTTTTTTATGGAATTTGAAAAAAAAATTAAGACTTTTTTAATTATTTTTTGGATGGATAGATATCCATCCATTAGAAATATGTTAATGGATGAATTGAATTGGATTTTTATTAAGAGAGTTTAGTGGATTGGTAATGGATGAATGGATTGGTTTTGTCCATCTATTATCCATCCAATCCATCCATTTTGTCACCCCTAGTTCATACATTCCGTAATTTCCCTCTGAATGAACATTTAAAAAAGAGTAGGCATGGTTTTTATATTTAGGCAGCTGTGTAAGTTACTAATGTATAAACATCTACATGTAATTTTATATTTCTACATACTTACTTTGCTGTCCATTCTCAGAAAGTTAGAAGTATTTGTGATTTTTGTCATATTTGGAGGGACACGCAATTTTGGAGGCAGCCATAAAAGCACATAGTGCAATTTGAGAAGGAGTATATTGCAAAATTTTGGTCACTGTAGAATAAGAGGAAGAAATTTCCAATAAATACTATCGTATATATAACAGCCCAAATTTCATCTAAAAATATATAGATTAATGAGAGTTTTGTTTCCCTCTTTAAACTTGAAGTTTGATCCATCGATGCTTCTACGTTTAAAAACACAATCATATTTGAAGAAATGTTGATAGTAGTAGTTCAAAAAAACTGAAGGGAGTCACCGCTACCATTTTCCATCCATGACGACCAATTTCAAATACACCAAGTCTATAGATGAATCTCATTATGTGATATGTTGCATCAATTATCTCCGCATTTATCAAGTTCTGATACTCCTTGTAATGCACCAAAAGGTGAGCTAGAATGTATCGTCGCCTCGTCCTCCTATGGGTAGATAAGGCGAGACACACGATAGTAATTATCCAAAGTCTTTCACCCTTTTTATGAGCTCTCAGAGCGTTCTGATAAAAACCACGTAATTTTCCGTTTTTACAAAAACAAAATTCAAAAAAGAACATAAAAATATTCCAGAATTGAAAAGAAAGTTACCTTCAAAATTTTGGATCTCCTTGAAAAGACGCGATCAAGCAGGTTATAGCAATATACGAAATATATGCATCGGAGGATATGATCCTATAGCACTGTGAAAACACATTCGGAGGAAATTGAAATTGAAACAAGAAAGCTTGTAATTCATTATAGATGGAAAAAGAATTTATCGAAACTGAAACAAGAAAGCATGAAATTAGTTACAGATGGAAAGAGAACTTACCGAAATTGAAACAAGAAAGCTTGAAATTCATTACAGATATAAAAAGAATTCCCGAAATTAAAACAAGAAAGCTTGAAATTACTACAGATGGAACGAGAATTTACCAAAATTGAAACAAGAAAGCATGAAATTCATTACAATTAAACAGAAATTTACCGAAATTGAAACAAGAAACCTTGAAACTCATTACAGATGGAGCGAGAATTTACCGAAAATGAAACAAGAAATCTTGAAATTAATTACATATGGAACGAGAATTTTGCAAAATTGAAACAAGAAAGCTAGAAATTCACTACAGATGGAACGAGAATTTTACCGAAATTGAAACAAGAATACTTGAAATTCATTACAGATGGAACGAGAATTTAACAAAATTGAAACAAGAAAGCTTGAAATTCATTACAAATGGAACGAGAATTTACCGAAATTGAAATAAGAAAGCTTGAAATTCATTACAGATGTAACGATAATTTACCGAAATTGAAACAAGAAAGCTTGAAATTCATTACGGATGTAACTATAGTTTACCGAAATTGAAACAAGAAAGCTTGAAATTCATTAAAGTTGGAAATAGAATTTACCGAAATTGAAACAAAAAAACTTGAAACTCATTTTAGATGGAACGGAAATTTACCAAAATTGAAACAAAAAAGCTTGAAATTTACCAAACCTGAAACTCATTTTAGATGGAACGGAAATTTACCAAACTTGAAACTCATTTTAGATGGAACGGAAATTCATTACAATGGAACTAGAATTTACCAAAATTGAAACAAGAAAGCTTGAAATTCTTTACAGATAGAAAGAAAATTTACCGAGAATGAAACAAGAAAGCATGAAATTTATTACAGATGGAACGAGAATTTACCGAAATTGAAACAAGAAAGCTTGAAACTCATTTTAGATGGAACAAAACTTTAACGAAATTGAAACAAGAAAGCTTGAAATTCATTACAAATGGAACGAGAATTTAGTGAAATTGCAACAAGAAAGCTTGCAATTCAGTACTGATGAAACGATAATTTATCGAAAATGAAAACAGGATAGCTTGAAACTCATTACAATGGAACGAGAATTTACCGAAATTTAAACAAGAAAGCTTGAAAGTCTTTACAGAGGGAACGAGAATTTACCGAAATTGAAACATGAAAGCTTGAAATTCATTACAGATGGAACGAGAATCAACCGAAATTGAAGCAAGAAAGCTTGAAATTCATTTTAGATAGAACGAAAATTTAGCGAAATTGAAACAAGAAAGCTTGAAATTCATTACAGATGGAACGAGCATTTACCAAAACTGAAACAAGAAAACTTGAAATTCATTACAGAAGAAACGAGAATTTATCGAATTTGAAACAAGAAAGCTTGAAATTCATTACAATGGAACGAGAAGTTATCGAAATTGAAACAAGAAAGCTTGAAATTCTTTACAGATGGAACGAGAATTTACCGAAATTGAAACAAGAAAGCTTGAAATTCATTAAAGTTGGTATAGAAATTTACCGAAATTGAAACAAGAAATCTTGAAACTCATTTTAGATGGAACGAAAATTTAACGAAATTGAAAAAAGAAAACTTGAAATTCAATACAGATGGAACGAGAATTTACTGAAATTGAAACAAGAAAGCTTTAAATTCATTACAGATGGAACGAGAATTTATCGAAATTGAAACAAGAAAGCTTGAAACTCATTACATTGGAACGAGAATTTTCAGAAATTTAAACAAGAAATCTTGAAATTCATTACAGATGGAACCAGAATTTACCGAAATTGAAATAAGAAAGCTTTAAATTCATTTTATATGGAATGGAAATTTATAGATATTGAAACAAGAAAGCTTGAAATTCATTACATATGGAACGAGAATTTACCGACATTGAAACAAGAAAGTTTGAAATTTATTACAGATGGAACGAGAATTTATCGAAATTGAAACAAGAAGGCTTGAAATTCATTAAAGATGGGATAGAAATTTACAGAAATTGAAACAAGAAAACTTGAAATTCATTACAGATGGCGAGAATTTACCGAAATTGAAACAAGAAAGCTTAAATTTCATTAAAGATGGAACGAGAATTTACCGAAATTGAAACAACAAAGCTTGAAATTCATTATAGATGGAACGAGAATATACCAAAATTGAAACAAGAAAGCTTGAAATTCATTACAGATTAAACGAGAATTTACAGAAATTGAAACAAGAAAGCTTGAAATTCATTAAAGTTAATATAGAAATTTACCGAAATTGAAACAAGAAAGCTTGAAATTCATTACATATGGCGAGAATTTACCGAAATTGAAACAAAGAAACTTGAAATTCATTACAGATGGAACGGAAATTTACCGAGATTGAAACAATAAAACTTGAAATTTAATACAGATGGAACAAAAAACTACCGAGATTGAAACAAGATAGCTTGAAATTCATTACAGATGGAACAAAAATTTACCGAAATTGAAACAAGAAATCTTGAAACTCATTTTAGATGAACGGAAATTTAAAGAAATTGAAAAAAGAAAACTTGAAATTCATTACAGATGGAACGAGAATTTACTGAAATTGAAACAAGAAAGCTTTAAACTCATTACAAATGGAACGAGAATTTATCGAAATTGAAACAAGAAAGCTTGAAACTCATTACATTGGAACGAGAATTTTCCGAAATTTAAACAAGAAAGCTTGAAATTCTATACAGAGGGAACGAGAATTTATCGAAATTGAATCAAAAAAGCTTGAAATTCATTAAATATGGAATGCGAATTTACCAAAATTGAAACAAGAAAGCTCGAAATTCATTTTAGATGGAATGAAAATTTACTGAAATTGAAACAAGAAAGCTTGAAATTCATTACAGATGGAGCGAGCATTTACCTAAATTGAAGCAAGAAAGTTTGAAATTCATTACAGATGGAACGAGAATTTACCGAAATTGAAGCAAGAAAGCTTGAAATTCATTACATATTGAACAAAAATTTACCGAAATTGAAACAAGAAAGCTTGAAATTCATTACAATGGAACAAGAATTTACCGAAATTGAAACAAGAAATCTTGAAATTCATTGCAGATAGAACGAGAATTTACCGAAATTGAAACAAGAAAGCTTGAAATTCATTACAGGTGGAACGAGAATTTGCCGAAATTTAAACAAGAAAGCTTGAAATTCATTCCAGATGGAACTGAAATTTACCGAGATTGAAACAATAAAGCTTGAAATTTAATACAGATGGAACGAGAATTTACCGAAATTGAAACAAGAAAGCTTGAAATTCATTACAGATGGAACGAGAATTTACCGAAATTGAAACAAGAAATCTGGATATTCATTACAGATAGAACGAGAATTTACCGAAATTGAAACAAGAAAGCTTGAAATTCATTTTAGATGGAATGAGAATTTACCGAAATTGAAACAAGAAAGCTTGAAATTCATTACAGATGGAACGATAATTTACCGAAATAAAAATAAGAAAGTTTGAAATTCATTACAGATGGAACGAGAATTTGTCGAAATTGAAACAAGAAAGCTTGAAATTCATTCCAGATGGAACGGAAATTTACTGAGATTGAAACAATAAAGCTTGAAATTCAATACAGATGGAACGAGAATTTACCCAAATTGAAACAAGAAAGCTTGAAATTCATTACATATGGAACAAGAATTTACTGAAATTGAAACAAGAAAGCTTGAAATTCATTACAGATGGAACGAGAATTTACCTAAATTGAAACAAGAAAGCTTTAAATCATTTTAGATGGAACGAAAATTTACATAAATTGAAACAAAAAAGCTTGAAATTCATTACAGATGGAACGAGAATTTACCGAAATTGAAACAAGAAAGCTTGAAATTCATTATAGATGGATCGCGAAGTTACCGAAATTGAAACAAGAAAGCTTGAAATTCATTACAGATTAAACGAAAATTTACTGAAATTGAAACAAGAATGCTTGAAATTCATTACATATGGGAAGAGAATTTACCGAAATTGAAACAAGAAAGGTTGGAATTCAATACAATGGAACGAAAATTTACCGAAATTGAAACAAGAAAGATTGAAATTCGTTACAGATGAAGCGAGAATTTACCAAAATTGAAACAAGAAAGCTTGAAATTCATTACAAATGGAACGAGAACTTACCGAAATTGAAACAATAAAGCCAGAAATTCATTACAGATGGAACGAGAATTTACTGAAATTGAAACGAGAAAGCCTGAAATTCATTATAGATGGAACGAGAATTTACCGAAATTGAAACAAGAAAGCTTAAAATTCAATACAGATGGAACGAGAATTTACCGAAGTTGATACAAGAAAGCTTGAAATTCATTACAGATGGATAGAGAATTTACCGAAATGGAAAGAGAATTTATTGAAATTGAAACAAGAAATATTTAAATTCATTGCAAATGGGAAGAGAATTTTCCGAAATTGAAACAAGAAAGCTTGAAATTCATTACAGATGGAACTAGAATTTACCGAAATTGTAACAAGAAAGCTTGAAATTCGTTACAATGGAACAAAAATTTACCAAAATTGAAACAAGGAAGCTTGAAATTCATTACAGATGCAACGAGAACATGTTTCCTTTACAGAATGTTCCGTTAGGATTTGAAGAAGTTCTTTGCAGGTATGAACCGAGTTTCACTTTCAAGGTACGTATTTATTCTTTTGGATTCGTCGCTTGTATGAATGGGGAATTCGTCAACGGACGCCATTGTTGCAAAGGTATAGCAAACAAAGAAGAAAACATAGTGAAACTGAAAGAAAAGAGGTATAGCAAACAAAGAACAAAAGAGAGTGAAACTGAAAGAAAAGAGAGTTTCTAGACAGTTTCGAATTTTGTGTCGAGACAAAGAAGAAAGGAGAGTGAAACTTGAAGTAAAGAGAGCTTCTAGACGGTTTAGAATTTTGTGTCGAGGTATCGCAAACAAAGAAGAAAAGTGAGTCAAACTGGAAGTAAAGAGAGTTTCTCTAATTTTTTAATAAATTAAATATTTAAAGCAAAATTCTAAGGTAAAGTCATCAAAATAACTTTTTTGTTTAATTCATAAATTTGACCAATCAAAATGTAGTGTTAACTGAGATTTTTTTTTAATTTTGACTTAGTCAATTCCACGTAGGATTATATGTACCTATAAATCCATATTTTTCATTCATGATTTTTTGTAAGGTATTTTTTGTTTAATTCATGATTTTTAACTGTTTCGAGCAAATGAATACACCAGTAGAAACAAAATTTCACCAAGAACATGATTCTATAATTAGTTTTTTATAAACCCTCATAAATAAGTCGAATCGAGTGTGTTTATGTTCGAGTTTCACGTCACTTTTTTTGCTTCGATTTGTCAAATTTACGATTTGTTTTGCAATTTTGAATACATATTTGAAATCATGGTGAAATTCCGATTCCAACGGTATATAATTTGTGAATTAATTCGTTGATTTGATGATTTTCGAATTTTTGTTCAAGAACTCTCGTAAACTCAAGAACACAAAAATGAAAAAATCAGTATTCTTAACTGTTTTAAGCAAATGAATACGCCATTAAAAACATAATTTCACCATGAACTCGATCTATACCATGCAATCAAACCGAAGCCAAGCTGAATCCACCTTGCACTCGACACAATTCGAATCCAACCACAACCATGCTACTAAAGACCTTTATGACTCAATTGCTGGTGGTAACTTTCCTGAGTGGAAACTTTGTATTCAAGCAATAGATCCTGCTCATGAAGACAAGTTTGATTTTGACCCACTTGATGTAACTAAGACTTGGCCGCAGGACATTATACCCCTTCAGCCCGTAGGCTGCATGGTCTTGAACAAGAACATAGATAATTTCTTTGCTAAGAATGAACAACTTGCATTTTGTCCTGCCATCATCGTGTCTGGTATATATTACTCAGATGATAAGATGCTCCAAACTAGGATTTTCTCTTATGTTTATTCACAGAATGCACACAGTCACTTATATTTCAAAAAGACAAACCCCACACAATCCATTTCAACATCATGTGCTAAGCATTGATACTGTTTATCATTCAGTTTAAGTTACGAGTGAGATCTCCAACCTGCAGCAATCAAAATCATGTTCCAGTGAGGATATCTCATACAACGAGGTTCACAACATGTGGGAAGAGTAAACAATAGGTCAAATAGAAATTCCATAACAAACTTCTAACATCTTTATCAGCTTAATAAAAAACTTTAACAGAAGAAAACTAACAATAACTAGCATTTTGGTTTTTAACTAACTACCTTCAGCTATAACAAATTTACTTAACAAAATTTTCAACTAACAGTAACTAATTCAACAAGCTTTCTAACTGTCAAAAACAAAATCATAACTAATTTCAGCAGCCACATAACAATAATAAGCAACTCAATCTTTCACCTTTAATCTCATAACTGATTCATCCCAATCCAAGAGCTCAAAATCATTCAAGCTCTAACTGGTTTCTCTCCTTCATCAATCTATATAACAGACCACTCTCCACCATTTCACCATCTTGACCTCTCTCCCTCAATTCTCTACAGACTTCACCCTCTCCCATTTCCCTCACCATAGGCTCATAACCTAAAACTCCATTGAAGTTTCTCACTGAACTTCAATGGAGCATAGCTAACACTCCATGCAAATTACTCTCAATCCTCGGCTATTACACTTCAATCCTCAAACAGCAACTTCAACACGCCTCAATTTTTCAGCCTCACGATCACAACACTCAGACACACACAATCAAGAACAAAACAGAAGCTCGCAGAAGGAGAAGAAGATAGCAGAAGAAATTAGAAAGGAAGAGAAGTATACATGACGTGAAGTTTTCCTCGCGTTTATTTTGCCAGCACACAACAGTGATCTTCACCTCAGGAAAATTCTATGAGTCTTCATTCTTCATCTTCTTCACTCGTTCTTGTTACTGTTGTAAGGAGGGAGGCTCTATGAACACTTCCCCTAAGGTTTCACGCCTTGATTACTATTATGCACCGTTTAATTGCGGTTTGAAACATTAGGGTTCGTATTTGTTTTTTAGATTTGGAGTTGAATCGGAGAAGAGATGAGGTGGACGAAGATGGATGTAGGATTCAAGAGTGAGAGGGTGAAATGCTTTATTGTTCACGACGGCGGAGGGAGGAAGATTTTGATCGGAGAAGAAGGGGCGGTTCGTCGCTGCTGCTTCTATTTGTGAGAGGGAAGGAGACGAGTCTGCGAGTAGGGGTGTTCAAAACCAAACCAACCCAATAGAAGACCGCAAACCAAACCAAACCGAAACCGCAAAAAACCGCATTTGGTTCGGATTATTTTGGATCATCTTTTAACAAAACCGCACGATTCGGTTCAGTTTGCGGTTTGTATTTTGTAAACCGAACCAAACCGAATCAAACCGTATTATGTTACAATCTAACTTTTACTTAACTTAATTTTAACTCAAACTTAAACCTATTATACCTTAGTCTTATGATTATGAACAATTTTCCCATCCTTACACATATAATTCCAGTCCCGATCTTATCAAATTTCTAATAACATTATCGCAAATTCTCTGCCACATACATCTTCCCTCTTCTTCTATAACCTCTACTCTCTTATATTCTTTCTTTTTCACCTTCTCATTTTTATGTAAATGTTTCATATTTCAGTTTCGTTTTTATCGCACATCTTCTTCTCTAATCTCTCAACTTTTTTTTCACCTTCACTAATCTCTCGTCTCTTCTATTTTTTTGTTCCATTATAATAATTTTTATATTGTTTTATGCTAGTATTTTATGTTTAATATTCCACTTTTGTCTAATTTAATTTTTACATATTAAATAGAAAATTATTGTCAAAATATGACGAGTTTTGTTGTTATTTGATAGTGTATGAATGTCTAAATACAAAATTATGTTGTCATCTATATATGTATGTATGGCACAATAAAATATTTGTATAAAACCGAACCAACCGAACCGAACCAAACCGCATTAGTTTGGTTTGGTTTGGTTCGGATTTTTTTAAAAGCCAACCAAACCAAACCAAAGCACGATTTTTTCTCTTGTGGTTCGGATGATTTTTTTTCGTCAAAACCGCCCAAACTGCACCGCGAACACCCCTATCTGAGAGAGGGACTTCAAGGGTCACAAACTAAACCCTAATTTCCCCTTTGTAATTTTATTTATTTTTGTTGATAATTTGATATGAAAATCATAATTTCTGCTGGATCATCAGTTGGGCCACACGAATTCTGATTCTCACCTCCACCTGAGCCCAATAGCACCGTTTTTTATGGCTAAAATCTGGTACAATAATCTTAATCTGGATCCATAGTATATACTTGGGCCTTGATTATAGTTGCTTTTCATACCCCATGTTGAGCCCGCTACGCCATTTTTAGATGGGCAAAAACTGAACAAAATCCACCCTGGGCCTCAATCCATTTGGGCCTCTGCGCCTGACTTACTAGTGCACCACTGAATTCAATTTTCACCCCTTGACTCCATTTTATCTCATGTTAGAATTAGGACTTCACTTAGATTTTTTCTATTATTTTTTAGATAATAAAAACATAATAAAATTCATCATTTTCTAATTAGATTTTAGGTGTTTTGTTTAGAATTTAATTCTTAGATTTTAGCCTTAGGTTTCTCCCATAAAAATGCAATAAAAATACTTTGATTTTCTTAATTGGATTTAGGTTAGTTTAATGTTGGTATTAATTGAATTTTCTCTTTCATAAAAAGATACACAAAATAATAGTTCTTTAGGTTAATTTTGGTACTAAAGTTGAATTGTTTCCATGACATCTTTCTTATACTAATTTTCATATGATTGTTTGTATTGCTTAAATTTTGCTTGTATTTGTAACTTCTAATTTGCAATTTTCCTTAGACTTTAGGACTTGTAGATATTAATCATAACATTAGGCCTACTTCTTTCCCTTCATAAAAATCCTAATCACTTAGGTAGATTCATACATTAGACTAGATTCTCTTCCCTTTTTCTTTTTCAACTTTAAAACATTTAATAAAAGACGACGCGAATCATACTACTATTATTTTCTTTGGTGGGAGAGAAACGATTGGGGTGTAGACCCTGGTGTATTCCATTAGTACTTTTTCTTTGGTGGGAGAGAAATGATTGGGGTTTAGAGCCTGGTGTATTTCTTTGCTACTTAGAGAAATGATTGGGGTGTAGACTCTGGTCTATTTCTCTAAATACTTAAACTCTTTTTGGTATGATTCAAGTCACAAATCTTTCTCCTAAAAGACACCTAACCGAAAACACTTAAAATACCTAATAAATGTTCAAATTCAAATCAAAGTAAGGAAGCGGTGCGAAGCCTTGTAATGGGTTTTGTTCACCATGGAATTACATCAAAAAATACAAACCAATTATCTCTTCTCGCTCTTGCCTTCAGGGATTTCTTTCCCATTAATTGGACATGTTACTTCCTTTCTATCGCAGACAGGAACCACATAAGACTCCACTCAACGAGCTGCTATCCTAATGCTAGAATGCGAAGGTAACTTGTAACACCCTTCTAAACCCCGCGGAAATTAACATTAAAATCAGAGTAAAACATGAAGAAGAGTATTACAACGCCAACAAAATAAACAATATTCATGTCATGCCATAAAGGAACGATAAACCAAAAATTATTCAGGTAGCATGTTAACACAGCGGAATATTCTTAACAACTGAATAATCAAACATCTGGAGTCGAAGACTCATAATTCAACCATAAACCATAAACAAAACAGAAGTCTAACAGCCAATTCTAAAATAACGTTCCCGGTGTTACACGACCAGAGCATGACACAGACCCAACTGACTCTAACGAACTACTTGACGAGCTAATCCTCACCAAGTACACAAGATACTCCTCAATCTGAAAAATAACAACAGTAAGGGTGAGTTTCATTCGCATTAACAAATGTTATAGGTATATAAACAATACAACTTCATCCATACATTATTCACCCAAATCAATTATATTTAGATAATATAGCAACATTCATACCAAAATACACACAAATTATAACATTGGACAACTTCCATTCATGTTACAATTATACACAACAACCTAATGCAATGCAACTAAATGCATGTGGTACCAAACATGGGATAACCCATCTCACCGATCCACCACCATAAAGATTCGGCTACTTCTCTCACCAATTCCACACAATGGGAATTAGCTACCGCTGTCCCACCACCATAAGGGATACAACCCACAACATGATTATGAAATGCATGCATCACATACCGCATGCTAATCATCAACACCAAACAACTGAACAATCATAATCATCAACCAATGCAATAACAATATAAACCACCACAACCAATTAAATCAAGTGTTTAAATTAAATTCGAGTCACAACTTAAACACTATTTTATTGCATATATCACTGAATTAGCCTCACTATGTTCGAAACGGCACATCAAACAGACTAACAGTTAAAAAGTTATACATCGTTAAACTTTAACAAAAATCCCAAACAGCACAGCACGCGGCGCCAACATCCACACGCGGCGCGAAGCAAGGAAAAAGTTACGCCCTGCGGCGCCAACATCTACACGCGGCGCAAAGCGAGGAAAAAGTTACGCCTTCGCGGCGCCAACACAGGTACGCGGCGCGACCTGTGCGTATCAAAACATCCTGACGTTCTGCCCACCTGTTCGCGGCGCCACCCTGTGCATGCGGCGCGAACCGGCGATTTCATAAACCCCAACCTGCAGAAAACAGCATTCTATCCTTCCCAATTGCTCTCAAATCATACCAGTACGAATTTCAGAAAAATAAACCACACATACGACATAAATTGCACGTTTACACATACTTCTAATCATGTTTAACATCATTATTCATCACCAATCATCTTTCACAACCTAAATTGAATCAAGGTTCTATAAACCCCAAAACCCCAAACCCGACATACAATCCAATTCGGAATCCTAACATACGAACTCTATTGAATCATTCATACAACCCATAATAGAGGTTAATGAGAAGAATCCCCCCTTACCTTAGCCAAATTCTTGAATTGGTTCCTCTTCCTCTTTGGCTCTCCTTCACGCTCTTCAGTTCCTCTTCTCACAGCTTCTGGTTTCCACGTTCTAATTTTTCCCTTCTCTTCTTGTTTTCCTTTATTTTATGAAAAACATAAAATTAGAAATGGGCTCTTACACAATTACACCTCCACTTTACTAATTCCACCGCATGGCCCAATGACTTAACATTTCATTATTTTTCCACATAATTCAACAAAATGTTAATTCTCCATAATTAATTTAAAACTTGATTAAATTAATTAAATAAGAATTTTCGGGATGTTACAACTCTCCCCCACTAGAGTTTTTGTCCTCGAAAACATACCTCAAGCAAATAGTTCCGGATAGGAATCTTTCATCTGGCTTTCTAACTCCCAGGTGACGTTTCCATCAGCTGGTCCTCCCCAAGCTACTCTGACTAAAGCTATTTCCTTGCCCCGCAATTGCTTCAGTCTTCTATCTTCAATCCTCACAGGTAACGTTTCAACCGTTAAGTTGTCTTTAACCTGCACATCATCCACTTGGATCACGTGGGACGGATCCGAAATGTATTTCCTCAATTGAGACACATGAAATACATCATGCAAGTTGGCAAGCATTGGCGGTAACGCAATACGATATGCCACTTCTCCCACTCTTTCCGAAATTTGGAATGGTCCAATAAAACGCGGAGTCAACTTCTTTGACTTCAAAGCTCGACCAATACCCGTCATAGGAGTAACCTTCATAAACACATGATCTCCCTCTTGAAACTCAAGTGTCTTCCTCCTTTTATCATAATAGCTCTTTTGACGACTCTGAGAAGCTTTCATCTTCTCTTGAATCATCTTAATCTTCTCCGTAGTCTGTTGTACAATTTCCGGTCCAATCACAACACTCTCACCAGCTTCGTACCAACACAATGGAGTTCTACATCTCCTACCATACAATGCCTCAAACGGAGCCATACCTATACTCGAGTGAAAACTGTTGTTGTAGGTAAGTTCAATCAAAGGCAGATAACTATCCCAAGCACCTCCTTTTTCTAACACACAAGCACGTAACAAGTCTTCTAATGACTGAATTGTCCTCTCAGTCTGTCCATCCGTCTGCGGATGATAAGCAGAACTTAGTCTCAGCTTAGTACCCAAAGCCTTCTGCAAACCTTCCTAGAACTTCGACGTAAATCTTGGATCTCTGTCTGACACGATACTCGAAGGAATACCATGTAAACTTACTATCTTCTCAATATATAATTGAGCCAACTTTTCCATCGGATAATCCATTCTTATTGGTATAAAATGTGCAGACTTCGTCAATCTGTCTACCACGACCCAGATAGCTTCACAATTCTTAACAGTTCTCGGCAAACCCGAAACAAAATCCATTGATATGCTATCCCATTTCCACTCAGGAATAAACATCGGTTGCATAAATCCAGATGGCTTCTGATGTTCAACCTTTGACTTCTGACAAGTCAAACAAGAATACACAAACTCGGCAATTTCTTTCTTCATTCCAGGCCACCAAAACAGCTTTTTCAAGTCATGATACATCTTGGTAGCACCAGGATGAATACATAATCCACTACGGTGTCCTTCTTCGAGAATACTCTTCCTCAATTCGGAAACATTAGGAACACAAACATGATTACCAAACCTTACAATACCATTCTCGTCGATTCTGAATTCACCTCCCTTGCCTTGGTTAATCAGAGTCAACTTGTCCACCAATTCTACATCAGTTTTCTGACCTTCTCGAATTTCTTCCAGAATACCACTAGTCAGCTTCAGCATTCCCAACTTAACACTGACAGGAGTGTCTTCGCATACTAAACTCAAATCTCTGAATTGTTCAATTAAATCCAATTCTCTTACCATCAGCATAGACATATCCAAGGACTTCCTACTCAAAGCATCGGCAACCACGTTTGCTTTACCCGGATGGTAATTCAGCCCAAAATCACAATCCTTAAGGAACTCTAACCACCTCCTTTGCCTCATATTCAGCTCTTTTTTATCAAAGAGATACTTCAGACTCTTGTGATCACTAAACACTTCAAACCTCGAACCATACAGATAATGTCTCCACAACTTCAACACAAATACCACTGCTGCCAATTCTAAGTCATGAGTCGGATAGTTTCTCTCATGCACTTTGAGTTGTCTCGACGCATAAGCGACTACCTGTTGATTCTGCATTAGTACACCTCCTAATCCCAACAACGAAGCATCACAATATATCACAAAAGATTCCGCCGGATTCGGCAAAATCAAGATCGGCGCACTAGTCAACCTCTTCTTCAACTCTTGGAATCCTTCTTCATATTTCGAATCCCAGATGAATGCTTGACCCTTCCTAGTCAACTTAGTTAACGGCAACGCTAACTTTGAAAAACCTTCAATGAACTTTCTATAGTAACCCGCAAGACCAAGGAAACTACGGATTTCGGAAACTGACTTCGGAGCTTCCCATTGAGACACTGCTTCTACTTTCGTTGGGTCAACAGCAATACCATCTTTAGAAATTACATGCCCAAGAAAGCTTACTTCACTTAGCCAGAACTCACACTTTGACAGTTTCGCATAAAGTTTCTTTTCCTTTAGTAGTTCTAATACCACTCTTAGATGCTCTGCATGTTCTTCTGCACTCTTAAAATATATTAGAATATCATCGATAAATACCACCACAAACTGATCCAGGTAAGGATGAAAGATCCTGTTCATATATTCCATGAAAACTCCCGGTGCATTAGTTACTCCAAATGGCATCACTGTATATTCGTAATGGCCATACCTTGTTCTAAATGTCGTTTTCTGAATATCGTCCGTCTTCACCCGAATCTGATGATATCCCGACCTCAAGTCAATTTTGCTGAACACACTCGCACCAACCAATTGATCCATCAAATCATCAATCCTCGGTAATGGATACCGATTCTTGATAGTAACTTTATTCAGCTGTCTATAATCCACACACAATCTCATAGAACCTTCTTTCTTCTTTACCAACAACACCGGCGCACCCCACGGCGACACACTAGGACGAATGAATTCTTTTTCCAGTAACTCTTCTAGCTGACTCTTCAACTCTGCTAGCTCAGATGCCGACATACGATACGACGCCATCGACACCGGACTAGTTCCAGGAACTAGCTCAATAGCAAATTCTACCTCCCTCTCTGGCGGTAACTCTCTTACATCTTCTGGAAAAACTTCTGGAAATTCACATACTACCGGTAAGTCTCTACTCACCACTTTCTTCTTCACTTCCATGGATGCAATCAACATAAACACGGAAGCCCCGTCCTTCATTGCTTCATCCACTTGTCTAGCAGTCACTGCTACACTCTCAACACCGACATCTTCCGGAAAAATAACCGTCTTCGTGAAACAGTTGATATGAATCCGATTAAATTGCAACCAATTCATACCCAGGATGACATCAAGTTGTTCCAACGGAAGGCACACTAAGTCCATTCCGAACTTTCTACCAAAAATATCAATTGGACAGTTCAAACAGGCAAACGAAGTAGTCACTGAACCCGACGCAGGAGTGTCAATGATCATACTTCCATGAATATCAGATATTTCCAAGTTCAGACGTTTAGCACAATCCAACGAAATAAACGAGTGAGTTGCTCCAGTATCTATTATTGCAATTAAAGGAGTGCCATGGATATAACACGTACCTTTAATCAATCGATCCTCTGGAGTAGTCTCTGAACCTGATAAAGCGAAAACTTTACCCCCAGCTTGATTCTTCTTTGGCTTAGGACACTGTGGACTAATGTGACCTTCTTCACCACAGTTATAACAAGTCACAGTCCTTCCCTTGCAGTCAACAGCAATGTGGCCTGCTTTACCACACCTGTAGCACTTCTTCTTTTCGCTTTTGCACTCGTGAACACGATGTACAGGTTCCCCACACTTAAAGTGTAACACCCTGGATTTCCGCTTACCCCGCAGGGCTTCCGGCCTACCAAGCATGTCACCAGCTTAATCAATAATCCCCCCTAGGTCCGCTTATCGGCTGCCCAGGAAATATTGTTTTTGCCTCCCGCAGGAATCGAACCATGTACCTAGGGGTTAAGTACATATTCATAGCAATTCCTGCTACCACTTGAGCAAGTGGGGGAGGATTTGCTTCAAAGCCCATTGTCTGCTTCAAGTGTGGTACCGAGGGACACCGTGCTAATGAGTGTTAGAAGGATGTGAAGAAGTGCTTCAAATGTGGGAAAACAGGTCATATGGTGGCAGATTGTAAGACCAGAGTGCCTACTTGCTACAACTGTGGTGAGGAAGGGCATATCAGCACTCACTGTCAGAAGCCAAAGAAAGCGCAGGGTAATGGCAAGGTGTTTGCATTGGTAGGAGCCCAGTCTACTAGTGATGACAGAACAATCAAAGGTACTTGTTTCATCCATAACACTCCTTTGATTGCTATTATTGATACGGGTGCAACCCACTCGTTTATTTCTGTTGATTGTGTGAGGAGATTGGGAATTGTGCCGTCCACTTTAGATAGGAGGATGACAATTGAAACTCCATCTATTGGTTCTGTGGTTACTTCTCAAGCGTGTTTGAATTGTCCTTTGACTATCTTTGGTAGGAATTTTGGAGTGGACTTAATTTGTTTGCCACTCGGTAATCTAGACGTTATATTGGGAATGAACTGGTTAGAGTTCAATCATGTGTATATTGACTGCTTTAGAAAGAGGTTATTGTTCCTGACTCCAGAAGAAGAAGCGTTCGCGGATTCGTTATCTACCAAGGAGATGAAAGTATTGTTAGAGGATGAAGCCAAGATGTTTGCTGTGTTTGCCTCACTATCAGTTGAGAGCGAAACATCAATTGAAGAGATACCGGTGGTGAAAGAATTTCTCGAAGTATTTCCTGGGGATATTACAGAGTTGCCTCCAGAGAGGGAAGTCGAATTTTCTATTGATCTTATTCCTGGTACTAGGCCTATTTCTATGGCGCCGTACCGAATGTCTGCATCAGAATTGGCGGAGTTGAAGGCTCAGATTGGAGAATTGCTTGATAAGAAATTTATTCGGCCGAGTGTGTCGCCGTGGGGAGCTCCAGTGTTGTTGGTAAAGAAGAAAGATGGTAGTATGCGTCTGTGTATAGATTACCGTCAGTTGAATAAAGTAACCATTAAGAATAAGTATCCGTTGCCAAGAATTAATGATTTAATGGATCAGCTTGTTGGTGCTCGCGTATTTAGTAAAATTGATTTGAGATCGGGGTACCATCAGATTAGAGTGAAGGAAGGAGACATTCAGAAGACCGCCTTTAGAACTCGTTATGGACACTACGAATATGCAGTGATGCCTTTCGGAGTGTCTAACGCGCCAGGTGTTTTTATGGAATACATGAACCGTATATTTCATCCGTATTTGGATCGGTTTATTGTGGTATTCATCGATGACATATTAATTTACTCTAAGTCGGAAGAGGAGCATGCAGAACACTTGAGAATTGCGTTGCAAGTATTGAAGGATAATAGGTTATTCGCAAAGTTCTCGAAGTGTGAGTTTTGGCTAGGAACTGTGAGTTTCTTAGGACATGTTATTTCGGGTGAAGGTATAGCAGTGGATCCATCTAAAGTAAGTGCAGTACTTCAATGGGAACCTCCGAAGACAGTGACGGAGATTAGAAGCTTTTTGGGTTTGGCAGGATATTATCGCAGATTTATTGAAGGATTTTCCAATTTGGCGTTACCCTTAACTCAGTTGACGAGGAAGGGTCAAGCCTTTGTATGGGATGCGGCGTGTGAGGAAAGTTTCGAAGAGTTGAAGAAGAAGCTGACAACAGCGCCAGTGTTGATTCTACCGAATCCAAGTGAGCCGTTTGTTGTGTACTGCGATGCGTCTAAAATGGAATTAGGAGGAGTATTAATGCAAGATGGTAAGGTGGTGGCCTATGCTTCACGACAATTGAGGGTGCATGAGAGGAACTATCCTACTCATGATCTTGAATTAGCAGCAGTGGTTTTTGTATTGAAAATTTGGAGACACTACCTGTATGGATCAAGATTTGAAGTGTTCAGTGATCACAAGAGTCTGAAATATCTATTTGACCAGAAGGAATTGAATATGAGGCAGAGGAGGTGGTTAGAATTCTTGAAGGACTATGATTTTAATTTGAGTTACCATCCAGGAAAGGCTAATGTGGTAGCTGATGCGCTGAGTCGGAAGACGGTTCATATGTCGGCATTAATGGTGAAAGAAATGGAGTTAATTGAACAGTTCAGAGATCTGAGTATGGTTTGTGAGATGACACCCAATAGTGTTAGATTGGGAATGCTAAAGGTAAATAATGACTTTTTAGATGTAATTAAGGAGAATCAGAGACTTGATGTGAAACTGGTGGATTTAATACCTACCAGAGAAGACAATCCTAATAGTGACTTTAAAGTGGATAATCTTGGTGTGCTGAGATTCCGGGGCAGAATTTGTGTGCCAGATAATGAAGAATTGAGGAAGGCGATTTTGGAGGAAAGTCACCGAAGTAGCTTGAGTATTCATCCGGGAGCTACGAAAATGTATCAAGACCTTAAGAAGTTGTTTTGGTGGTCCGGTATGAAGAGAGACATAGCCCAGTTTGTGTATGCTTGCTTGACGTGTCAGAAATCAAAAGTAGAACATCAGAGACCTTCGGGGCTGTTGCAACCGTTGGAAATTCCAGAGTGGAAGTGGGACAGTATTACTATGGATTTTGTTACAGGTTTGCCAAATACAACGCGAGGGTTTGATGCTATTTGGGTAGTTGTGGATCGACTTACTAAGTCCGCACATTTTATACCAATTAATATCAGTTTTCCGTTAGTGAAGTTGGCGGAGATTTATATTAGAATAATCGTGAAGTTGCATGGAGTTCCGTCGAGCATAGTGTCAGACAGAGATCCGAGGTTTACTTCAGAATTTTGGAAGAGCTTGCAAGAAGCTCTGGGTTCTAAGTTAAAATTGAGTTCGGCTTACCATCCGCAGACGGACGGTCAGTCGGAGAGGACTATTCAATCGCTAGAGGACTTGTTGAGAACTTGTGTATTGGAGAAAGGTGGTGCGTGGGATACTCATTTGCCATTGATTGAGTTCACGTATAATAATAGCTACCATTCTAGCATTGGAATGGCACCTTTCGAGGCTTTGTATGGTAGAAGGTGTAGGACACCTTTGTGTTGGTATGAGACCGGTGAGAGTATTGTGCTTGGGCCAGAAATTGTGCAACAAACTACTGAGACAATCCAGATGATTCGAGAGAAGATGAAAGCATCTCAGAGTAGACAGAAGAGTTATCATGATAATCGAAGGAAGGATTTAGAATTCAGCGAAGGCGACCATGTGTTTTTGAAAGTTAACCCTGTGACAGGTATTGGTCGTGCCTTGAAGTCTAAGAAGTTGGATCCTAAGTTTATTGGACCGTATCAGATCTTGCAAAGAGTGGGTACAGTAGCCTATAGGATGGCGTTGCCGCCTGAGCTTTCGAACTTGCATGACGTGTTTCATGTGTCACAACTTCGAAAATATGTGCCTGATCCATCTCATGTCATTCAACGGGATGAAGTTCAAATCCGTGATAACCTCACTGTGGAAGCGATGCCGATTAGGATCGAAGATCGGAAGATGAAACAACTTAGAGGAAAGGAGATTCCATTGGTGAGAGTAGCTTGGGGAGGAGCTGCTGGAGGAAGTGTGACCTGGGAGTTGGAGAGCAGGATGCGAGAGTCGTATCCGGAACTGTTTCCCTCAGGTACATTTTCGAGGACGAAAATAATTTAAGTGGGGGAGAGTTGTAACACCCCATTTTAAATTATTTAATTGTCGTAGTATTTTATTTGAATAACTTTGTTTTGAGTGTGTGATCGAACGCGTAGGCGGAATACCCTTACCGGAGCGGGTAAATTAAAAATGTCGGAATAACATTAATTTAGTAATAATAGACTTGAGATAATATTATTATTAGTAATATTATTGATATTAATAATATTAATATTAATATTACTATTTTTTATTGTTACTATTATTTATATTATTATTATATTATTATTAGAACTATTATTATTAGTATTATTATTAATATTATCATTATTAATAGAATTAAGGAAATTAGGTTATTAGTGGCTAAGGGCAAGAGTGGTATTTTACTAATGAGTATATAAGGGTCTAAGGAGAGGAATTAGGTTTTTAGAATTATTTGTGCATTTGGAGGCTAAGGGAGGAGGAAGAACAAGGAGGCCACTAAGAGATTTCCCCATAGTCAAAGCAATTTCCGGAATCGAGGTAAGGGGGGAGAATGAACTCTTTAAGGGTGATTATAACATGAGAGGATAGTGAGGGTTCCTTACCCTCTAATAGAAATTGTGTTAATTATATTTCAATTTCTGAGGTGATATGTTATTATGCTGTTGACGGAATAATTTATTGAGGTTTCGTTCAATTTATGTTGCTGGGAGTGTTCTTAATACTAGCCTGTTACATTGTGGAGGGACCGAGTGGAATCTAGCCTATGGAAATCAAGTGCGTGTTTGTTAATGAAATCATGTTCTAAATGTTAGTGTGGTAGCTTCTTGTTAATGAAATCCCGTGCGTGTTAGTCAAAGTTAGTGTAGTCTCTTTCTTATACCAGTATTAGATAATAGGATAGGATTGCTATAACATATTATCTTGGAACATGTTAGAATCTCAATATTTAATTGGGTTGTCCTTAGAATGATTATAGGATAGTGTCATTGATAATATTTAATTCAAAGGTTTTATATATGGGTTAGATAACAGGCACTTAAATTACTAGTTGTCCTAATGAAAAGTTGCAGAGTATAGTGATAGCTATCCAATTATAGTCATGAATAAAATAAGATAATTCTAGACATTATTGAAGATGACGTGGCACATGGATGGTTTGGATTATTTCTAGAATTAGTCTTAGTCTCATTAGAGGTGCCTTATACAACTTAGTAGAATAAATATTTTTATAGTAGTATAAATATATGGTTCATTTTCGGTACAGCCTGGAGTATATCCTTGTTAGATTTTTCTAGGAATTAGCTTATTGGAAGTGCCTATTATCATTGGTAGATTGATTTTTGTAATGGTAATTTATCTAAAGTTATTTTGGTAATGCACCTGGGAGTATTAGACAGTCCGATAGCAAAAGTATATCAAGTTTCATACTATTATTTTATAGCAGTCCCATAACCTGTAGCAGTGTTAAATTAAATAATAGTAACAGCAATATATTTAAACAGTGCCGACTTGACTAATTATTGGATTTAGGCGGAAAAAATTAGTTGTTAGGAATTGATTGAAATTTGTCGGAGTAAGTTGTGTATACGAGTAGGTATTCTTGGTTGGATTATTTTATTGAAATTAAGTTGAATTATGTTGAATCGTTCCAGTTTTGGGAATTGAAATGTTGTGTATTTCGGTAATAATGTAAATATTTATTATGTGCTGTATTTAGACAGCGAGTGTAATTCCGATGTGAATTACGATATATATGATTTATGAGTGATCAGGAGGATCGTGAAATATGCATATGGTTATGTTTTAATATGTATATTGTTTTTTTTTATCGGTGAATTGCATATCATAGCATTGAGACTGCTAGGTGAAAATCTTTGGTAGATGCCTAGTAGGTCCGGACTCACTTGTGGAGTTGTGTTGGAGATAATTCGTTGCTCAGTGGAGTGTATGTGAATTATCCGGATTCCTTGTGAATCGGGTTCGATTGAATGAACTGTGTTTTGGTACCACATGCATTGTGTCAAATCATGGAGTCACATTGCATTATTGTAATTGATTGTTAAATTGTGATTGAATTGATATGTGTGTTGTAAATATGTGACTATGTGTGTGATTGGCGTGAGTACTACTCCTTAGCATGTATTATTCACCGTTATTTATTGAATGTAGTTCTCACCCCTTTCTTTCTTGTTTGTTGTGCCTGTGCTTCTTCGGAAGTACAGATAATTCAGGTACTTAAGCTGTACGTGGAGTACGTGTTGCTTGATCGAGTCTTAGGAGTCGCTCTGATACGTAACACGGGAATTTTTGGGAATTTATTTCAAATGTTATTTTATTGAATTTTGTTACGTATCGCTTTTAAATTCTAATTTTTGGAGAACCACAAGTTAAAGTGGATTTTATTTATTGGTGGCAAGTGTGCCGTGATTTATTTTAAATAAAAAAAAAACTATTTCCGCTGTATTATTGATGTTTGTGAGAAACGAATAGTATTGAGACATTAGTTTCTGTTTTATTTGAAAGATGTGACATTCTACTTGTGTTGTATTACTCTGATAATATTATTACTATTTTACCATAATTTTTATATTGGGAAAAGTGGGGTGTTACAATTGGTATCAGAGCAGGTCGGTTCAATCGGCCAGATGTAGTAGAGTCAGTCCTTAGATTAGGAGTCGATTTGTGTGTTCTTCTAACCATATTTTGGATTGTTGGACAGAATGGCAGGAAGGAATGATGCTGCTCTTGCTGCTGCACTGCAAGCTATGGCGCAGTCGGTGCAGAATAACAACAATCAAAATGCTGGAGATCTGCAGTTCCGTAACTTGGAGAAGTTCCAGAGCAACAAACCGCCTAAGTTTGAAGGTGGTATTATTGATCCAGATACTGCACAGAAATGGTTGAAGGCTATTGAGAAGATATTTAGAACCATGGGATGCAATGAGGATCAAAAGGTACAGTTTGGTACGCATATGCTGGAAGGTGAAGCTGAGGACTGGTGGGATAACAGTCGTCAGAGATTGGAAGCTGCAGGTACTGTGATTACTTGGGCAGAGTTTCGGGCTGAGTTTCTAGAAAAGTACTTTCCGGAAGATGCTCGAAGCAAAAGGGAGATTGAGTTCCTGGAATTGAAGCAGGGGAATATGTCTGTTGATGAGTATGCTGCTCGATTCGAAGAGTTGGTGAAATATTGCCCTCATTACAATACTAACGAGGCTATGAATTCCAAATGCATCAAGTTTGAGAACGGGTTGCGTCCCGAGATTAAACAGGGTATTGCTTGTCAGAAGATAAGGAATTATCCAGAGCTGGTGAGCAGAAGCCGAATTTATGACAATGATAACAGGGCCAGGATTGCACATTACAAAGCTGTGAATGATCGGAGGGGTAATCAGAATCGTGGGAAACCGTATAGTGTTCCTGCTGACAAAGGAAAACAGAAGGCTGCTTTTGGGAAGAAGCCAAGTGGGGGAGGATTTGCTTCAAAGCCCATTGTCTGCTTCAAGTGTGGTACCGAGGGACACCGTGCTAATGAGTGTCAGAAGGATGTGAAGAAGTGCTTCAAATGTGGGAAAACAGGTCATATGGTGGCAGATTGTAAGACCAGAGTGCCTACTTGCTACAACTGTGGTGAGGAAGGGCATATCAGCACTCACTGTCAGAAGCCAAAGAAAGCGCAGGGTAATGGCAAGGTGTTTGCATTGGTAGGAGCCCAGTCTACTAGTGATGACAGAACAATCAAAGGTACTTGTTTCATCCATAACACTCCTTTGATTGCTATTATTGATACGGGTGCAACCCACTCGTTTATTTCTGTTGATTGTGTGAGGAGATTGGGAATTGTGCCGTCCACTTTAGATAGGAGGATGACAATTGAAACTCCATCTATTGGTTCTGTGGTTACTTCTCAAGCGTGTTTGAATTGTCCTTTGACTATCTTTGGTAGGAATTTTGGAGTGGACTTAATTTGTTTGCCACTCGGTAATCTAGACGTTATATTGGGAATGAACTGGTTAGAGTTCAATCATGTGTATATTGACTGCTTTAGAAAGAGGTTATTGTTCCTGACTCCAGAAGAAGAAGCGTTCGCGGATTCGTTATCTACCAAGGAGATGAAAGTATTGTTAGAGGATGAAGCCAAGATGTTTGCTGTGTTTGCCTCACTATCAGTTGAGAGCGAAACATCAATTGAAGAGATACCGGTGGTGAAAGAATTTCTCGAAGTATTTCCTGGGGATATTACAGAGTTGCCTCCAGAGAGGGAAGTCGAATTTTCTATTGATCTTATTCCTGGTACTAGGCCTATTTCTATGGCGCCGTACCGAATGTCTGCATCAGAATTGGCGGAGTTGAAGGCTCAGATTGGAGAATTGCTTGATAAGAAATTTATTCGGCCGAGTGTGTCGCCGTGGGGAGCTCCAGTGTTGTTGGTAAAGAAGAAAGATGGTAGTATGCGTCTGTGTATAGATTACCGTCAGTTGAATAAAGTAACCATTAAGAATAAGTATCCGTTGCCAAGAATTAATGATTTAATGGATCAGCTTGTTGGTGCTCGCGTATTTAGTAAAATTGATTTGAGATCGGGGTACCATCAGATTAGAGTGAAGGAAGGAGACATTCAGAAGACCGCCTTTAGAACTCGTTATGGACACTACGAATATGCAGTGATGCCTTTCGGAGTGTCTAACGCGCCAGGTGTTTTTATGGAATACATGAACCGTATATTTCATCCGTATTTGGATCGGTTTATTGTGGTATTCATCGATGACATATTAATTTACTCTAAGTCGGAAGAGGAGCATGCAGAACACTTGAGAATTGCGTTGCAAGTATTGAAGGATAATAGGTTATTCGCAAAGTTCTCGAAGTGTGAGTTTTGGCTAGGAACTGTGAGTTTCTTAGGACATGTTATTTCGGGTGAAGGTATAGCAGTGGATCCATCTAAAGTAAGTGCAGTACTTCAATGGGAACCTCCGAAGACAGTGACGGAGATTAGAAGCTTTTTGGGTTTGGCAGGATATTATCGCAGATTTATTGAAGGATTTTCCAATTTGGCGTTACCCTTAACTCAGTTGACGAGGAAGGGTCAAGCCTTTGTATGGGATGCGGCGTGTGAGGAAAGTTTCGAAGAGTTGAAGAAGAAGCTGACAACAGCGCCAGTGTTGATTCTACCGAATCCAAGTGAGCCGTTTGTTGTGTACTACGATGCGTCTAAAATGGAATTAGGAGGAGTATTAATGCAAGATGGTAAGGTGGTGGCCTATGCTTCACGACAATTGAGGGTGCATGAGAGGAACTATCCTACTCATGATCTTGAATTAGCAGCAGTGGTTTTTGTATTGAAAATTTGGAGACACTACCTGTATGGATCAAGATTTGAAGTGTTCAGTGATCACAAGAGTCTGAAATATCTATTTGACCAGAAGGAATTGAATATGAGGCAGAGGAGGTGGTTAGAATTCTTGAAGGACTATGATTTTAATTTGAGTTACCATCCAGGAAAGGCTAATGTGGTAGCTGATGCGCTGAGTCGGAAGACGGTTCATATGTCGGCATTAATGGTGAAAGAAATGGAGTTAATTGAACAGTTCAGAGATCTGAGTATGGTTTGTGAGATGACACCCAATAGTGTTAGATTGGGAATGCTAAAGGTAAATAATGACTTTTTAGATGTAATTAAGGAGAATCAGAGACTTGATGTGAAACTGGTGGATTTAATACCTACCAGAGAAGACAATCCTAATAGTGACTTTAAAGTGGATAATCTTGGTGTGCTGAGATTCCGGGGCAGAATTTGTGTGCCAGATAATGAAGAATTGAGGAAGGCGATTTTGGAGGAAAGTCACCGAAGTAGCTTGAGTATTCATCCGGGAGCTACGAAAATGTATCAAGACCTTAAGAAGTTGTTTTGGTGGTCCGGTATGAAGAGAGACATAGCCCAGTTTGTGTATGCTTGCTTGACGTGTCAGAAATCAAAAGTAGAACATCAGAGACCTTCGGGGCTGTTGCAACCGTTGGAAATTCCAGAGTGGAAGTGGGACAGTATTACTATGGATTTTGTTACAGGTTTGCCAAATACAACGCGAGGGTTTGATGCTATTTGGGTAGTTGTGGATCGACTTACTAAGTCCGCACATTTTATACCAATTAATATCAGTTTTCCGTTAGTGAAGTTGGCGGAGATTTATATTAGAATAATCGTGAAGTTGCATGGAGTTCCGTCGAGCATAGTGTCAGACAGAGATCCGAGGTTTACTTCAGAATTTTGGAAGAGCTTGCAAGAAGCTCTGGGTTCTAAGTTAAAATTGAGTTCGGCTTACCATCCGCAGACGGACGGTCAGTCGGAGAGGACTATTCAATCGCTAGAGGACTTGTTGAGAACTTGTGTATTGGAGAAAGGTGGTGCGTGGGATACTCATTTGCCATTGATTGAGTTCACGTATAATAATAGCTACCATTCTAGCATTGGAATGGCACCTTTCGAGGCTTTGTATGGTAGAAGGTGTAGGACACCTTTGTGTTGGTATGAGACCGGTGAGAGTATTGTGCTTGGGCCAGAAATTGTGCAACAAACTACTGAGACAATCCAGATGATTCGAGAGAAGATGAAAGCATCTCAGAGTAGACAGAAGAGTTATCATGATAATCGAAGGAAGGATTTAGAATTCAGCGAAGGCGACCATGTGTTTTTGAAAGTTAACCCTGTGACAGGTATTGGTCGTGCCTTGAAGTCTAAGAAGTTGGATCCTAAGTTTATTGGACCGTATCAGATCTTGCAAAGAGTGGGTACAGTAGCCTATAGGATGGCGTTGCCGCCTGAGCTTTCGAACTTGCATGACGTGTTTCATGTGTCACAACTTCGAAAATATGTGCCTGATCCATCTCATGTCATTCAACGGGATGAAGTTCAAATCCGTGATAACCTCACTGTGGAAGCGATGCCGATTAGGATCGAAGATCGGAAGATGAAACAACTTAGAGGAAAGGAGATTCCATTGGTGAGAGTAGCTTGGGGAGGAGCTGCTGGAGGAAGTGTGACCTGGGAGTTGGAGAGCAGGATGCGAGAGTCGTATCCGGAACTGTTTCCCTCAGGTACATTTTCGAGGACGAAAATAATTTAAGTGGGGGAGAGTTGTAACACCCCATTTTAAATTATTTAATTGTCGTAGTATTTTATTTGAATAACTTTGTTTTGAGTGTGTGATCGAACGCGTAGGCGGAGTACCCTTACCGGAGCGGGTAAATTAAAAATGTCGGAATAACATTAATTTAGTAATAATAGACTTGAGATAATATTATTATTAGTAATATTATTGATATTAATAATATTAATATTAATATTACTATTTTTTATTGTTACTATTATTTATATTATTATTATATTATTATTAGAACTATTATTATTAGTATTATTATTAATATTATCATTATTAATAGAATTAAGGAAATTAGGTTATTAGTGGCTAAGGGCAAGAGTGGTATTTTACTAATGAGTATATAAGGGTCTAAGGAGAGGAATTAGGTTTTTAGAATTATTTGTGCATTTGGAGGCTAAGGGAGGAGGAAGAACAAGGAGGCCACTAAGAGATTTCCCCATAGTCAAAGCAATTTCCGGAATCGAGGTAAGGGGGGAGAATGAACTCTTTAAGGGTGATTATAACATGAGAGGATAGTGAGGGTTCCTTATCCTCTAATAGAAATTGTGTTAATTATATTTCAATTTCTGAGGTGATATGTTATTATGCTGTTGACGGAATAATTTATTGAGGTTTCGTTCAATTTATGTTGCTGGGAGTGTTCTTAATACTAGCCTGTTACATTGTGGAGGGACCGAGTGGAATCTAGCCTATGGAAATCAAGTGCGTGTTTGTTAATGAAATCATGTTCTAAATGTTAGTGTGGTAGCTTCTTGTTAATGAAATCCCGTGCGTGTTAGTCAAAGTTAGTGTAGTCTCTTTCTTATACCAGTATTAGATAATAGGATAGGATTGCTATAACATATTATCTTGGAACATGTTAGAATCTCAATATTTAATTGGGTTGTCCTTAGAATGATTATAGGATAGTGTCATTGATAATATTTAATTCAAAGGTTTTATATATGGGTTAGATAACAGGCACTTAAATTACTAGTTGTCCTAATGAAAAGTTGCAGAGTATAGTGATAGCTATCCAATTATAGTCATGAATAAAATAAGATAATTCTAGACATTATTGAAGATGACGTGGCACATGGATGGTTTGGATTATTTCTAGAATTAGTCTTAGTCTCATTAGAGGTGCCTTATACAACTTAGTAGAATAAATATTTTTATAGTAGTATAAATATATGGTTCATTTTCGGTACAGCCTGGAGTATATCCTTGTTAGATTTTTCTAGGAATTAGCTTATTGGAAGTGCCTATTATCATTGGTAGATTGATTTTTGTAATGGTAATTTATCTAAAGTTATTTTGGTAATGCACCTGGGAGTATTAGACAGTCCGATAGCAAAAGTATATCAAGTTTCATACTATTATTTTATAGCAGTCCCATAACCTGTAGCAGTGTTAAATTAAATAATAGTAACAGCAATATATTTAAACAGTGCCGACTTGACTAATTATTGGATTTAGGCGGAAAAAATTAGTTGTTAGGAATTGATTGAAATTTGTCGGAGTAAGTTGTGTATACGAGTAGGTATTCTTGGTTGGATTATTTTATTGAAATTAAGTTGAATTATGTTGAATCGTTCCAGTTTTGGGAATTGAAATGTTGTGTATTTCGGTAATAATGTAAATATTTATTATGTGCTGTATTTAGACAGCGAGTGTAATTCCGATGTGAATTACGATATATATGATTTATGAGTGATCAGGAGGATCGTGAAATATGCATATGGTTATGTTTTAATATGTATATTGTTTTTTTTTATCGGTGAATTGCATATCATAGCATTGAGACTGCTAGGTGAAAATCTTTGGTAGATGCCTAGTAGGTCCGGACTCACTTGTGGAGTTGTGTTGGAGATAATTCGTTGCTCAGTGGAGTGTATGTGAATTATCCGGATTCCTTGTGAATCGGGTTCGATTGAATGAACTGTGTTTTGGTACCACATGCATTGTGTCAAATCATGGAGTCACATTGCATTATTGTAATTGATTGTTAAATTGTGATTGAATTGATATGTGTGTTGTAAATATGTGACTATGTGTGTGATTGGCGTGAGTACTACTCCTTAGCATGTATTATTCACCGTTATTTATTGAATGTAGTTCTCACCCCTTTCTTTCTTGTTTGTTGTGCCTGTGCTTCTTCGGAAGTACAGATAATTCAGGTACTTAAGCTGTACGTGGAGTACGTGTTGCTTGATCGAGTCTTAGGAGTCGCTCTGATACGTAACACGGGAATTTTTGGGAATTTATTTCAAATGTTATTTTATTGAATTTTGTTACGTATCGCTTTTAAATTCTAATTTTTGGAGAACCACAAGTTAAAGTGGATTTTATTTATTGGTGGCAAGTGTGCCGTGATTTATTTTAAATAAAAAAAAAACTATTTCCGCTGTATTATTGATGTTTGTGAGAAACGAATAAATAAAGTATTGAGACATTAGTTTCTGTTTTATTTGAAAGATGTGACATTCTACTTGTGTTGTATTACTCTGATAATATTATTACTATTTTACCATAATTTTTATATTGGGAAAAGTGGGGTGTTACATAAAGCACTTAACAGGAGCACTAGAGTCTCCCCCACTAGGCTTCTTCCAACTTCCAGCTTTATAATTACCTCTACCATATGGTTTACCACGGTCCATAGGCTTCTTCCCTTTCTTGTCAACTAACTCGCGAGAGTGAGATGACTTCAACCTGAGGTTATCCTCTTCATAGATCCTACTACAGTCCACCAAATCTGTAAACCGACGAATCCTCTGGTACCTGATTCCCTGCTTAATTTCATCACGGAGACCATTCTCGAACTTAACACATTTCGAAAATTCGCTCGCTTCATCATTGTTATAGTGGACATAGTACTTGGCCAGCTCAACAAACTTTGAAGCATATTCCGGTACCGTCATGTTACCTTGTGTCAGTTCCAAAAACTCAACCTCCTTCCTGCCCCGAACATCCTCAGGAAAGTACCTCCTCAGGAATTCTCTTCTGAATACAGCCCAAGTGATCGCTACACCTGCAGATTCAAGTTCATCTCGACAAGCCATCCACCAATCATCAGCCTCTTCAGACAGCATGTGAGTCCCATACCTCACCTTCAGATTTTCAGCACAATCGATCACTCTGAAGATCCTTTCGATCTCCTTCAGCCACCTCTGAGCGCCTTCGGGATCGTGCGCGCCCTTGAACAACGGAGGATTGTTCCTCTGAAAGCTATTCAGCTGCCTGTCAGCACCAATACCAGCTCCATTGGCATTCCCTCCTAATACACCAGCAATCATGCCCAGAGCCTCAGCAATCGCGTCGTCATTTCTTCCTCCTCTTCCGGCCATTGTTCTGCTAAATATCAGACAATATTCATTAGAACAAGGAGTATCGACAGTGTCAACTTTACACTAATCGTATACGAAGGATTAACCGACACTAAGACTCTGACACAAACGACCGACTATGCTCTGATACCACTATTGTAACACCCTTCTAAACCCCGCGGAAATTAACATTAAAATCAGAGTAAAACTGAAGAAGAGTATTACAACACCAACAAAATAAACAATATTCATGTCATGCCATAAAGGAACGATAAACCAAAAATTATTCAGGCAGCATGTTAACACAGCGGAATATTCTTAACAACTGAATAATCAAACATCTGGAGTCGAAGACTCATAATTCAACTATAAACCATAAACAAAACAGAAGTCTAACAGCCAATTCTAAAATAACGTTCCCGGTGTTACACGACCAGAGCATGACACAGACCCAACTGACTCTAACGAACTACTTGACGAGCTAATCCTCACCAAGTACACAAGCTACTCCTCAATCTGAAAAATAACAACAGTAAGGGTGAGTTTCATTCGCATTAACAAATGTTATAGGTATATAAATAATACAACTTCATCCATACATTATTCACCCAAATCAATTATATTCAGATAATATAGCAACATTCATACCAAAATACACACAAATTATAACATTGGACAACTTCCATTCATGTTACAATTATACACAACAACCTAATGCAATGCAACTAAATGCATGTGGTACCAAACATGGGATAACCCATCTCACTGATCCACCACCATAAAGATTCGGCTACTTCTCTCACCAATTCCACACAATGGGAATTAGCTACCGCTGTCCCACCACCATAAGGGATACAGCCCACAACATGATTATGAAATGCATGCATCACATACCGCATGCTAATCATCAACACCAAACAACTGAACAATCATAATCATCAACCAATGCAATAACAATATAAACCACCACAACCAATTAAATCAAGTGTTTAAATTAAATTCGAGTCACAACTCAAACACTATTTTATTGCATATATCACTGAATTAGCCTCACTATGTTCGAAACGGCACATCAAACAGACTAACAGTTAAAAAGTTATACATCGTTAAACTTTAACAAAAATCCCAAACAGCACAGTATGCGGCGCCAACCTCCACACGCGGCGCGAAGCGAGGAAAAAGTTACGCCTTCGCGGCGCCAACATCTACACGCGGCGCGAAGCAAGGAAAAAGTTACGCCTTCGCGGGGCCAACACAGGTACGCGGCGCGACCTGTGCGTATCAAAACATCCTGACGTTCTGCCCACCTGTTCGCGGCGCCACCCTGTGCACGCGGCGCGAACCGACGATTTCATAAACCCCAACCTGCAGAAAACAACATTCTATCCTTCCCAATTGCTCTCAAATCATACCAGTACGAATTTCAGAAAAATAAACCACACATACGACATAAATTGCACGTTTACACATACTTCTAATCATGTTTAACATCATTATTCATCACCAATCATCTTTCACAACCTAAATTGAATCAAGGTTCTATAAACCCCAAAACCCCAAACCCGACATACAATCCAATTCGGAATCCTAACATACGAACTCTATTGAATCATTCATACAACCCATAATAGAGATTAATGAGAAGAATCCCCCTTACCTTAGCCAAATTCTTGAATTGGTTCCTCTTCCTCTTTGGCTCTCCTTCACGCTCTTCAGTTCCTCTTCTCACAGCTTCTGGTTTCCACGTTCTAATTTTTCCCTTCTCTTCTTGTTTTCCTTTATTTTATGAAAAACATAAAATTAGAAATGGGATCTTACACAATTACACCTCCACTTTACTAATTCCACCGCATGGCCCAATGACTTAACATTTCATTATTTTTCCACATAATTCAACAAAATGTTAATTCCCCATAATTAATTTAAAACTTGATTAAATTAATTAAATAAGAATTTTCGGGATGTTACATAACTTCCTCCACTAAAAAACATATAAACAAACAAAAACATATGAGTCGAACTACAACTCTCTGATTCCTGAAAAGGATACGTAGGCATTAGGTCGCGGGGCCTAAGCGAGCACAACTATTTATAAACCTTATTTTCCCCGCATTTCCTTTTCTCTATTTTGCATGCGTTCCCTTTGCATTAAACTTTAGATTTATAGTTAACACACCCTTAGAATAGAACAAACATAAGCGGATCCTGTGGAGTGCCACAGACGTGAGGGGTACTAATATCTTCCCCTTTGGTAACCGACTTTTTACTTGATCTCTGGTCGTAAGACCTTCTCTTATCCTTTCTTTCTTCTGGGTTTTCTAGATGTTTTCCCTTCCCTTCGTGGGATAAATAAAGTTTGGTGGAGACTCTGTTGATTCCGAATCATATCCTTTTCGTGAGCGTGCGACAGTATGCTACCTCAGTATCCTTACTACCTCAACAATTCTATCTGTCACTGTTACCAATTTATTTCGCTAAGTGTCTAGGTCAAGCATTTTGGAATTATATTACCACTACTTCTCTATTTAATAGTTGTTTATCTGCTACTACATTTTAATCAATTGCTTACTAATTTGTTCTAAGGTTGCAATTTGGTTTAAGCTGTTAATTTTAATCCTGCAGTACTCCTAATTATTACTGATGGTAATCCAGAAATAAATATGCTAAACTAGTTCCCAGTCTTAAAAAAATGAAAAGTTCACAAAAGAATTCACATGGGACACCCGTCCCATAAGGAACTCCCCTTCTCACACACCAAAAAGGGCGCCGCCCCATCCTTTAGGGCCGCCCGCCCCACACTTTATGTGGGATCTTCCCCCACTTCCTCTTAAGGGACGTTCGTCCCTCCCTTTAGGGCACCCGTCCCTTACCTATTCCGATATTAGTATACAATACAATTTCCAATTAGCAATTTCATATTTTAACACCGCAACATTATCATTAGTCTATTCACAACTCAGAAACAGTCATCGATCAAAATTTCAAGGGCATTCCAATCATCACATAAATAGCAATTACACAACACATAACTTTTCAAGACAGTTTCAGGAATCGCAGTTACACAACATCATGCATCTCAAAAAATCAATCGAAAAACACAGAGATAATAAATTTCCCCAAACCCACATACAATCCATCGTGTCCCTGTTTATAGAGCAAGAACCCCACCCTTACCTTTGGATCGAAGGTTGCTCTAAATCGTTCTGGTCGAAATTCTCTCAATTGCTCTACGTGCCTTTCTCTTTCTCTGTTATTTTCTCCAAAACTCTCTTCTTCTATAGCTATGTTTCTCTTTCCAATTGATTCACAAAATATGCTTTCAGAGTTTCTAACCTAAGTGGTTTACTGCATCACTATTTTCAACTTGGGCCTAATCAATTCTCACACGCTCACATGCACAGTTCACTTAGCCCATTAATGTAGTTAGAGTATACCCCCTTTTAACTCTTTAATCTCAAATTTTTGGTCTAATCTCAATTATTCGGAAAATTCCCAAAACGCTAAATATTAACTTATTAATATTTCTAATACTAAAAATATTAAAATTCTCGAATAACTATTGCTCCGCTATCCCGAACTAATACCGACTAAATCATCCAAAACGCGAAAAATTCAATAAATATCACAAGTGAATAAATTAAGCAAATAATCGTTTTTTCAGGCGTTACAAATATCACTGTCCGGGCTGATCAACAATCTCATCACCAATTTGTCCTCCGAGGAGCTCCTTCTTGGGCATTGCTTCAGAGATGTCAAATTTTGGATCCACTAGCTGACCATCACGAATAACTTTGAAGAAATACATTTCATCAACATTGAGGTCAGGTTGCAGAACTAAAGCTTGCGCCTTTGCTCTTTCAAAGGCTTCGTCCCCAGCAGAAAGGATTTCAAGTCGAGCTTTCTTCAGCGAGGCCTTTAGCTCTTCGTTGTCCTTCTTTAACACCTCAACTTCTTCTCTTGATTTTTTGAGCTTCCCGACCTCCTGGGAGAGATTAGCAAGGGAAACCTCAAAACTCTTTTTCTCCTCAAACATCTGAGCCAGTTGCCGGTTAGTCTCGTGAAATTTCTCAATATGAACCTTCAAAGCCTCCTTCAACTTAGCCACCTCTTGGAACAAACGACGCTCGGCTTGATCAGAATCATCACCGACCTCAAACAAAGCACGAACCATTACGAGGCTCCACATTTAATAGGTCCCCAGGTTGGCACTAAGTTGTTAAGGACCGATTGATTTTTCCTTAGCGATATCTTCATCTGATTTCAAATGATCATAGAGGAACTTGAATCCGTCAAAGCTATTCTCCCAAAACTTGAATTGAGGGTTTGGTTGGGATTGATGGCTGCTTTGCCAGGGTTCTTGCATCACAGCAGACACGACTTGATAAATGCTACTGGCCACCTTGTTCAACGAGAGTTTTTGTTTCTTAGAAGGAGGAGGTGCATAAGAAGTAGGAGGATCAAAGATATTTGTCGTGATCACTTGCGTTTCTTTGCCAGCTTTGTTTTTCTTCTTACGAAGAACCCGAGCCAGGAGACCGGGGGGGTCCAATTTCAGCATAGTTTGAGTAACAACACGCCTCACCCTAGCTTCAACCATCAGCTTTTGTTGCTCTTTGAGATTGGCAGACGTCATTTTCCCTAAAAAAAGGATTAAAAGAACTTGGATCAAACTAAAGCATGAACAAATGGTCTATATGATGCAACGAATACCAAAAAAACTAAATAAGCCAAGAGTGTCACTTGGTCATTAGATTTCTCCATAATATCCTTAGTTTTCATGACGGAGAAGGCATCTAGGAAGGAAAGAGTTTGAATCTCATCAACATCTAGTTTATCATAATCATAGCTGATTATAGGGATAGGGTCCTTAGTCTCGTAAAAGGAAAGCGCCGACCTCCATCAGGGGTATATAAAACCTGAGGGACACCCTTCGCTTCCTTTCACCCGGACAAATCGGTTCTTGAAATCCTTATAGTTTGAAGTATAAGCCCGAAGAAAGTTCATGCCCAGAGATCCATTGATACTTATCCAACTCCCCTTATCTGCCTGCCCCTTTTGACTCAAAAAGAGAGAAAAAGATACCCAAAGTAGGGTCAATAAGTAAAGCTTCACAGATGAACTCAAAATCTTTAATGAAGCCCCATCCGTTAGGTCGGATCTAGACCGGTGACACATTCATGGCGGTTAACAAATCGACTTCAAAATTGGTGAAGGGAAACTGAACTCGAAAATAATCCAAAAGGCTCAGGTAAAAGTAAAAGGATTCATTACCAACGCCCTTTGGGAGGAAGATGCATATAGATTCACCCTCTTCATACAACTCCAAAATCACGTCTTTTTCATTTCTAGTGGAAGAGATATTCTTTTTAGCCCGAAGCTTATTTTTGTCGTTGCGAGTCACTGAGTTACACTTGTATTTCAATACCTCAACGTCAATGAAAGACCCTCTCATTTCTGTAAGAACCTCTACCAAACCTGACGACACAAATTATGAGTCAGTATCACTAAAAGATTCATAAAGGTCTCTGTATACCTCATGAATAATTTGGCTAAAGTCAACCCTACTCATATGACCTTTACACAACTCCATGCATTGCTTTCAGATAGCTCTTCTCTCTTCAGCAGTTTGGGGAACGATAATATTCCCTGAATCATCACATTCTCTAATGTTAACCATGCTAAAAAGAAAGAATACAGGGGAAGAGTTACTTGGTGGAGAAAGTTGTGGAAGAAGAAAGAACGCTCCTGAGCAAGCTTTGAGCAAGGGTGCTTTGAAATCGCAAGGGGAGGGAGAAAAGGAAAGGGAAACATTTAGAATTAAATTTAAGACTAGGTCTAGGGGATACTAAAATAGATTTATGGTACCCATAAGTGTTCATCATTAGTGGCATATTCAAAAAATTGAAAGCAACAACCAGAAGGGGAAACTTGCTGACACACGCAATGGCAGTTTTTTTTTTACCGTTGGGTAAACACGAGAACCGACTTGCCAGGACGGCCCAAAGTAAACTTTTGAAGGGCCGAACTATTCATCCCTACGGAATTCTAGAATGGGGCTTGTACATATTTAGAATGTTTAGGCCGATCACGCAAGCCCGTATCAATGGAGGAAGGCAAGTACAAGACAAGAAGGATAGAGAGGTATGACTAACCTCGAAGAGCCATAGCCCGGATCGGTAGGGACCTATAACCCGAAGAGGATCCCCACCTTGGCATGGTCCCCGTCTAGTTAAGACAGATTCTACAGGCCGGTCGACATGGCTACATGTAGGCTCGAAGTCGTTTTATCCCAGTCGGCTGTAACTGCCATCCACACATAAAGAGATTCCTTCGTTATAGAAGTTACATGCTTTTAAGATATATACGACGGGAGTTACGTCAATTCACCTATTATGAATGGAATCCAAAGTTCCTCAATTTATGAGAGTGATTATGGCTCCACCAGCTATAAAATAGGGCTCCCAACCGAGGGATAAGCAAGACACTTTATCTTTAGCATTTATCAATTGCACTACTTAAATCCTTAAAGCAAGTATATACAAACTCCAGTGTGACTTTGCCAGAATCTTTTTTTCGAGAAGTAACCAAAAGTGTTCTTCAGGAACAACACATAATTCAAAAAATTGACAAAATTGAATTCAAATCAAAATTTTAATCTTGTCGCACAGTGCCCGAAACTCGGTTTCGTCTATTAAATCTCAATGCTTCCGCAATATTCTGTAAGTTATGGTGCCGAATTGGCCTTTGGTCTTAACATACCAAATGTCAGGGACATTGAGACGGAATTTTTGTTAAAATTTCAACTGGAGATGATAAACGATGCAGGAGTTATGAATTTTTTATCGTCCAGGAGACAGTGGTTCAACACACTTTTTCACTGTATCACTCCAGGTTAATTGCAAATTCGAAGATCTTCCTCAAAGAATTAATTCTCGACCCGAACACATTAAATATAATAGACCTCAAGACGGTTCTTTTGGCATATGGATCACTTCAAACCGAATTAGCAGACAGAAGTTACGAATTTTCGAAAAGCACTTGAATAGTAAATCTGAAATTAAGGTAATTTGCACTTTTGGACACCATCCTCAAGAGTTGGCTTCTGACTTAAACATGAAAGATGTAGAGGATGTCAAAACGGTCCGAGCAATGCGAGAACCAAGCCCGTACGAACTTCCAGTCGAAAGTTACAAATTTTACACTCGTACCCTAAAACCAGACTTTTGCTCCGAGCTGTCTTAAAACAAATGAAAACTCTTCTTTATTTTTGAACAACGAAATAAACGTCTACCATAATCTGTACAAAAAATAAGAGGACAAATTCTAAGGTGCAACAACTACAAATAATGAGAATTATCTTTCACCAATGTTCATTGACCTAGTGGTAAATATATACAATGTGGCTTAAAGGTCTTAGTTTCAATATGACATTTACTCCCGTCACAATTTAAAAGTGAAAAAAATCAATTTGAAAAAAATATTAACAGAAAAATTAATACAACTCTAATAAATTTTGTAAAAGATTAAGTCGATTTTTTTATGAGAAATTAATTTATAATTTATAATTTTTATGAAGGACCAAAATGAATCTTCATTATCTACTTTTAATATAATAAAATACATGACATATGAAATTCTTTCAATATCCCTATATTCACCAATTTGAAGGTGATTTTCGGGGACATAGCGGTAATTGTATCTCCTATAATACTTTTATTAATGAGTAGATTTTTTTCATCATTTGATAAGTTTTCAATTGTCCATTTTCTTACATAATTAATAATGTCTTGACAGATTTTTATTGGAATTGTGGAAAACTTTCTTGAGTACAGGGAAACCTGTTGCATCCCCCTAATTATTACTTATCATTTATTTATTTTATTATTCTTTATTATTGAATACTATTTAATTCTTTCCACAAATCCAATGTATTGAAACCGTGTATTTTTTCATTATCCCATATTAATGTAATCATTTGTGTTCTTTTTTCTATTTCAATGTGAAAAAACCTCTTCCCAATGCTGCCTATTTTGTTTCCCTACTCTATCAATAAATCCTCATCTCATTTTATTTTCAATCTCATTCTTCCCCTCTCTCAAACCCTAAACAATTATCTCTCTTTGTAAAATTTGACTCAAAGGGTGTTGATTCAATTCCCTTTTGATGGTTCGTTTGAAGAAAAAAATTCCTCATCCTAATCTACTCCGTCCACTCCTTCTACCTTTCCAGTGACGCTCCTCGCGATTTTCAAACCGTATGTTTTCCATTTCTGCTTTCCATTTTCATTCGTCTTTCAATTTCTACACTATGTCATTTCGTCCTTTGTATCTCACTTAAATTTGTTTGAATCTAGGGTTTTATATCGGATATGCGTTGAATCATTGGTCTCTCTATTTATTTGGTTCTCTTTTATTTCATGGGATATTAATTTGTTTTTTGTTTGAATATGATTTAGGTTTTCATAATTGATTTGGTTATATGGTTGAATTTTAAGCAGAGTGATTTTGTATTCGAATAATTTTATTTTTAATTTATTAATTTTAGAAGCAATTTTGATACTTAACTAAATCTTTGTAGTTTCATACCTAACTTTGTTTATTGACTTTTGCAGCTATATAGAGATACAATCTTAAAAATATTCGCAAATCATACCATGTTTACTTGATTCCATTGTATAGTTGTCTTGAAAATTTTCGGGTGGTGATGAAAGGTAAGTTCTGAAGAGGAATGTAAGGTTATTTTACTGTCTTTCTCACAAACGATGTATGTGTTAATGTTGTTTCGTTTCTTAGATTCAGTGAAGGTTTTGTATTTACAAGTCCTGAAACTTACTTTTTGTTTGTATGTTTTTTTTTATTGATTTTGTGTCTTTTTTCTTTTCAGCATCCTTTTGCTTTTAAGTTCGGAATAATAAATTGGCCACTGCTGAAATGACTCTTGCAGGTAATTCAAAGTTAATCACTTATTGACATGCTTCTTCTCTTTAGAGAAATATTTTAAGAAACTCACAGAAGATTGAACCGATGAGACCTCTGAATCATATGATTAAATTGGTTCAATTAGCACACGTAAAAAATTATCGAGAATGATGTGTCAGCCGAAGAGGTTATTTTTCTTCTCCAAAATAGTTTTTTTCGATTGTCTAAGCAGTTCAAAGCAGCTATACAATTTTGGAGGGAATTTAGCAATTTGTTGGCTTCATTATCGAACTGTTTGATACTGTCGCTATATTTTTTTTTTGAAAATTGTGTCTTTATAAATGAAACTGATAATAAGCTTTACACTTCATAGTTCACACACACTTATTAGTCAAGTAGTGAGTGGTGTGTGAGGGTGAAGAATGTAAATGATGGTAGTACACAACTTATTTCTTTCAAAGAAGTATGACTTAATGGATGCTTTAAACTCATAATCCATTTCTCTATTTTTTTTCTATATATGGAATATGTCATTATTGTATGAAGCATATATGATGGCTTTTATGAGCATTGATTCATATGAATGATAGCTTTTTTTATATATGGATGATGATTCACTATTTTTCAAACTCACGTATAATCAATTTGATTCACATATGATGGCTTTTATGAGTATTGACATATTTTACAATTCATCCAATATCTTAAAGATACATTCTAAGTGTACAAAGAAAAAAGATACATCATATAACTAATTCTATTAATGATCTTACTACCTTCATTTTTTTTTGGACACACCATGAATAATATTTTATCATTATTTATTTTGGTTCATTATTTTTATAAGGTTAAGCATAACATATAAATTAGAGATGGGAAGACAACTGAAGAAGAGTACGCAAATTTGGGCCAGACATCTTCCACCTATTCATATGACCTCCTACCTCACTATTATGTTTCTTCCATCTTCATTGTTCGTATTTAAATTTCAAAACTTCCTCGCCTCCTCCTTCACTGATTCGACTTCCTTCATTTTCCCCAATACGAAATCCCAATATTCAAGTTGCTAATCAAAGGTACATCGTACTAATTTACAAATTTTACTTATTCCAATTTCATTCCTAATTTGTTGTGTTGTTCATTCCTAATCCTATTTCGTTTCAAACTTTGTTGTGGCTAATTAGCAAATGTTTATGGCATAAAAGAAATAAATATACGTTTGAACAAAGTTGATGTTAACATAAATGTTTTAACTTTGTTGTCTTGCTATACTTTGCTTTTCATACTTTGTTTCTTACTTTGTTGTTATTTGCTTAATATATTTGTTCATATATTTCAATTTTTGAACAAAGTATAAATGGTAGTATTCTTTATACTTAACGTATTTTTTGTAGTACAATGAATCGAAAATTTGATTGCGTATAAGATATCAACAAATCAAAATAAACACGGCGTCTGGCGGTTCAAATTATTTTATATTATTTGTAGATATTATTGGTATTGTGCATGAGATAAACAATATCCAATCCAACTCAGTCAAAAAGAAAATCGTTGGGTTAGTACTAAAGTTGAAAGATATGAAGAAATAGAATTACTTTATTAGTGTTCATGTTTTTTAGTACTTTATTTTGTAATTTTATTCATTAAAATGTATATATAGACTAATATTTTTTATATTTCCATAATCAGTGTCAAACACAAATTCTGACTAAATTTTGTTATATTTGAAGCTCTTTTTGTCTGCATGTGGAGAAAATGATCCAGATTCAAATATTACTGAGAAAGATGAACATGTTGATTATGAAGTATTTAGAGCTAGCTACTCAATTCTCCGGGACCAAACCATTCAAGAAATTAAAGATTTAACCAAATTCTTGAATAGATTTTTTGGATAATTAGAATTAAATATATTTGGTAGCCTTTTTGAACAAGGATGTTAACTTTAAGAAGTACTAAACAACATGACATGTTTTGGTTTATCACTATTATACATATTTAAAGTTCGTTTCATATAATTTGTGTTGCATGTGTTTATATAGGATTATTATGATAAACCAGATGTGTTTAAAATATAGTAATTGTTTAGTATATTATTTTACAGTAGCTTACATGACTCAACTAATAATACAATGTATAGAATGGTCTTTTAATATGTAATACAAATATGTTGTTGCAGGAAATGCTAACTGTAGTACATTAAAATCGTGATGTCTTCAATTCCATTAAGTAAAAATTGATTTTTGGATGTTATAATGTTAGTTGCAAGGTATTTTCTATCCCACAATATTTTTATATATTATACAGACGCAATTAAGAAATTGTTTAATGCGCATGCTTGATATGCTTACAAAATATACACGCTCAAAGACCAATGTGCATGCCACTGTCCATATGTATTGACTGTGTAATAATTGCTATAGTGGTAGACAATAGGTAGTAATTAATTGATTTAAATTACTACAATCTTAATTTCAGACTTGATGTTGGTTTCTATGCATCTATTTAATTGATTCTTCATTATCAATGTAATTTTCATATGGGAGAATCCAAGAAAAAAATTGTTTTTGTTATTATTAATAAAAAATTGTTTTTGTTTTATTATTAATAAAAAAATTGTATATTTTGATTTTGGTGGCATTAATTGGTTAGTTGTGCCAATATAGATGAAGATCGTTGTCTACACAATTTTCTCAACCACTATTGTCAAACTTAGCCACAGTTGCAAAATAAGAGTTTGTCTTAATTTACCCCTAATCTTTTATTATATATGATTATGTTAGTTATCATTTGTATAAATCCGATTTAATTTTCAATTTATCTATATCCACCTATGATGCATAGGTATCGTGGTATTGGTACGGGATACGACATTTTCTTAAAAAATCATGGTACGGGTATGTTAATACTTCCCAAGAATTTTCTATGAAATGTATGAGTAAAGAACTAATTATTAGGCTCACAACAAAACATCACTATAAAAGTTTAAAAAAATAAAAAAAATAATGTTAAGATAAAATAACAAATAAATTAAAATACATAAATATACTATATTGATATTTGAGAAACTCAATATTTTTACTTGAATATACATTTTCGACGGACCGAGACTATTTAATTTGTATATATTTTATATACATTTTTTAACCATCGCAATATTGTATTTATTTAAAATTTATAAAGACATTGTGTGACACGTGCGAACGCACAGGTAGACGACTACTTAATTATTTCATTTATTTTTCTACTAAAATATACATGATTGACTGACCGAAACTACTTAATTTGTATATCTTTTATATACATATCTTAACCATCACGATATTATTTTTATAAATGGGAATAAGTTACAAATATTTTTATAAACGGGAAAAAGTCATCTGTTGATACAATTACTTTTATAAACGGGAATAAGTTACAAATATTCTCTAAATGGAAAAAAGTCAATTGTTGATACAATTATTTTTATAGATGAGAATAAGTTACAAATATTTTTATAAATGGGAAAAAGTCTACTGTTGATACAAATATTTTTATAAATGGAACAAGTCTACTGTTGATACAATTATTTTTATAAACGAGAATAAGTTACAAATAATTTTATAAACGGGAAAAGTCGACTGGTGATACAATTATTTTAATAAACGGGAATAAGTTGCACATATTTTATTAAAGGGACACACGGGTTCCAAAACCTTACTCAACTATGCAAAACGATGAGTGCGGAGTGTGGCAGACTAGCGGGCGTTGCACCTTTTATAAACGGGAAAAACTCAACTTTAATACAATTATGTGTTTGTGTGAAGCGTACGAAATCATATACTCATATATTTTTCAACATAATTTTTATGTATATCTTGACAACTACTACAACCTGATACATTAAATTAATATTTATATGTGAATTTTTATTGAAGACATTTTTCTCTTAATTCGTACATATTTTTATATATATTTCTTAACCATTACAGTATAATATTTATTTAATATTTATATTAACATGACCCGTGCGAACGCACGTGTCCTATAACTCGCACGGGTCCTTTACTAGTTATATTTATAACAATAACAATATTACAAAATTTATAGTTAGAATAAATCAAATAAAGATATAGTACTAGTATTCTAAATTTCTAATACACTCAACCTGATTGATAAATTGATTAGTCCAACCCGGTCCCACCATAATTCCAAAAACCATTAATGAATCAATTAATTCCTCAACTTAAACTTAACTTCTCATTTATATATACACACCGGTCGCATCTTGAATTCAAAAAATGAATTCAGTTAATTTTCCCATTTTCATTTCGTTTTTTCAGGTCCCCAATTCCTCTCAATATCAAACAAACAATCAAACAAAACGTTACTTCTATGGCGGTAACATCTAGTAGTTACCCTCATCATTCAACCTCCCAAACCTAACATGAATAAACAAAACCAAAAAACTCCACCCACTCCCCACCCTCTCAATCATTAAATTCAATAACTCTCACTTCCCAAACCCCAAATCTCATTCTCATCAATTTCATCACCAAAACCAAAAAACCTAAAATCACAATTCCAGACCCTAACCATAACCACCACTTTTCTCATCCCTCATCATCATCTTCATCATCATCGCCATCTTCATTGCAATCTCCAAGAGTTTTGTTCCCTCAATTCAGACTCATAAACCTAACACCAAACTCAATGTTCTCAACCCCATTCGTTCTCACTTTCTCTCTCCTCCTCTCTCTCCCAATCCTCTTCTTTCTCGCTCCTCGAATCCTCCCTCCCCACCCCACCCCCATCCCAATCTCCCCCTCCGATGAACTCGATGACATCAACCTCTTCAACAACGCCATCGCTCATTCCTCAACCCCTCCTTCCTCCCCTCACCCCTCCAAATTCTTCCACCTCTCTTCCAAAAACCCTAACCTCAAAATCGCTTTCCTCTTCCTCACAAACACAGATCTCCATTTCACCCCTCTCTGGAACCTCTTCTTCCAAACCACACCTACCAAACTCTTCAACATTTACGTCCATTCAGATCCCTCATTCAACATCACAAACATCAACACCAACAACAACAACAACAACAACCCTCTCTTCAAATTCATCCCCTCCAAAAAAACCTACCGCGCTTCCCCCACTCTCATCTCCGCCACGCGCCGCTTACTCGCCACCGCACTCTTAGACGATCCCTCTAACTCCTATTTCATCGTCCTTTCTCAATTCTGCATACCTCTCCACTCCTTCGATTACATCTACCGTTCTCTCTTTCTCTCGCCGACGTTCGATCTCACCGACACCGAATCGACGCAATTCGGTGTCCGTTTGAAATACAAAAGCTTCGTGGAAATTATCTCCAATGGTCCGAGGCTATGGAAACGCTACATCGCGAGAGGGAGATATGAGATGATGCCGGAAGTTCCGTTTGAGAAATTCCGAGTTGGATCTCAGTTTTTTTCTCTAACGAGAAAACACGCTTTGGTTGTGGTTAAAGATAGAACTCTGTGGAGGAAATTCAAGGTTCCGTGTTATCGTGAGGATGAGTGTTATCCTGAGGAGCATTATTTTCCGACTTTGTTGTCCATGGTGGATCCTGATGGGGTTACTAGCTATACGCTTACTAATGTTAATTGGACTGGGACTGTGAATGGTCATCCTCATACTTATCAAGTGGATGAAGTTTCGCCCGAGCTTATTCTCCGGTTAAGGAAGTCGAATCATTCGGAGTCTTATTTGTTTGCGAGGAAATTTGTTCCTGAATGCTTGGAACCCTTGATGGCCATGGCAAAATCCGTGATTTTCATGGACTGAATAATTTGGGAAATTTTGAGATCTTGATATGGTAGGTTGTTTGTTATTATAAATTTATTGATATTGTTATTTTCAATTTTGTTGGTGATGAATTCAATTTGGAACTTTTGTTTGATGTTAATTTTTTCAGGTTTTTTGTTGTTGTTAGAATCTGTGCCTGATGTTATATTTGTGATTGAAGTATTCCTTGATATGTTTAGGGTTTTGTTCAGTTACTTTTTGCTTATTAGAATCAAAGCTAAGTTGAGATTTTGACATTTGAGGACAGAGAATTTTGAAAGGACTTGGAGTTGCTTAAAGTGTGGTGGTATGGGTGTGTGTAGAGTGCACTTGTGATTACTTTTTAGAAATTAGGAATGGGATTCTGTTGCAGTTTATGGAGTATAATTGCTGTTTATGTTGTTTGTGCTTTGCGGTGAGAAAATTGTTTGGAATTTTCTGCGCACTGAATGTCAAAAGCATGGTGCTAAAATCTTAGGTAGTTTATCTTTGTGTTAGTAAAAACTTGAGTTGATGCTAACTAGTGTGAGTGTGTGTAGAGTGCATTTGTGATTACTTTTTAAAAATTAGGAATGGGATTCTGTTGCAGTTTATGGAGTATAATTGCTGTTTATGTTGTTTGTGCTTTGTGGTGAGAAAATTGATTAGGATTTACTGTGTGCTCAATCTCAAAAGCACGGTGCTAGAATCTTAGGTTGTTAATCTTCTTGTTAGTAAAAACATGATAGATGCTAACTGGGGTTGGTCTGGATGTTAAGGATACAACTCATATCTCAAGAGTATGCGAGTTCAGAACCTGATGTAGATATGCGAATGCTTCATTAACTAGAGTGGATGGTGGACTATATTATATGCATAGTTACTAGCATTTAAGTAAATCAAGGTAAGGGTACTTCCCCGTGTTAGAAGTACTCATGCTTAAGAGATGGTGGATATTGGGTGAGCCTAATCTGTAGTACTATTATTCTTATGGATAATGGAATTTCCTATCTGCCATATAGAGTAGTTTTTCTTGGGTTTTGTTTGCTCTTGTGTGCAAAGTGCAAACTCATTACAGAACTTGCCAATCCTTGTGTTAGCATTTGTTTCCATTAGTTTCTTAATCAAATTCTGCAGCAGTTGAGATAACTTTTTCTTAATCGTATTTTACTCTATTCTTGCAGATGAAAAAATTCAGTGAAGATATTTATGATGAGACAATATTGCTTAATGTTGCCGTGGCTATAGCTTGATGGGATATACAGTTTGAAGAAGCAATGTGCGGTATATCTGGAACTTTAATGGAGAGACTCAATATTTCATTAAAATGATGAGTCAATATTCAAAATTGAAAACAGTGTGAGATAGGTAGATGAGACACCTGCCTGAGTTTAAAAAAAGAGAGGCAGATGATGTTTAGTCAAGTGTATTATTCAGTTGGTGCAAGTGGTTAAGTAATTGCCAAAGAAGATTGTTTAGGTAGTTTTGTCTTCTGTTGGTTTTTTTGTACATACCAAGCGTGTAAACTTTATTGGTAAGATGCTCCAAAAGTACTTCTTTTAGACAAAAACACATGAGGTTATGTCTGAACATGAGGCAGCAGTGATGATGATATAAAAAAAACTGCCCAAATTTGGCCAGTTGCTTGTGCATTTTGCAATTGATCCCTTTTGCATCTTTTCTGGTTTCTAATTTTATTGGCCCCTCTTCTCCTTTTGCTTTTGTTCTTTTTGGGTCTTTCTGGTTTGCTCATATGATCCCTTTCTTTCGTGGAAACTAGAAAGTATCTGATAGTATCAGATTCCTTTCCTTAAGATAGTGATATTAGTATTATTTATTCAAGCATACTGATTTTGACTTTAGCAGTGGCAGCTGCTGCCAGCTGGGCTGTGTTCAAATTTTGTATATTATGTGTACATCATCATTGACTATAGGCAATAGCATTAGTATGTTGTTTACAAATTACATATGGTGAAAATTAGAAATAGAAGTAAAAAAAAAAAATTTGGAAAGATGAGAAAAAAAATTAAATTATTTACATGAAGCAATGATGGACGATGGTCACGGATAAGCTCGGATCCGTGCAAGTGTGGACAAAATTTGAAGTTGTCGGTGATGATCCAAGTTGTTTTGTAGTACTGTCTCAACAAAAGAAGGGGCCCGCAGTACGACTTAATGAAGTGTTTATGTTAAAGGACAAGGAAAATTGTACCACTTTGCTTCACTTGCTGCCAACAGTGTGGGGACCGGCCGGCCTCATAGATCAGCAGCACAAACTTGTTTCTTGAAGAATCTACCATAACCCACACTTGAGTTTCACAATTCACACCCTTGTGTATCTGATAATTTGACCATAGTACTAATAAATCATAAATAATCAATTTTTTTTACACATAAAATTCCATATTTTGGATGTTTTTTTAATTTAAAATTATCATTGAGATTTTTTTTTTTACAATAGCCATGTTTTTCAATTTTTTTATCACAATAGCCATGTTTTTCAAATTTTTTATCACGATAGCCATGCTTCCGCACGATATTTCTAGTACCAATGTTTCAAACAAAAAAATTCATAATAAGGAGGAGGCAATACCAATGCTTTCAACAAAAAAGTTCATAATAAGGAGGAGGCACCAGAGCAATTGACGCATGCACTAAAAATTACATAAAGACGCCATTGCTAATGGGGTATGCACTATTAATGTGTCAGTCCTATTGGCGCCTAGTTGTAGGGTAAAGAGGAGGTGTTAATAGGTGTGACGCCTATGTATTCTTATTTTTTATAAATAGGTCATTCATTTTCTACCATTTTCACACATCTTCTTATTTCATTCTAAAGTTTCTCTTCAATTTTTCTAACATGATTATTAAAAGAGATGATCATATTTGTTTTCTATTCTCAAGCCTCCATGATGATCCGATTTTAGAACACTTAGATTTTCAAGCCTCTTGAGATGAACTTGATTCGTTGGTTAGACAAAGTGATTAAAGACAGTGAAAAAATTAGAAGAATTGATAGGCTTGTTTCAGTGTTTAACATTGCGCATGAGAATAACGAAGCACAACGTACGTGAGAGTCAATTAAAACTGACAGTTATGTCTGTGTTATGATGTATGGACCATATGATATTTGTTTGATGATTGTAATATCTTAGATATGTTGCGGTGTTAAGTCCTTTTATTTGTTCTCGTGTTGTTGTTTTAAGTGTGTTCCTGTTCGTTTTGTTGTAACCGAAAGTTGTATTCAATATAAATTTCATGGTTACAAAAAATACGTTACATATCAAGAGTGCATACAATTATTATATTGTGGAGCTTGTTCCAAGATTGAGACAATGTTCCTGTGTGTATCCTGAGTTACGATATATACCATATAATCTTATCATTTTGTTAGCCAAATCCATTTTGATTCTAATACGTGTGTTGTTAGGGCGATCTTTTTTTTTCTTCGTATATTTTTGTTGGGGCAAACTACGCCCCCTTGAAATTTTCATCGTTAATGGAAAATCTAACCAAGACAATGCAATATGTGAGGAACTTTTGAATGCCAATTTGTTTGAAGAAGTGGCTATGGGCCAAGGTATTTATCTAAGGCACCTTAAACATCATTATAGAAATATGTTATTAAATGAAATTTCGACTGAGAACGAAAATTAATTAAAACTCCTTGTAATATTATAAATATCATGTATTTACCTTTGTTAAGAGCCTTAGATAAACAAGAAAATATAATTGGGGTTTAACCGTTTTGTCTCATATAGTTCTTTGAGTAAAAACGCACACAACAGTAATTGTTGCTCCATGGTAAGTTGTTATTCTAATATTGCTCAGGCCTTTGGTTGTTTATATAGTTTACTTCTTCATAAGTAGGGGAAAATCTAGTTAGATGGTCCTCGTTGTAGATTTCACAAAATTCAATATGCCTTTGTGCAACTTTGATAGTTGTTTGGCCAGTTCATCTGCCGTCCAGGTTAACAATTTGTTTTGAGCAATAATAACAACATCGATGTTTAGTTCTATGATACCATTTTATCTCTAGGAAGGAATTCTATTATGTTGTCCTTTATGACCACTGAGTGTCATTCGCTCAATGATTGTTGTTGTATCTTTCGCACTTTTGGACATGAGAGAACCTCCAATAGTAGCATCTAGTAATAACTTTAGTCGTTGTTAGAGTCAATTTTTGAAGATGTGTATTTGCGTGTGTTCGTCAAAATTGTGGTTTGGACATTGTCTCAGCACGAACTTGTATCTTTCCCACGTTTCACAGAGATTTTCCATTGCGTCTTGGAAAAACACCGATGGTTATCTTGACTTCCATAAATTTGTTGTAAGGAAAGAATTTGTTTAAGAACTTTTCCTCTAATAATTTCAATTTTTCATCGTTAATATGGGTTGATCAAGATACCACTATTTCACTTTCCCAACTAGAGAGTATTGGAAACAACCTTAGAAATACTGCTTCTTCCTAATTATACGGAGCTCCTAGCGTACCCGAGATTTTGTAGAACTTAGTGAGGCGTGTGTACGAATCCTCATGATCTAAACCTGCAAATGGGTTAGCATACATAATTTGTAATAATCCTATTTTCATTTCACTTTGTCGGACATTCCTTTGTGTTCTAGTGAGGTGAACTAAACGTCTTGGACTATTGTGGAATGACATTCCACCATTGTTGTTGTTTAATAATTTCATTCATGATTCTTTGTATTGAGACAGAAGACTCTTCTAGATCTATCATCTTGGCTCTTTGCTTCTTTTACATGTTGTTATTGTTGTTTCTGCATGCGATTCTTTAGATTTCAAGATCGAATAACAATTGCTCCACATGAACCTTACCTCGCATAAATAAGTATAAAAAGAATTAACTCTAAATGTTAACAGGTTAGTGACTATAAAAAAAGTACACAAATATTAACAAATATAAACATATACAGACAATAATTAAAAGGGTTAATACCACTTTACCCCTCTGCCATATAGGCGTGTTTTGCTTTACCCCCTAATAAAAATTTATTGGACAGACCTTGCCAAATAAAGATTTCAAAAAATTTGACCCTGGATCAAAATTCCAACAGAATCTGCATACGTGGCATGCGCATGTGGCATTTTTTATTTTTTATTTATTTTTAATTTCCACGTGGAATTATCTTTTTTTTTTTCAATTTTTTTTTTCCAATTTTCTTTTTTTTAAAAAAAATTGTAAAATAAAGTATAATTTTTTTTAAAAAACTATTTTTAAAATTTATTTTTATTATATATAAATCCGCAGGTATTTTTAAATCCGTAGGTAAATCCGCAAGTATTGTCAAATTCGCAGGTATTTTTAAAGGTAAATCCGCAGGTATTGTCAAATTCGCAGGTATTTTTAAAGGTAAATCCGCAGGTATTGTCAAATCCGCAGGTATTTTTAAATCCGTAGGTAAATCCGCAGGTATTGTCAAATTTGCAGGTAAGTCCGCATGTATTTTTAAATCCGTAGGTAAATCCGCAGGTATTGTCAAATCCGTAGGTAAATCCGCTGGTATTGTCAAATTCGTAGGTAAATCCGTAGGTATTGTCAAATATTTTTTTAAAAACGTAAAAAAAAAATTAAAAAAAAAATTAAAAAAAAAAATAATAATGTCCACATGGCAGTGCTGACTGTGCCACATCGCTTATGTGTTGTAGAGTCAGCACTGCCAAAAATGCCACATAGGCAAGATTCTAAGAATCTTGGCCAAAAAAATTGATCAGGTTCAAATTTGATGAAATCTTTATTTGGCAAGGTCTGTCCAATAAGTTTTTTTTAGGGGGTAAAGCAAAACACGCCTATATGGCAGGGGTAAAGTGGTATTAACCCTAATTAAAATAATAAAAACTATTGCAATATCTTTAAAAACTAGCACCGGTCTCCACTATATTCCATGCCCGTAGCGCCATGCCACCTAAAGTAGCTACAATTAATTTCTTTCTCTTTGGATGCATTTTGTGTCGATTTCATACGGTTGTAGAAAGAGTGATTAAAATTTAGATTTCAATTAGTCAATAATAGCATTTTGATTTTTTTTAAAGAATCTTTAAATTATTGTTTATTGTAACATCTTGTATAATATGTAGGCATAATTACACCAGAGATCCTTTAAGTTATTTTATTGTAACAGGGCGATCCATTAAATTTTTTTAAACAAATTTGGTGCTTTAAGTTTGTTTTGTTGAATTAGGATTCGACTTTATAATTTTTGGATGCTACTTTATGTATTTAGCATGCTAATATATGTATTTTGTTGCAATTTTATGTATTTTGGGTGATTAGCTTAATCAAAGGTTGGAAAAAATGTAAAAAAGATAATTGTGCACATATTTGTTAACTTAAATGACCAAGTTGTTACAAAAAAACTTAAGGGACCAACTTGTTACAATAAAATAACTTAAAGGACCTATTGTAAATCATGAATAATATCATACAAGTGTTAATTTTGATATTGACACAACATAAGTGCCTAACGATATCATTTACATACATGTCCAATATAAAATACAACATATGGCACATGATATGGGAAAATGTCTAAACAAAAATTCTAAGATCCATGTGCAATGTTCACGTTGCACATAATCCACAACGGAAGATCACGATAGTAAAAGGTCTTCGAACATCATCAAACAAACTCATCCTTGCCTTTAACCTATAAATAACCACCTGAAACAACAATAAGAATAGTGGGGTGAGATAATAATCTCAGTGAATTTCCTTTCTTATGGGTCCAATTGGTTCTAAAAGGATCTCTTATTGATTATTAACTTAAGGAGTTCAATACTTCAATTCGTCCTACTTGTGTACACTTATATAAAAGAACAAGGAGTTAAGCATCTAAGGGAAATACGCTTCGTGTATAGAAAACATGTAGCATGAGTTCATGCAACTCAAATAATCATTATTCAGAAAATGTCATAAAGCATCGCTCTCGATCAGACCTACGTCTAGGGCAAGGCTGGGGTCACAGATGTTTGTATGATTCAACTTTCGTGTGGATTCGGGTTCTCCATGGGACTCGAACCCACTTCAAGAACTATCACTCGTATGAAATTTGAACCCAATTAGAGTATTTTTATTCGTATAGGAATCTAACCCATTTAGAGTATTTTTATTGTTCACTAAATGCAAACATATCACATCATACATTATACATCATACATATACTTTCCAATTCAATGCATTCACATCATAATGTTATACATAAAGCACATATAATAGTTCATCACTAATAGGACTTTCGGAACAAAGTTCCTCACCAAATATTCAACCAATTGGAGCATAAGTAAAGGAAAGTACAATCCATTCACCATAATCAAACATGCAATTAAGTATCATCAAAGTTTGTGAAAGAAAATGAAGGAGAAGAAAAGTGTGTCTCATGCAAATTCACATGTTAATGCAAAAATGCCTAAAAATGCAAATTAAAATGATGCATGAATAAACAATAAAATAAAATGTTACACAACACAAATTAACTTTAGTTAATCACAAAAGTTCAAAAAAAAAAGATCATGATCAGATGAAACGAAAATACCTTGGACAAAATTAGGGTACGACAAATGCCTCGATTTAATTATCTTTCATCTAGAGAGTATGAATGACGACAGTCCTCATATAATCGTGATGATAGATAATTAAATACAAAGGACCCAATTTTGTCCTTTGAATGAAATGGTCGATTTCCTTATTTGTGGATTAAAAGCTGCAATGGAGTATTGGGGTCCGACTTAGGTAAATGTGAAGAAGGTCAACTAGGACATATTTCCGAGAAAGTTAACTTGGAGAACATTCCTTGGGATACTTCAAAAGACTAATGGGTTCTGGATTTTTGCAGAATAAATCATGCAACATCTATCGATACTCTGACTCAAAAGGGAGTTACATAAATCAAACATAGTGGGTTCTTGATTATCACAAAATGAACCAAGCGGTATCCGGCGATACATCAGATATCTTCTAGACAAAAAGGTAAGTTTTGGATTCTCACAAAACAAGCCAAGACCTTCTCCTTTGCTCCTACTTACATCATAAATCATGGATGCAAGTTTTTTCCTATTAAAGCCAGTAAGAGCCATTTCATGTTCATCAAGAGGTTTATCAGACAATTTTTTATTAGAGTAATACGGTCTCTTTCTAATTCTTCAATTTTATTTTGAAATAAATTTAATTCATCTTTTAATATATCATATTGCTCTTTCACAATTTTCATGTGTAAGGCTTTTCTTGACAATGACCCATAAGGTCTTGAATGAAGGTAATTAAATTAGAACAAGATAGTTTAGAAAATATATCATCTTCTCTTCAGAATCTAAACCAGAACCTGAGTCAAATTTTGTGTCAGAAGATGTAAGATCCATCAGAGCTAGACTGACTTCTTCCTCATCTTTGTTAGAATCTTATTCTTTGTAAAGTTCATCGCATGTTGCCATGAGATTCTTCTTGACCTTGTTTATGAAGTTGTCCTTCTGATAGCTTCCTTTTTTTGGATTGTCCTTTCGTAATTATGGAAAATCAAAAATGAAGTGACCTGGATTCTTGCAATTAAAGCATTCCTTCTGGTCATCATTCTTATCCATGGAACCAGATCCTTTGAAGTCACTGCTTCTTCCTGAGAATTTTCTGTTCTTCTTATTGGCCAGATACTGAAATTGTTTGATTATGAATGTCATCTCTTCATCATCTAAATCTTCTTCAAAACCTCCTACATAAGCAGCTTCTTCATATTTCTAGACTTGAGGGGACTTGACAAGTTTGTCAACAAATTCTAGACAAAGAGACTTGGATTTATTTGCAGGTTCATCTTCAACCGACTTCATCTCATGACTCTGGAGATTACTTATCAGACTTTCCATACTTATTGTATTCAAGCCCTTGGCTTCTTGAATAGTTGTCAACTATGGTTTAAACAGGAGTAATTCATTCCTCTTGCACTTCCAAGAAATTTCACTATAATCACTTCTAATTACATTTGCTTAAGCACACAAGCAAGAAACTTCAAATGTTTAAACACACAAGTAAGAGACTTCTAATGCTCAAGCACATAAGCAAGAGACTTCAGATGCACAAGCAATAAGAAAGATACTTCTAACAATCTTATCTAACAGATGAAAGATTATTTAAGACTTACACTTAATATACAACCAGGGGTGTAAGCAAAATACAACACAAAAAGACTTAAGAATTTCTAAAATATACAACTGTTAAGAAATTCTAAGTTGAACTAGTGTTTTTTGTTTTGACAAAGTAACATCTTTTTTGTTGTCAAAGTTTAGTTTTCTTAGTTTGACGGTTTTCTTCAAGTCATCAGCTTCTTATATAGAGGAACAAAAAAGAGTTGTTGAAAAGCTAGGGTTAGCACAAATGAGTCTTGGATAAGCTAGATCAGAGACGTTGGAGTACTTCCTAATATGGTTAATGACGTTGGAAGGACATTTGAAATTCCTTTGCTTCAAGAGGAATTATTTGTTGCAATCCTTTTGTCTTTTGCAGATTTCTGCTTAAGTCTTCATGTGATCAGAAGAAAACAAATTGACCTCTGAGTCTGATAGTGACCTATCAAATTCTTCTTGATCCTTGAGCTTGATTGACTTTAGAATTTGAATCTCAGGTTTTGATCATTTGGAGTTTGGGTCTTCATAGGTTGACTTTCTTTAAAGTCTGGTCTTCAGAAGTTGACTTTCTTCAGAATCTGGAATCTTTAGAGTCTGGTCTTCAGGTTTTGATCCTTCAAAGTCTGCATCTTTCAGCTTTTCTTTAAATGTTTTTTTAGTATTAGAACTAACTTTGTATCAGAAACACCCTACTCCCCGTGCTTAGCAGCAAAAATATCATACTACAACCTCAACTCTCTAGAGATTAGCATCTAGCGACATTTACCTAGCAATGCTAGATTAAATAATCGGAAATCACTAACCCCCAACTTCCTTTCCTCTTAGGTTTTGCAAATGGAAGTAAAGATCAATTTGAAGTCAAGTCCTCCAAACTCTCCTTACAAAATCTCAACAGATGTCAGAGGTCATGGTCTTAAAGGTTGTGATTGTGAACCTGTATAAATCTTTTGAAGTACTCTCTCACAGAAAAGAAGGAATTTTTCAATTGGCATGTAATTGTTTTCTATTTGCTGTCACTGGTTTGCGTCAGTGTTGCTAAAAAAGTTCTGACAGGAGCACAAATTCTCTAATGTAGTGCATACTAAACTTGTTTATTTTTTTATAAACAAAAAAATTCTGATGGTTACAATGATGAAGAATTTAAAACTAAATAACTTATATTGATATAAACTGATGACAAAATATTGCAGCATCTGTAGCTTTACCATTCCATCTTCTATAGAACTTTGTAATAGGATGATAAACTGCAGAGAGAATGACTTTTTCTTGTTATAATCTCATGAACCAAGATTGCTGAGGCCAAAATAGAAAGTTCCCTGCTTAAATGCATTAATAGCATAATCAAGTTGAAAATGACCAAACTGTGATTTAAATCTAAGTCCACATCCCATTCCAACACCAGATCCTGGTTTACCTTGCCTTAAAGCTGGATTTCCTGAATTTCCAAGAGATTAACAGCATGAGAGCGCATTCGAAATGGTTTTGGCATAAAGACTAAAAAAAAATGTGTACCAAGCACAATAAACATGATCATGTAGATCAATTTAAGAGAAAAAATTGCAAGTTTTCAACGCAAGATCTTACTCACCAGGTACAAGATAACCAGACCGCAAATCTGTTCCACAATCCATGAAAACTGCACCCTCCACCACCTTATTCTATAGTAAAAAATGTAAGAAAAAATGTAAGGAAATTAAAAAGACGAATGCGCACGTGTTTAACAATGCTTGTCTGCTTTCATTTCCAGAGGCCGAAAGAAAAAAATTGATTGGTTTAAATCATTCATACATATCATGTGCTAAACATTCATCAAAACCAGACATGACCTCATGTATCATGCAACTTTACATTATAGGATTGTTGATTATAAAATTATCCCGTACCAAAGGGAGGGTCAGTTCACTATTAGCTACCAGACATGATCTCCCAGATCCGACAGCTCCTTCACCGTACCCTCGAACACTCCCTAGCCCTCCAATGGAAAATGCTTGGTAAGGAGCCATGTCCCCAACGATCGAACCGCCTGTAAGTCTGACAGAACAAGAAAGAATATAATCACACAGTTCAATGTTTATTGAGCCGCAAAAAGAGGAGATGAAAATATGGTAACTCGATTTCAAGTTGAAACGAGGGGATCTGCGAAGCAGCAAATTACCAACCTTGTCAAGAGAAGTGTTGGTCCAAGTTTGATTCCTTTCGAAGCAGCAAATTTGAATCGGTTGAAAATTATCATCTTTGAAAGAACTGGAATACCTTGTTCTATTTGAAGATTAAACTGAAAAAACCAGGCATTCAGTCAGTGGAATCAATGCATAAAACGACTATTTATATTGGTGATAAATTCGTTCACATAAACTACTTTGGTTGACAAAATAGGAACTAGAAAACTAACTGGAAATAAGAATATAATTCATTACATGAAAACAGCTACGATCGTTTGCATTTGCAAATCGAGATTCATGCTTTAACACTACCATACTGTCATGTGGACGGCCACTGCAATAAGCAACACATATCATATCATCAAATCAAAATCAGTTCGACATTTAGAAAACTGCAATATTAAAACCCTCGGTTACCTGTAAGTCAAAGCAAACCCATCACAGTCCCTACTTATACTGCATCCATCATCGTTAAATGGGCGAACATGCTTCACGACAGTTCAAAATGTTAGTTTCTACTTTCTACTTTGTCTATAACCAAAACAAAAAACTCATGCAAACTGTGCTTCACGAAAAAGACAACACGAACCTCAAATTTGATGCTGGATGTGCTGCTCCACTTTGAACTCACGGGTTCCTTCAAGTCCATTCCGACTGATAATCTAGATAAATTTACACCTCCACTTCCCGAGCGGGAGAAATTGTTTAAAGGGATACCATGGGTTCCAATCTCCGGTGAAAAAGAATGCTGCAAAGCGTAAAATGACGGACACAAGTAAAATTTCACCCAAATTTTGTGTTTCACAAATTAAATGGCTTAAATAATATTGCTTGAAATCGTCTAATGGCCACAAAGAAAAATCCTTTGAACCATAAGTTTATTGCACACCATTGTTTGGCATAAAAAGAACAAAACCAACCTGCACGACAAACGACTGGTGAGCACGACATTCTTGCCGCGGCCTTCTATACGCGATTAAGATATTTGAATCATACAAACCCTTGTCCAATGAAACATCAAGCTTCTCACTCCCACCAAATAAGTTCGGATGCTTGATACAGAGACTAATCATGAAAACAAAATAAAAGTTTATGTATCAGTTACTCATTCACACAATTCCGCGAAAACCAATACCCTCTTCAACCTATGTAGCACCGATACTTCAGATAAGTGTCTATTTTCAACTATTCTATTTTTCTCAAATCATTAACGGTGTCAGTGTTATGTCTGGTGTTTATGTCTGGTGTCTGTGTCAGTGTTTCATAGCCTTCAACAATCCAATGCACATCACAAAATAATTTAACAGAGAATCTTACCTCCCAATTACTAGTGAAAGAGGATTATCAGCACTACTGTTAAAGAAAAATGCAAAAGAATATTAATAATATATAGAAACAAATAAAAATATATAATTTTTTTTTTGGTGAAAATAGAAAATGAATTGAGGTGAAACCAACCTGAAGGTATTGAGCATCAAAGAAGTACATAGTTTGTGAGTAAAATCAACATTAACATCAATCTTTGCTGCAAAACCAAAAAAAAAACATTCAATAGTAAAAACTAAGGTTTTTGAAATTGAGAAAACAAAGCAAAGAAAAATGAAAGATTAGAAAATTGAAATCTAATTTCTAACCTTTGCCAGCATGGATGCTCTTTTGAGCTCCCATCGCATTAAAAACGCATCAACCATTAAAGAAACAAATTCTGAAAAATCTGAAGTAACGTAAGAGGTTTGTATGTTTGATGGATTATATAGAGTGCGTATGTTGGAGACAAGACAATGTTGTGTTGCTTTAAGTTTCGTAGTTATTCGGAAACGGAAACGGTTCTGCGTGTGTGCGTGTGTGCGTGTGATTATTCTGTTCTTAGCTTTCAACTTCTGTTATCCCTTTTGCTTCTTTGCACTCCACACACACCCATCGCATTGCACGTGACATCGCAATGAGTGGTAATTGGGCCTTCTTGTTGTTATGATGTGGCCCAAATCTTATTTAGTTAGAATTTAGATAGTTATTGGCAATTTCTATTATGGGATGCACCTTTGAAAACTCTAAAATATCTTTGAGTTTATTTAGAGATACATCTCTAAATGCATCAAATATTATTTTTTGTTTAAATTTATTTTGGAGATGCGTCTCTGAATAAATCCAAGATAAATTCACATGTACATCTTCAAAAATACTATTTTCATTTAGAAAAAATTTTTTTACCACTCAGTGATATTTTCATAAATGTATCTCCAAAAGGGTTCAGCAGAAACTTGAATATATGATCACCTTGCATGATTATCTTCCTCACTCTTTAAACTCCTCCATAACCCAAAAAACCCTTAAAATCATTATCAATCAACTTTTTGATTTCAAACCAGATTTCTTGCATTTTATCACATCAAAGGGAGTCAAATAAGCTGAAATTTAAGGTAAAGTTCCCTCATTTCATCTTTCATTGCTTGCATTAATCTTGATTTTGAGCTGAAAAATGTCCGCCTTGTCCGGATTTACATATCTGAAGTAACCTACAATATTTCAAAAATGCATATCTGAATTCATTCAAACTTACCTCATTCAAATTTTTGGATATGTATCTCCGAAGTCACCCTTTTTGTAATAAAAGGTGTGGTGTATTCGAAGATGTATCTCTAACCTAATCTAACCTAAAAATGAGAGTGGTGAAGTTTGGGAGCAAAAATCCCCAAAACTCCATAACCTAACTATGTTACAAATGAAAGAATATAAAGAAAAACCTGCGCAGGCTCGCTTAGTGAGCTTGGTTGGCTAAGTGAGCTACACTTATTACAAAAATATCTAGCACAGTAAACGTAACCTCGCTAGCGAGCTAACCGCGCTAAGCGAGCTAAGAAAATCTGCTCTTTTCAGTTTTGTGCCTATGCAAGCGCGCTTCCGCAGAATTTCCATTATTTTGCTCCAAAATTGCGTAATTGAAGTCGTGCCTTCGACGCTTTATTACTCGAGGATTCGATATGCATCAATACCTATAAAACGAATGAAAATGGTCAAACGGTACATAAAATGAATCAAAACTCAAGTATACAAATATTTACACAAAAGTTGGGATTTTATTATAAAAACCAAAAGAATATAATCGATAAGTGCCACAAATATATACTCAAAATAACGACATTTTGGCACTTATCAGTTAGTCAGTTCACTAACAAAGATCTCACCACACCACTACTCCCCCTTTTTGTCATAATTTGGCAAAGGGTTCGCACTTCAAACTAGAAACTATAGGTCAGTCATGCTTAAGTTAGTATGTACGAACAAGCCTTTAGTCTTCATGCCTAATTGAATACAGGTAGATAACCAGTGTTCATCACCATCCGAGTCACTTTCTTGCACTAGTTTATTCTTCATGTACTTCATCCTAGTAACTGAAGTCTTCCCAGGTATAATTGCTCCAGTCTATGTTCCAGAATATGGTCCTCTAACAATTGAATGAGAATAGGAACCAACTTCCTTGGTCTTCTTCTTGTTGGCCTCCACGATCCGTTCACTAGACTTTTTAGGATTGATTTCCATCCTAGAGTAATTCTTCTTAGCTTTCTCCTGGTTCTGACTCATGTTAAACTGCAAACACCTTTGTAGGGTAGACGAAAGGATAACTCTCACAGAGAAAAATAAGGCTAGGAGAACCTTTTTCTTGCATGTATCGAATGTCCAGATAAAAGGAGTGATTGGAAAAGGATAAATCACCCTGAATAAATGTGCACCATAGATAATAAGAGAGATATTTTGTCTTGGTGTTCTTGCATATTTCCCAAGCATTTACTACTACAGGATCTTACATATGCACACACACAATGCATTTCTTAACCTTTCAAAGTGGACAACATCTAAGGTTTTATGAATATGTCAGGTAGTTGTTGGTCAGTTGTAATGTGCTTTAAATTGACCACTTTATCCTCTACAAGATCCCTAATGAAATAATGGTGAATGTCAATATACTTGGTTCTACTATGTTGGACATGATTCTTTGAAATATTGACAACATTCAAGTTGTCATATAACAATATTATTACATCTTATTTGACATTGTATTCCTTTAGCCTTTGTTTCATCCAGAGCAATTGAGTGCAATTGCTTCCAGCAACAATATACTCAGCTTTCAGCAGTGGATAGATAAACACAATTCTACTTCTAGTTGAACCAAGAAATCAGATTGGTGCCAAGAAAGAAACATCCATCTAAAGTACTTTTTCTATCATCTACACTTCTAGCCCAGTATGCATCATAATACCCTACTAGTATTGGATTTGTATCATGTGAATACAATATGCCATAGTCATAAGTCCCACTGATATAGTTCAAAATTCTCTTCACTTGTGTGAGATGACTAGCCTTGGGCTTTTCTTGATATCTAGCACACACACCAACATAAAATGTGATATCAGGTCTGCAGGAATAACAAACTTTCTATCATACTTTTGTAGTATTTCTAGTAAAGAAGACATTAGTTAATTTAGCACATCAAACCATACATGATCTCATGTATCATGCAATTTTACATTATATGATTGTTGTTTATATAACATGGCCCAACCCTGTGCCTGTGCAAACAGTTCCACGGCACAGGGCCCGGCCTCATGGTTAAAAGGGCCTCACAAAATCTTAAATATAGAATCATATAGGTTAGCTATTCTATTCTATTTAGTTATATGCTTTATTTACACACCTATATATAATTGATGCTAGGTTAGAAAGTGGATTTAAGTTTTAAGTTTTGTTACCTCCACTTACAAATTTATATCCAAATTTACTTATATAAGTTTTGTTACCTTATAAATTTATATCCAAATTTACTTATATAATATATTCCACCTTCCAATGTGGGACATAATTAAATCTACAAACTATACTGACAAATGTCATATTAGTACATGGTATGACAAATATCATACCATAATCTATTTCAAATGCTAATAACAACATATTGTCTTATTTCAATACCTCTTGATATTTAATCTGTAACTGATTTCTCTAATCTACTAGTAAAGGACCCGTGCGCCCGCACGGGTCACGTAAAGTCGATATAAACAATAAATAAATATATAACGATGGTTAATAAATATATATATATATATATATATATATAAAAGATACACAAATTAAAAATAAAAAACAATTGAAATTATAATTGTCAAATAAATATTAATTTAATCTAGTTAGAAATATATAGTTTAGTAGAAAAAATAAATAAAATAATTAAGTAGTCATCTACCCGTGCGTTCGCACACATTATACAATATAGCTATAATCTATCGTGAGTAGTCATCTACCCGTGCGTTCGCACGTATTGCACAATATTATAAATAATAAATAAATATAATATATGTGATTATATTTATTTGATTTGGTAACAGGTACCAAACTTTTTTGTCCAAATTTTGTTTATTGTCACTCATACCCCTATATTATTATAAGCATTTGAAATCTTTTTACTTATTTTAAATAAAAATTTCAATATATTTAATAGATTTATTTTTCCAAAAATATCAGTTATAGGTTAATATGTACATATAAAAAATAAAGGAAATAATTAAGCATTTATCTATCACAATTGTAAATAAATATAATATAATGATGGTTAAAAATGTAAATAAAATATATACACATTAAGTAGATTTGTCCCGTCGAAAAATGTATATTTGAGTAGAAAAATAAAGAAAATAATTAAGAAATCATTTACCCGTGCGTTCAGTTCATACACAATGTTATTATAAGAGGCGTGTAGGTTTCCCAAGAAGTTGTGGAGGCAGGTCATAATGAATTTGGTTTTATCAATACGTTAATGAATTGTCTGCAATAAATAAAGTTATTAAAATAGGCTTTTTAGTAAAAGGTATAATAGGTTTTTTTAGTAAAACTTATAATAGGTAATCATGGTACTACCTCTTAATGATTACTTTGAAAATAAATATACTATCTTAAAATTTAAGAAATTTTATATTATAGGCTTGTTTATATATTTTACCTATAATATATTAGTTGACATAGTATATTTTTATTTGTAATTGAATTTGGGAAAAAAATAAAATTTACGTAATTGAAATGAATATTATAATTAAAAAAATTATTTAATATTATATTAAATAATTATTTCTCTTAATTTTTTTACAAATAAGATAGTTATTTTATAATAAAGAGTAAGTTTTTAAAGAATAAGATATTCAATACCAACTCTTTCCCGTTTTATAAAAAAAAATATATAAACAGTTGGCTTTTTCCCGTTTATAAAAATACTTATAATTTATTACCGTTTATAAAAAAAATTGTATCAACAGTAAATTATTTCTTGTTTATAAAAAAATTTGTATAAACAGTTGACATTAGTTATTAAATATTGTATAAAATTAATGTCATTTGTTGATATTGTATAGAGAGTTATTTGAATTCCACCGTTATAGGTTAATATGTACATATAAAAAATAAAGGAAATAATTAAGCATTTATCTATCACAGTTGTAAATAAATATAATATAATGATGGTTAAAAATGTAAATAAAATATATACACATTAAGTAGATTTGTCCCGTCGAAAAATGTATATTTGAGTAGAAAAATAAAGAAAATAATTAAGAAATCATTTACCCGTGCGTTCAGTTCATACACAATGTTATTATAAGAGGTGTGTAGGTTTCCCAAGAAGTTGTGGAGGCAGGTCATAATGAATTTGGTTTTATCAATACGTTAATGAATTGTCTGCAATAAATAAAATTATTAAAATAGGCTTTTTAGTAAAAGGTATAATAGGTTTTTTTAGTAAAACTTATAATAGGTAATCATGGTACTACCTCTTAATGATTACTTTGAAAATAAATATACTATCTTAAAATTTAAGAAATTTTATATTATAGGCTTGTTTATATATTTTACCTATAATATATTAGTTGACATAGTATATTTTTATTTGTAATTGAATTTGGGAAAAAAAATAAAATTTACGTAATTGAAATGAATATTATAATTAAAAAAATTATTTAATATTATATTAAATAATTATTTCTCTTAATTTTTTCACAAATAAGATAGTTATTTTATAATAAAGAGTAAGTTTTTAAAGAATAAGATATTCAATACCAACTCTTTCCCGTTTTATAAAAAAAATTATATAAACAGTTGGCTTTTTCCCGTTTATAAAAATACTTATAATTTATTACCGTTTATAAAAAAAATTGTATCAACAGTAAATTATTTCTTGTTTATAAAAAAATTTGTATAAACAGTTGACATTAGTTATTAAATATTGTATAAAATTAATGTCATTTCTTGATATTGTATAGAGAGTTATTTGAATTCCACCGTTATAGGTTAATATGTACATATAAAAAATAAAGGAAATAATTAAGCATTTATCTATCACAGTTGTAAATAAATATAATATAATGATGGTTAAAAATGTAAATAAAATATATACACATTAAGTAGATTTGTCCCGTCGAAAAATGTATATTTGAGTAGAAAAATAAAGAAAATAATTAAGAAATCATTTACCCGTGCGTTCAGTTCATACACAACGTTATTATAAGAGGTGTGTAGGTTTCCCAAGAAGTTGTGGAGGCAGGTCATAATGAATTTGGTTTTATCAATACGTTAATGAATTGTCTGCAATAAATAAAATTATTAAAATAGGCTTTTTAGTAAAAGGTATAATAGGTTTTTTTAGTAAAACTTATAATAGGTAATCATGGTACTACCTCTTAATGATTACTTTGAAAATAAATATACTATCTTAAAATTTAAGAAATTTTATATTATAGGCTTGTTTATATATTTTACCTATAATATATTAGTTGACATAGTATATTTTTATTTGTAATTGAATTTGGGAAAAAAATAAAATTTACGTAATTGAAATGAATATTATAATTAAAAAAATTATTTAATATTATATTAAATAATTATTTCTCTTAATTTTTTCACAAATAAGATAGTTATTTTATAATAAAGAGTAAGTTTTTAAAGAATAAGATATTCAATACCAACTCTTTCCCGTTTTATAAAAAAAATTATATAAACAGTTGGCTTTTTCCCGTTTATAAAAATACTTATAATTTATTACCGTTTATAAAAAAAATTGTATCAACAGTAAATTATTTCTTGTTTATAAAAAAATTTGTATAAAGAGTTGACATTAGTTATTAAATATTGTATAAAATTAATGTCATTTCTTGATATTGTATAGAGAGTTATTTGAATTCCACCGTTATAGGTTAATATGTACATATAAAAAATAAAGGAAATAATTAAGCATTTATCTATCACAGTTGTAAATAAATATAATATAATGATGGTTAAAAATGTAAATAAAATATATACACATTAAGTAGATTTGTCCCGTCGAAAAATGTATATTTGAGTAGAAAAATAAAGAAAATAATTAAGAAATCATTTACCCGTGCGTTCAGTTCATACACAATGTTATTATAAGAGGTGTGTAGGTTTCCCAAGAAGTTGTGGAGGCAGGTCATAATGAATTTGGTTTTATCAATACGTTAATGAATTGTCTGCAATAAATAAAATTATTAAAATAGGCTTTTTAGTAAAAGGTATAATAGGTTTTATTAGTAAAACTTATAATAGGTAATCATGGTACTACCTCTTAATGATTACTTTGAAAATAAATATACTATCTTAAAATTTAAGAAATTTTATATTATAGGCTTGTTTATATATTTTACCTATAATATATTAGTTGACATAGTATATTTTTATTTGTAATTGAATTTGGGAAAAAAATAAAATTTACGTAATTGAAATGAATATTATAATTAAAAAAATTATTTAATATTATATTAAATAATTATTTCTCTTAATTTTTTTACAAATAAGATAGTTATTTTATAATAAAGAGTAAGTTTTTAAAGAATAAGATATTCAATACCAACTCTTTCCCGTTTTATAAAAAAAATTATATAAACAGTTGGCTTTTTCCCGTTTATAAAAATACTTATAATTTATTACCGTTTATAAAAAAAATTGTATCAACAGTAAATTATTTCTTGTTTATAAAAAAATTTGTATAAACAGTTGACATTAGTTATTAAATACTGTATAAAATTAATGTCATTTGTTGATATTGTATAGAGAGTTATTTGAATTCCACCGTTATAGGTTAATATGTACATATAAAAAATAAAGGAAATAATTAAGCATTTATCTATCACAGTTGTAAATAAATATAATATAATGATGGTTAAAAATGTAAATAAAATATATACACATCAAGTAGATTTGTCCCGTCGAAAAATGTATATTTGAGTAGAAAAATAAAGAAAATAATTAAGAAATCATTAATCCGTGCGTTCAGTTCATACACAATATTATTATAAGAGGTGTGTAGGTTTCCCAAGAAGTTGTGGAGGCAGGTCATAATGAATTTGGTTTTATCAATACGTTAATGAATTGTCTGCAATAAATAAAATTATTAAAATAGGCTTTTTAGTAAAAGGTATAATAGGTTTTTTTAGTAAAACTTATAATAGGTAATCATGGTACTACCTCTTAATGATTACTTTGAAAATAAATATACTATCTTAAAATTTAAGAAATTTTATATTATAGGCTTGTTTATATATTTTACCTATAATATATTAGTTGACATAGTATATTTTTATTTGTAATTGAATTTGGGAAAAAAATAAAATTTACGTAATTGAAATGAATATTATAATTAAAAAAATTATTTAATATTATATTAAATAATTATTTCTCTTAATTTTTTTACAAATAAGATAGTTATTTTATAATAAAGAGTAAGTTTTTAAAGAATAAGATATTCAATACCAACTCTTTCCCGTTTTATAAAAAAAATTATATAAACAGTTGGCTTTTTCCCGTTTATAAAAATACTTATAATTTATTACCGTTTATAAAAAAAATTGTATCAACAGTAAATTATTTCTTGTTTATAAAAAAATTTGTATAAACAGTTGACATTAGTTATTAAATATTGTATAAAATTAATGTCATTTCTTGATATTGTATAGAGAGTTATTTGAATTCCACCGTTATAGGTTAATATGTACATATAAAAAATAAAGGAAATAATTAAGCATTTATCTATCACAGTTGTAAATAAATATAATATAATGATGGTTAAAAATGTAAATAAAATATATACACATTAAGTAGATTTGTCCCGTCGAAAAATGTATATTTGAGTAGAAAAATAAAGAAAATAATTAAGAAATCATTTACCCGTGCGTTCACACGGTTCATACACAATGTTATTATAAGAGGTGTGTAGGTTTCCCAAGAAGTTGTGGAGGCAGGTCATAATGAATTTGGTTTTATCAATACGTTAATGAATTGTCTGCAATAAATAAAATTATTAAAATAGGCTTTTTAGTAAAAGGTATAATAGGTTTTTTTAATAAACTTATAATAGGTAATCATGGTACTACCTCTTAATGATTACTTTGAAAATAAATATACTATCTTAAAATTTAAGAAATTTTATATTATAGGCTTGTTTATATATTTTACCTATAATATATTAGTTGACATAGTATATTTTTATTTGTAATTGAATTTGGGAAAAAAATAAAATTTACGTAATTGAAATGAATATTATAATTAAAAAAATTATTTAATATTATATTAAATAATTATTTCTCTTAATTTTTTTACAAATAAGATAGTTATTTTATAATAAAGAGTAAGTTTTTAAAGAATAAGATATTCAATACCAACTCTTTCCCGTTTTATAAAAAAAATTATACAAACAGTTGGCTTTTTCCCGTTTATAAAAATACTTATAATTTATTACCGTTTATAAAAAAAATTGTATCAACAGTAAATTATTTCTTGTTTATAAAAAAATTTGTATAAACAGTTGACATTAGTTATTAAATATTGTATAAAATTAATGTCATTTGTTGATATTGTACAGAGAGTTATTTGAATTCCATCTTTTTAGGATTAATTAATCATAATGATTACTTTTAAATATTGGAATTGTGGAGACAGGTCATAATGAATTTGATTTTATCAATACGTTAATGAATGGTCTGCAATAAATAAAATTATTAAAATAGGCTTTTTAGTAAAAGGTATAATAGGTTTTTTTTAGTAAAACTTATAATAGGTAATCATGGTACTACTACCACCTCTTAATGATTACTTTGAAAATAAATATACTATCTTAAATCAGACTATTAATCATGACATAAATGTAATGATGGTTTTAGTTTTTGATTTTTTTTAACTTGTCGACATAATTATTTGCCCTGATCATATAAAAAAATGTTTAAGGCAGTAATAACGATGAAGCAAATTTAATTTTTTAAATTAAAATAGTAAATAATAATAGTAGATAATAATAGTATCAAAAGCATAAAAAAAATCAATATTGATTAAAAACAATTAAAGTTAACGAAATAAAATTAAATCAATATATTAAAACTTGAAATTAAATATTTAGAATATCGTAGTAATGATTATATTAGATAAAAAATATTAATCCATTATATTTTAAACATAAATTCAAAAATATTTTAATATTGATTTTCTTATTTTATTTTATAAAATTAAATGACTTTTTCAAGGACGGTGGTTAACATTGGTATTATTAGCCTCTTATTTTATTTCAAGGACGGTGATTTTCTTATTTTATTTTCTAGTTAATATTAATATTGATTTAATTATTATTAGCCTCTTAGTTAGTATTAATATTAATTTAATTAATGTTAGCATTTTAGTTAATTTTGGTATTAATTTAATTTGTATAAGTATTCTAATTAATATTAGTATTATTACTAAATAACTGTGTTTTTTTTCATCATCAGTATCATTATCAGGTGTTTATTATTAGTTATTGGGTTAATTAATATTAAGTGGGATTAAGACTAATGAAGCAGAGTGGGCCAGATTGTGTATGCATTCCGGATCAAGGTAGTGGGCCACGGATCCATTTTTGGGCCAAACGCTCCAGGAGTAGTGGACCGGGTCAAACCGACCCGGATCCTGTTCACTCTCCTTCAACCTTCGAAACCCTAACCCCCACCTCCATCAGCGGCGCCGCCCCACACAAACCCTAATCTGATCAAGATCCAAGCCCAAAGTTGAATCAACTCACAATCATAAAATACAATCAAATCAAATAACTGAAACGAAATCAGAATTTAACAAAATAAAAAAAAATTTATTGAAAGATTCGAATCAATTACAAACAGATTGGAAATCAAATCATGAATCTAATCTAACCTAAACAATTTCTAACCCTAGACTATATAAACTAAGGACCTAAACTAAAGAAGAGGACGGAGGAATTAGAGAGAATTTTCTGGAAAATTTGAGGCGCCGCCGTGAATACGCACAACTTTCGATCTTCATCTTCATACCTGCAAATCACACACACAGAAAGAAATCAGAAGGAGAATGAGGAGCCAACACGATCCAATAATTCAAGAATATAAGGTAACTTCTAAATCGAACTTAGCTTAGGGTTGTTTGGTTGCATGTTGTTGTTTGTTGTCTGGGTTTTCAAAGGGGTAGGGCTCTTATTTGGGGTTAGGGTTCTTACTTTCTGGGTTAGGGTTCATCGTAGGGTTAGGGTTCATGTGGTTTTCTGGGTTCAGTTCAAAGTTGGATGAAGGTAGAAGATGAAGATCTTGAAGATCTTCATCTGGATGCAGCACTTTCTGGGTTGTTGGAGGGTGATTTACGGGGGTTCGCGGTTGGGGGGAGGTTGAAGATGAAGATTATCTTCATCTGGGTTTTAGGATGGTTTACGATGGAGTTTGGGGTGGTGTTACGGTGATTCACGGTGGGTGGAGGTGGTTCGGTGAGTTGAGAGGAAGATGAAGGAATATTGTTTGCAGCAGTGGGGAAGAGAAATTTTTTGGGAGAACCGAATGAGAGAGCGAAGGATTTTTTTACTTTTTGTTTTTTTGTTTTGTTGATTGTCCTTCTATATAATGAGAAGGAAGTGTTGGAAGTGATGAAATGCCAAAATAATTTGTTTTACGCGTGAAACAATATTTGGGGAAAACCAACGGTCCAATTATTAATATAAAAAATCTACAAATTAATTAAGTATTGATGTATTCCATGCAGATTTGCACAACTATCTACAAAAGCATGACAATAATATTAATTATGGAAAAGAAATTGGACAATTGAAAAGTAATGCAATGATTAAGGAATAAATAATTTTAATTAAATTATTGAAGTATATGCAATTACCGTTGTGTCCCCGATTATCACCCTCAAATTGAAAGATTAGAGGGTTATTGAAAGGATTTCATATGTATTGTACTTTATTATATTAAAAGTAGATGAGTATCTTGAGAAATATGTACATACAAGGTCATATGCTTTTCTATGATACGCGTTTAGTTTGCATCAATAAATAAAAAATTTGAAAATATAAACTAATTATTTGCTTACATAATTAATACTCCTTTTTACTCGATAGTGTTTAGAGTTTTAGAATTTAAATATTATTAAAGTAACCTCAATTAAATAGCATTTTAAGAAAAAAAAACTATAAATTCAGTCTTATTTATATAAAATAAGTATTTTTAAAATTATCATCTTATGTCAACAAAATTTGGATGACAAAATTTTTGTCTTTCTTACAAGTTTTAATTTTAATGTTGCAATTAATATGTAAAAAATGTAAATCACTTTTAATTTTTGCTTATGTTAAATAATCTTGAACAACAAATATATGCAAACACAATTTAAGTAACAACTTGTGGTGAATCAAAATACCATACTATGATATTGCTCTTACTTTCACTAATAATTATATATATTATCTATTGCATACTACCAAGAGCAAGCTTCATCATATTAGCTAACATAAATATGATAGACTCAGATTACTGCAAAAATAGTCTCACATAAAAGAATTATAAAAGCAATTGAATATATTTACATATAAAATGCATAATATATTTATATTTCCCTTGTGTATCTTAATCTATAAGATAGTTTTTTAAAAATATTGTCCTTTAAACTGTTTGGGTCGACCTTGCATATAACTATCACGTACCATAGGGAGGGTTAGTTCGCTATTAGCCACCAGACATGATCTTCCAGATCCGACAGCTCCTTCACCATACCCTCAAACACTCTCAAGCCTTCCAATGGAAAATGCTTGGTAAGGAGCCATGTCCCCAACGATCGAACCACATGTAAGTCTGACAGAACAAGAAAGGATACAATCACATAGTTCAATGTTTATTGAGCCGCAAAAAAAAGGAAATGAAACTAGGGGACCCGCGAAGCAGAAAATTACCAACCTTGTGAAGAGAAGTGTTGGCCCAAGGTTGCTTCCTTTCGAAGCAGCAAATTTGAATCGGTTGAAAATTATCATCTTTGAAAGAACTAGAATACATTGTTCTATTTGAAGATTAAACTGAAAAAACAAGGCATTTAGTTAGTGGAATTGATGTACAAACTCCTCTACACTCACATTCTATTTTAGAGTTGAAAGCTCTTCGAACAGGTTTTCGAGTCGCCGACCACCATAGCGCGCAATCAACGCCTTCTTCAATTTCTCCCATGATAATTCATTCTCTGTTCCCATCAAGAGGTTGAACCAATGAATAGTTGATCCCTCCATGATCAGTTGAGTAAGCTTGACTCACATTTCATCAGTGGTGTTTTGCACATCGAAGTAAATCTCTGCTCATGTGATCCAAGCCACATGAACTTCGCCTTCGAATAACAAAAGCTTAACCTTCTTCCCAAACAAACATGATTTGCCCTAAGGTGAGTCACTAACAAAATTCTCACTTCCTGGAGTTACTCCTTTTTAGGCAATCTGTTTGCTTAGTTCACTTAGAACCAAGCACTGTTGCTGCATTTATTGAGCCAAGGTTTGAAGTGTAGATTGCACGTCACCCATATGTTCTTCAAGAGTGTAAATATGATCTCCCATTTTTGGTTTTCGTGTCATATAAAATTATTGATACGGGGGTAGATTGATCCGGCGGGTCGGACTAATTGATGGGTCGATATATGAATGATAGATGAAACAATAACGATAATAACAAAACGATAAGAAAATGCTTGTAATTGTATTAAAATGGAGGAAATAATTACGAGAGTATTAGCAAGGAATTCGAATAACAAACTGATAGTGAGAGACTATCAATTCCCAAGCACACAATGCTCCCCAAGTCACTCACAGTGACCCCACAATTCTAACAAAATTCATACATAACCATTCTCTCTCACTGTAACAACTTGTATAGCCACACACCCATGCACATCATGCATCAATAAACCATGTCATCATTTATATTCCTTTTCCTTTTTCTTTTCTTTTGTACACCTTCCTTATCTTTGGTTTGGGCTCAATATCAAGGCCTACCTCTGGATCCATGTTTCTATCATACATTCAATATGTATGAAAGGTTGCGTGTAAACGTAATAAAATTTAACAAAAAAGTTTAATTACAAGAAAAGCCTTCCAATTTTGAATAGGTTAAGTAATAAAATAATATTTTTCTTTAAAGTGTGGACATTCCCATATTAGGTTTCCAAAATTCACAAAATTGGTGACTATTTGAAGTACAATAAAATTTCACACCAACACTTTGATGTCCATTATGGTTTAGAACTCTGACATCCCCAAAAATTCTTATTTGAAACCCAATCTCTATCATTCATCAACAATTTCAGAAGGAAAAATGGAGATGAAGTTCACATTAGGGGTGAGTAAAAACATGGTTAATTGAACCATATACCTAAACTAAATTGCATTGAACCAAAAAAACTTAAACCATTTCAATGGTTTATGAACTGAACCACATATTATAAACAATTCAGTTAACCAAATTTAAGTTTATAAACTGGTTTAAACTTCTTTGAATTGTTTAACTATTTTATTTTTTAAATATTTTTTTATAAATTTTCGAAAAAATTTAAAACAACTTTCTATACATTATGAAGGTTAAATATAACAAATTTTATACTATGTTTATTATATGGTGTGAGTTTTTACATTCTAAATTGCAAATGACTAATCAATTTGTTTGATTGAATATATGAGTAAATTATTTTTTTATCTTGATTAATCAATTCCAAGAAGCTTAGTAATTTGTTAATGATTTTATAATCTATCAATAAAGTTTGTATCTACAAGAAAATTTAATGTTTCAGAATAAATGAAAGTTATCGAATGTAAATGTAGTGTGAGTGAAAAATTGAACCATTCTGCAAGGTACTTCTCAGGCCTTCTCTTCAAACTCTGACTCCTTGTTCCATTTTATCTTCAGGCTTTTTTTCACTATACTATTTGTATGTTCCTTACTAGTTCATATAACTGAAATTGACTTGCCAATTTAGTGAAATTAAATAAAACAATACTTTCATAGCAATACTTTTGATGGCAGATTGCGATGGAAATTCATTTCTTTTTCTTAGTTTGTGAATAGGTTTATATATCAGTTTCATTAAATGTAGGATAAGTTCCTATATAAGTCATGCAATCTAATAATTCAGATCATAATTGATTTTACAATTCTCTCAATTTTTTCTCATTTCTATTAGATTCCATTCAAGATAACGTCCAAATAGTTTTAATTTTCTTAAAAAAACTATTTTTAATATAAAACTGAGTTACAACTCTAAACTAGTTTATAACTAAATTGAAACTATGTTAAAAGTCAATTGAATTGTTATTAATGTGGTTATTAAAAATTAAACTGAACCATTTAAATATGGTTCGGTTCAGTGCAGTTCATGAACCATAAACATCCCTAATTCACGTGACATAGTATGTTATTATGATGAACCCTAGTTTTAGTGTATAAAGATTTATTTTAGGAAGACTATGAGTTTCAATTAACTTTAATTTTGTTAAATAGGAAAAAACAATGAAGTGGAATTTAAGTTGTTGGTGAAATATCAACCATGTAAGTAAAAAATAACAGCATTTGAGTTTAAAAGATGAAAAGGACCAACATCATACAACTTAATAAAATTAAAGCACTAATATGAAATTTATTTTTGTTAGAAGATCAGTATAAATCTTAAAATAAAAAAAATGAGAAAAAAATATGTTTTAGTCAAAATCTACCAATTATAGAACTGTAGAAATAATATCTATTATAAATTATATTGTGTGCAACTAATCTATAATATAAGAAAATTTATCGTTCTCGAATTCACCATAATACCCTTTGGTTATCTTAGTCTAAATTAATAATATAAGGGCAAAAAAATGTCTTTTGTTGATTTTTTTCAATTCACTTTTCACTTTCGAACTCACTTTTCATTTTTTCACTTTTTATTTTTCACTTTTCACTTTTCTTTTTTCACTTTTCACTTTTCACTTTTATTACTTTGTTATTATTATTTCTAATAAATTATTAATCAAAATATTCCAATAAATTATTTTTTAATAAAAAATTATTATGATTATTTTAAATGATTTGTAATTTACATTTAAAATAGTATTTAATTTTTAAAAATTAAATTTAGTAATTGAATATTAATAACAAAGAAATATGATTTGAAATAAATTTTATTTAAAGATACAATATTTTTAAAGAAAATAATAATAAATTTAGTTAAAAAAAATTATTTCAATTAAAATAAATTTAAAAATATACTTGAAAATGTGTGTTATTGAATAAAATACAAAAATGTGTCTCACTTATCATTAACTTTAATTTATATGATTCAAAAGGGATAGGTTCAAATGACACCAAGGTGTCAAAGTTTAATTTGATACTAAATTTCAACCGTTAATAGTACTCGATCAAACGGTCATAGGAGTAATCTATTTTTTAGGAGAAGATAGGTTATATGTATATTTTTTATTATTTTATTTTATTTTATTTATTATCACCGTTTGATCAATTCTTTTAACGGTTGAGATTTGATGTCAAATTAAACTTTGACACCTTAGTGTCATTTCACATTAAACTTTAACGTTTGCACGGTTACATATTAAAAAAGTTATTTGTTATTGATGTCATTTCACAAATATATGTTATCAATGTAAATAGGAGAAATATATATGGAAAAAAAGTGTATTACTTATTCAATTGTAACATACTACTATTATTTATAATTAAATTCTATTGATTAAGACCTTTTTGTAAATGATACCTAAACAAAAATAATAATTGTATACGGAAAAAAATTTATTATTGATCTAAATATTTTTATATACGAAAAATGGTATTTATGATTTAAAAATTTTGTATTAAAAAAAGGTATACGGGAGAAAAACTATTATTGATCTAAATATTTTTATGTAAACGATATTTAAACATAAATAATATTTGTATATGGGAAAAATCTATTAATGATCTAAATATTTATATATATGAAAAATGATATTTATGATAAAAAAAAATTATTCACAAAAGTTATACGGAAAAAAACTATTATTAATCTAAATATTTTTATATATGAATTTTTACATTTGATTTAGATATTTTTGTAAACGATACCTAAACACAAATAATATTTGTATATAGGAAAAATCTATTAATGATCTAAATATTTTTATATATGAAAAATGATATTTGTAATCCAAAAAATTTTAATTGAAAAATGATATACGGGAAAAATATCTATTATTAATTTAAATATTTTTATATACGAAAATTTACTATTGATCCAAATATATTTTTAAATGATACCTAAACATAAATAATATTTGTATACGGGAAAAAATATATTATTGATATAAATATTTTTATATACGAAAAATTGTATTTATGATCCAAAATTGTTATTCAAATTTTGCTTTTGATTTAAAATAAATATATTATATAAACACGTACCAATCCATAATCGGGGTATTTTGAAAGTGGAAATTAACGTTGATTCCACCAAGGTTCTCAAAGCTATTGAGAGAAGGGGCGCTAGTATGATAGAGAGTTTATCGCTTATTAATCGCATTTGCAGATTTCTTGATAATTTGGAGGAAGTGGTTATTTGTCATTCGTACAGGGAGGCGAATAAATGTGCGGATGTGCTTTCCAGTGTGGGGTGTGGGATTCACCATGATATGGTTATTTTTGATACAACGCCATTGTATTGTGAGGTTGCTTGAGGAGGATGTCAAGGGTGCATCGTCAGTTAGGCTTGTTAGCGTGTAGTTTCGTTTGTTTTCGGGCTTAGGCCAAAACAATTTTTTTTTTAAATATTTTCTCTTAATTTATATTTTCTTTTCTCTCTCAACGACTTTTGTCACTACTCATTTTTTTTTTTTTAATTTTGATAATATTTCAAAAATTTTAAAAAGTTTTTGTCTCAAATTTTAAGTGACAAATATGAAAGAATATTTTCAAAGAAAATTATTAATATTATTATTATTTTTAAAATTAATGTGGGCAATAATAAATTTATTATAATGATGACTTAACTTAGTCCAAATCAAGTCCAAGTCATTAAACACTACTTTTCTCCCTCTCTTGTATATACCCACACTTTTACTTTTGGAGGGACTAGAAAAAAGAAAAACACTTAACATGTTAATTGAAAAAATCTCTTTTATACTTTCTTTTTTTTTTTAATTTTCTGGTTTCTTGTTGTTCTGATACCTCAGATTAAATCCCGGAGGATTTGAGCTGGTTAAATTCTCAAGGACAGTGTTCTTACGCACCTCAGATTTATTTAACTTTTTATTATTTTTTATTATTTTATAGATTTAATCATTTGTATTATGAGAAGAGATGATTGGATTATGCAGGTGGCCAAATTCTACAACAACTCTTATAATTTATTTATATTTATTTTTCTCATATTTAAAACAACATCTCATTTGTCAATTTTTAACATCACTTTTATTCTTATTCAGTAAAGTTATTTTTATTAATTTTTGTTTTAATTTGCTTTTCTTAAGGTGTCTTAATGGCATGGGAGTTTACTCTTAATTTTTACAAAAAAAGTTTACACTCAAACTTTACTTTAGATTATTTTTAAGTGAAATTTTTAATCACTTTAACTCAATTCGTTTTGTTCAATATAATTTATAAAATACTACTTCGTCTTAGTTTTTAAGAAAAAATATTTATTAAATTAAATAAAACATAATAATTTAGAGTATGAACAAGATGTAATGTATTCTACTGTTGCATATATCAACATTTCATATTTGATTTTTGTTTTTGAAAGTATAACCATGTCATTGATGAAAGAATATCAATATTACAAACACCATTTTAAATTTCAATATTTTAACTTTTGTAAATCAATAACATTAACTCCAACATCACATGTATATAAATTATTATTTTATTATATTTTTATGACTATTTATTTTATTTACTTTTGTATTAAAATAATAATAAATATATTTTATATAGATTTAATGGAGATGCACAATGCAAGAAAAATTTACTTTGTCATTCAACGAAAATGTCTGCTATGTCATTTCAATAATATCAGTACATCACTCATTTTCTCATAAAATTTGTTTACTAATTTTATAATTTAATTTGATATATTTTTCTATCATTAAAATAAATTAATAACACGTTCCATGGTAAATGACTAGTTTCAATTAAAATAGTTTAAGGTATGTCAAATTAATTACTGTAACAACTAACAAATGTTTGCCCATTCCCGCCGTCACCGCCACTTCCTCCGTCCGTATTAGGGTGGAAATAGACCCGACAAATAACAATGGCTTACATACTAGTTTATACAGGCAGGTTAGGTCACACTTTTTTTTTTAAAAGACTTAGACTTTTTTATAAGCCTATTTAGTTAAAAAAGTTAGATTTCAAAAGAAAAAAAGTCTTTTAAGTCTATCAATCAGACCGACCTATTTAAATAAATGTGAATAATTTTTTATTACCATTATATTATATTTTGTCCTTTAAATTAAAATACATAAATACAACTTGGTTATCTTGAAGAACATGTGAAAATAAGATAAAAACACCTTATGAACATTGTTTTCATAAGTCATCTTAAACAAATAGTCTCACAGAACTTATGTTAATAGATTAATTAAAGTCAATGCAAACAATTTTTAATCTCTTAGTCTTTTAATTAGTTAGTCTATTTAAATATTATTTTAATTGTTTATTTATATATGTCTAAAATAAATTGGCTTAACACGCTAACCAGACATTCGATAAGATAAGGTTGAAACCTAAAAATAAATCTATGACACATTACAGACGAGACTTGATTTGACAAAGCTTAGCTTATTTCCATCCCTACTGCAGTTCTTAGCAATTGATCTCAGTCACCACTCACTCCTATTTTATTTTTTCGTTTTATATTTTATATTTTTTTTCTAAATCAAAAAGAGAAAGAGAATATATAATACATATTAAAAAAACATTTTTTTCCACACTAAAAAGGTAAAATTTAAATCTAGAGAGAGAAAGACACAACACCTTCTTTTCACAAAGATAGAAAAAGACATGACCGAGAAAGTGATTGCATTTTTTTAAAGAATTATATTTATTGTTATAGATCATGTATTTATTTATTTTTTGACTGAAATTTATTAATTTATTTTATTTTTCTCTTTTGGAGTCGTGGCTTTGTGATTTTCTTCGTTCCCGTTTCTCTTCTCTTTTTTATTTTCAGTTCTTTTCAGGTTTCAATTTTAAACCTAATAACTATTTTCTCTCCCCTATATACTTGTTGAAAAATTCGCGAGTTTTTGATTTTCGTTTTCTCCGAATTGAAGAAGAATCAACGATCTGAGCTAAGATTTTTCCAATTGCGTTTACGAACATTTGAATTCGTTCGTTTCGTGAAAATCGAGTTCGTTATCGGCGTTTGAATTCATCGAATTCGTAATGCGATTATGCGCGAATTCTAGCTTCGATCTTAACGAAATTGCTTGAAACTTAGGGTTGAAGGAATGGACGTTGATTCCTCGATGGTTCAAGCGGCCGATCACGATTCTGTTGTGCAGAAGCAAACTGCTTCTGCTCCGGCGCCGGTTGTAGTGAAAGAAGAGCAGCTTCCGGAACCGCCGTCGTCTGGCGGCGGATCTCCGGCGGAGATGCCACAACAGCAGCAGCAAGGGGCTAATGATGCGCAGCAGAGTCCGGTGGTTGGGCCGAGGTTAGCGCCGAATTACACTGTGGTGGATGCGATTCTGGAGAAGAAGGAGGATGGACCGGGGCCGAGGTGTGGACATACGTTGACGGCGGTTGCAGCTGTTGGAGAGGAGGGGACGCCGGGGTATATTGGTCCGAGGCTGATTTTGTTTGGTGGTGCTACTGCTCTTGAAGGAAATTCTGCGGGTTCGGGGACTCCTTCGTCAGCTGGAAATGCTGGAATACGTATGTATTTAACTATTTAACTATGAAATTATATTGTTGTAGATGAGTTTTGGTTAATGTTAGTTTTATGTCTTTACGCCTTGCATAATTGGTATTTTAAAGTTGAATTGAATTGTAGTTTGTCATGCGGGCGGGGTTTTATTTTATCTGTTAGTGTGTAGTTATTATTTTGTTTTGGTACTAATGTCTAGGTAATAGGTACTAGGGTTGTTTGAATGGAAAGAACCCTAATTTCCTTGCTGTTTAATGTCATGGAAAAGCATCTATGGCAATGGATTGGTGGTAGTTAGGGCTTATTTTCATGGGTTCTTTTAGTCTTTGGTGCTTTTGAACTTCAATTGGGATAAAATCTGGCTTTGTTTATTGCAAAGCTATGTAATAGTTAACTTGTATGGATATGGCAGATTTGAACACAAATGAGTGGACGTGGTATTTATGATCATTCTTTTATTGGATATTTTAACTTAAGACAACCATAAATAACAATGGAGTTATTTGCATTAGCTTTCTTTCCACTTTAATATGTTCAGTTGCATTCATCCAACGGAGCTTGTCTGGAAGTAATTCTTCTAGCAGCTTACATCCTCTAGGTTGAAGGTCTTACAATGCTTTTGCATCTCTAATCAACTTTTGTAGAAGAGACCTTTAAGTTTGAAGCAGATAATGCAGAGACCAAATTTCCCTTTTGCTACACTTGACTTTAAATATGAAGAATTGGCGGGAAGGGGTTGCAGTTGCGAATGACTGAATTCTTAACCCCTTGGATATAAAACATTGATGCCATGTCAACATTCAGTTTTTCTACAAGATAATTCTTGTAGGCAAAGGTCCTAGAATGTAACAAGGAATGAGGTTGGACTGGTATTCATTTTCACATACAAATTTCCGGTTTACAACTTGTCATCTTTGGTTTGGTTTGGTGGTATAGGAACTCTATGGATCCCATATTTTACATTATGAAAATGGTTTTAGTTTATGCTGTGAAAAGAGTATTCATTTTTTTTTGGTAAGCCAAGGTATCTCTTGTGCATAATTGCAGAGACTAATCTCTTGAGATAATTGAGATCCATGTAACGGGTTGACCTTTCCCAACATATGTTTTTCTATACTCACCGACCATGTGATTAAGGGACCCAAGCAATGTTAAAAATATGTAACATTTGTTGAAAACTATAGCAAATTATTGCTTCCATAACCTCTTTAACTAAGAACATCATGTTTTTGTTCATTAGGAGTCCCACATGTTTTTTATTCTCATTCTCAAAACGCAAGGTCATCATTATAACTGTCCCTTTGGCAGCTATTCATCACATACTGTTAGCAACTAGCCAACTAAGAACACACTCAAGTAAATAGCTTAACTAAATGCTTACTCATTAAGTTATTGTTTGGAGTTTACTTAAGATTCATAACCTATTCAGAGGGCTTACTGAAATAAGCTGAAAACATTTTATGGATGTCATAAATTTTTGTTACAAGTGTTTTCAAACACCAATAGAAGTGTTTATGTTATAAAATCATCCCTCACAAGCACCAAATAAGCTTTTCTAAACACTCCCTAAATACTGACGACTTGATTCGGTGCAAACATTCTTGGTTATTTTAGAATTAGCTTCATCTGCATATCTTACTGTGAGTGATGGTACCTGTTGAATATTATATAGATTTTGTACATTTTTTCTCGGGAAGAAGAGTCAATATCGATCAGACTTACTGTGGTCTGTGAGTGATACTACCTGTTGAATATTATCTAGATTTTGTACACTTTTTCTTTGGAAAAAGAGTCAATATCGATCGGACGAAAGGCGCTTATCTTGTTAACAAAATCACATGCATTATATAGCTATAATAATTGAGTGATAAGTGTTTATAGTTGAAATTTATGAATACTGCTAATATACCATTTACGCTGCAGGTTTAGCTGGTGCCACAGCTGATGTCCACTGTTATGATGTCTTGACTAATAAATGGTCTAGGTGAGTTTAGAACTAGGTTATTCTTCCCCACTTCTGTTAAGCCATAACAATACTTTTATAGTCTTACATGTTTTGCTCTAGTGCTTATACGGGAAACATAATGCAGGCTAACTCCGTTTGGAGAACCTCCAACGCCAAGGGCTGCCCATGTGGCAACTGCCGTGGGAACCATGGTGGTAATTCAGGTATCACGGAGGGGATATCTCTGAGGTTATCTTAATGTCGGTGGATTTATTTCCTTTCTTTAAATGATTACTTAATTCTTTGTGGAATATTACCTTGTTTCCTAGGGTGGCATTGGTCCTGCTGGTTTGTCGGCAGAAGACCTTCATGTTCTTGATCTCACTCAGCAATGGCCCCGATGGCATAGGTTAGACACATAACCCATGTGTTGTTTTTTTTCCATCGATGACTTAATGTTTCCAAGGACATTTATATAATCTAAGATACTGAATTTTATGTAGAGTATCTGTTCAAGGCCCCGGACCAGGGTCACGTTATGGACATGTGATGGCTTTGGTGGGCCAGAGGTATCTTATGGCAATTGGAGGCAATGATGGTAAGTTGGTAACTTCTCGATGCTATCCCAATTTATTTTTTGCCTTGTTCGTGTCTCTGAAAATTTAATTGATGCTTCGCTTCTTTCATCTTTTCTTCCCAGGAAAGAGACCTTTGGCTGATGTATGGGCCTTGGACACAGCTGCTAAGCCATATGAATGGCGCAAGTTAGAGCCAGAAGGAGAGGGCCCACCTCCATGCATGTATGCTTTGATCTCCTTAAATTCTGCCTTTTTATACTGATCTTTTGACATCATTGTACATATCAATTTCAAATTCTTAAAGACAAGATAGTGTTTACTTTTTAGCCTTTGATCTATTGTATTAGGTTCTGGAAACACAAAATTCAAGTTAGATTTGTATAGAAATCTTAATTGATTGAATTGCCATGTTTTTTGTGGGTTTGAATTGACAGTCCAAATGCTTATGAATATCGATGTTGTATCTCCTAGGTCTATGAATGTAGTTTTTAAGAGAATTGGTTTTGCAATCCTAAAAGGAGTTGCGGCGCAGCTTGTAGCCCGTTTACCTTCTATTTCTGTATAAACTTTAATTATTGCTTCAATTAAATATGATGATGATTTTAAAGATTTAAAAAAAATTTAGTGGATAACTTTGTTTCATATATATGTTTTATAAACTATTTTCTCAAATCTTCATTTTTTTCTCTCTCCACTCTTTTTAAAACATAATTTTTAAAAATTGACCTGGTATATTACTTTTTTATTACTTTATTTTTGTATGAGCATTATGATTGTAGGATAGGCACCCCTTCGTTTTTTTCGTAGTCTTTATGTTTGAGATTTTGAAAGAGTTAGACTGTAGACTTGAGTAAGTTTGAATTGAAGCTCTCCTTAATTTGACTTTCTATTTAGCATTAATACTTTTATGTAATGCATTTGTCTTATTATCACTGTTTTTGTCAGTGTGGGATTTTTTTTACCACCTTTGAAGGCGTAAGCAAAATAACTATATAGAGTGTAGACCCACTTTTCCTTATTTAAGAAGCTGACTATCTTTTTGTAAAAAACTTATCATTATGTCGGGGTTGATTTACCAAATTTTCCATTTGTTGTACTAGGTATGCAACTGCAAGTGCACGCTCTGATGGGCTTCTTCTGCTCTGTGGAGGAAGGGATGCCAATAGTGTTGTAAGTTTTTTTTTTTCCGTTATGTTTATTTGATTTTCTGACGAAGCGTGTAATTTGTGCCTTATCCTCACTTCTCGTGCTAGCTCTTGACTGCTTAATTTTTTAGAGATCATTCTAGATCTGTTCTTGAGCTCCTCGTCTTCTTCCATACTTTAGAGTCTAGCCCTAAATAGGTGGGGTGTTTTTATTGGACCACTTGCATTTTTCCATGTTTTAGATATTCGGTCTTGAGCGTGAAAGGGAGTGTTGAGACTTTAGATGCCACATCAACTAGATATGTGGCCGAAGTAGTTGTTATTTAGTTCTGGCACTCCTCACCTCTTGAGCTAGTTTTTGGGTTGAGTTAGTCCTAGCCCAAATTCTGAGAGTATCATCAAGAGTTGGAAAAAGAACTAGTAAAACAAAACATTCTAGGAAATTAAGAGTGCAACTTAACAATTATATCTCTTTACAAATCAAAGAAGGCAACAACTTTGCGATATCCTGGTCTGAGTTGTAGAGACAAGAACAAATAATTCAAAGATTCTCATTTTGAAGGTCCAGCAGCTTGATCAATGCTCCAACAGAAAAATTTATCGGTGGCATTCGTAGTAGTGATCATTTTAGGTTTATTTAAGATGTCTATGGGCGGTTGCTCTTATCAATATTTTCTTTCCATTTTAAGGCTTATTCTTACTCAAACTAACTCTAAATAAAAAACCTGTTTAATTTCTGTTGACATTTTTTGTGCGGTTATTTGTAAAGCATTTTCTCCTAAGCATTACTGGAAATGTCATTTTACCACTTATATTGCAGCCATTGGCTAGTGCATATGGACTTGCTAAGCATAGAGATGGTCGTTGGGAATGGGCAATTGCCCCTGGTGTCTCACCATCTCCAAGATATCAGCATGCAGCGGTTGGATTCAGTTTCTTTTATTTTTTTTTCTCATTTTCTTAGTTGGTTATACGTTCAAGGATCATGCTTAATTTAATGATTCTAGGTATTTGTTAATGCAAGGCTGCATGTGTCTGGTGGGGCTCTAGGTGGAGGCCGGATGGTTGAAGACTCTTCAAGTGTTGCAGGTAACTCAATTAAGGTTGCTTAATATTTTTTGTTGGCAGTTGCTCCATGTACCATATGGATTGCATGCAATTGAAATAGCTATTGTTTTTATCCCCTAACACTATCTTCTTGCCCTGCTCTTGATATGTGCATCTATAGTTTTCAATATTTGAAATGCAAATGCTTTTTTATTCTGTAATATAGTATCAGAAATTAAAGTTTCACTTCATTCTTTTGGTTACATTACTTATTTTTACCAATGGTCACTCGCATTAATTTATTTCTACGTGGATGCAATATTTAGTGATATTCCAAATGATGTATATCTTCCTTTTTTATTTCTTTTTTCGTTTGTAGTATTGGATACTGCTGCTGGTGTTTGGTGTGATACCAAATCGGTTGTTACCACTCCAAGAACTGGTAGATACAGTGCTGATGCAGCTGGTGGAGATGCAGCAGTTGAGTTGACTCGACGTTGTAGGCATGCTGCTGCTGCTGTTGGTGACCTGATTTTTATTTATGGTGGTTTAAGAGGGGGTAAGTTATCAATATACTGTAACTATTTGCAGACTCATCTCTTATTAGTTCTTATATATTGCTTCATCTCTTGTGATATTTTATCAATCTAGTTATGGCTATTCAGATTATTAAATTCCTTCCAATCCAATACAACTTGAATATCTGTTCCCTCGAAAAAATTTGTGAATTATTTTCTGTTCTTGTTTTTGGATAGACTTGAAGCAATAGTGACTTTGAAACTTGGCTTTGATTTTGTATTTAATTATTTACAAGTAGATGATAGGATTTTTTTAATGACCATCATTGATACACAAATTCTCAACCACTGCTACATGTTTCAGGAGATAAAAATTAATTATGGAATGATTCACTTAGTATAGATAATTTTGGTTCTGATGCCGTTGAGAAAATGCATGTTTAGCAAGATACTTTAAGAAACAATAGAGTTGACAAGAACAAAGAGAGGAAATTCAAATTTATTGAGTTGCAGAATACTTTTTAGATAATATGTATTCTGTTGGTTTTCAAGTAAGAGCAACCAAGGTCATTTTTTCCTTTCAATCAATGGATTCTTTTCTTCTGTCCCTATTATTGTTCATGAAAAATTTCCAGTTAATCCCTGTTCATATGGTCAAAAGTAATTATAGGCTTCTGGCTTGATGCCTTCTTGGATTCTCTATTCCTCCATAAATTTGCACATACTCAATTATTACAATTAATGACTCAACGAGCTCTATCAGTTTCATCTTGATTTTAATTCTAATTGTAAAGTATATACAATTAGTATTGACACACTGCCTCCTTAAATTGATGTTGCTGGTCAAGAAGCATCAATTTTCTAGTGAGAAATCGATGAGGAAGATGAGGAATTTCCTTGGTAAATATATACACAAGCTCAAGCTGTGAGGTGATACGGAGAAGAGATTATGATTCTCAAAGGCCTTCCAAATAGAACAACAATTCACCTCAATATTGTTAGTGCATTTGTATAAACTAGATTGGCTGCAGTCTGAATTGCAGCAGTTGTCTGTTGTAGATTCTGTAATTATTCACTTTGAGATATCATGTCATGGTTTAACCATTTAATCACTTCAACAGATGGACTGACCCAAATGTATTGTGCTTATATGCTGCAGGAGTCTTGCTGGATGACCTACTTGTTGCCGAAGATCTTGCTGCTGCTGAAACAACATCTGCTGCTTCACATGCTGCTGCTGCTGCAGCTGCATCTAATGTTCAAGCAGGACGCTTGCCTGGACGATATGGATTTGATGATAGGCCCAGGCAAACAATGACTGAAGTGGCTGCTGATGGTTCTGTTGTATTGGGAAATCCAGTTGCACCCCCAATGAATGGTGACATTTATACTGACATCAGCACTGAAAATGCTATACTTCAGGGATCTCGGTACGAAAGAAAGTTTCATTCCCATTGTGTCATGTAGTTTATGTTCTTTGAATTCATTCAAACTAATTTGTACAGTAGAACTGCCAAAGGAGTTGAGTATCTGGTTGAAGCATCTGCTGCAGAAGCCGAAGCTATTAGTGCTGCATTGGCTGCTGCCAAGGCACGGCAAGAAAATGGAGAAGTGGAATTACCTGATAGAGACCGTGGGGCTGAGGCTACCCCTAGTGGGAAACACACATCTTCCCTGATTAAGCCTGATTCTGTAGGGTCAAATAACAATGTTTCTGGTGGAGTTCGGCTGCATCATAGAGCTGTGGGTGATACATACTACTTATGAAGGAAAAAATATGCCTTATATAAATTTCTATATAATATTAAGCGCAAGAAATTATTGTGTTCGATTTTCTACAGGTAGTTGTTGCTGCAGAGACTGGTGGAGCATTAGGTGGCATGGTTAGACAGCTTTCAATCGATCAATTTGAAAATGAAGGCAGGCGGGTCAGTTATGGCACTCCAGAAAATGCAACTGCTGCTAGAAAGTTATTAGATCGGCAGATGTCCATCAATAGTGTGCCAAAAAAGGTACAAATTCATCTTTACAATTAGTTATAGAACATGAACAGCATAGTAATAAGTCATTAATTATATCTTACAAAAACTTCGTATTATTATTGTTAATGTTTATTCACTATTTTTAGGGGTGTTCATGGGTGCGGGTCGACCCACAAATCCGCTAATCCAAATCAACCCAACCCATAAATTACCCGAACCTGTTCATTTACGGATAATACCCAATCCAACCCACAACAACCCATATAATTTTGGTTCGGGTATCGGGTTTGAGTTTTGCAGCCCGCGGACCCGTTGACCCAACCCATTGATGTGACATTAGAAATTTCTTATTTTTTATTATTATTTTAAATAGAAATAAAAAATATTATCTCAGCACTAATCATAATTTTTCCAAAAATATTTTAATCTCCACCAATAATACTACTAGATCAATAAGTTTACGTAATTCTAAGACTAAATGTTGTTTCTTATTTTCTTTTGTATCATTTCCAACTTACGTATTTTATAAAAATAATGTGTCTTGTGAAATTTTATACTATTATCTAGTGTTATGTCATGTTGATGAATATTATTAGATATTATATGATATGCTTCATCTATTTTGTGTGTTAGAAATGAATATAAATATATTTGAATTGTGTTGCAATATTTTTAAATTGAAAAAAATAATTATTTTTTAATTTGAAACACAACCCACGAACCCAACCCATAAATGAACGTGTCGGTTCGGGTTGGTTTTGATAATGAAATTGTGGGTTGGACGGCGAATCCAACCCATTGAAATTTGAACAGGTTGGGTAACGGGTTAGGCCAAACCTCAGTCCAACCCAACCCATGTACACCCCTAACTATTTTATTGGCACTTCTTTCTTTATCTTGCATTAAATTTTCTGATATTTTTGGGGTTTCTGTATTGCGTTGACTCACTCTGTACATTTTTATACACATTCCCATGCTTGTTTTGTCTTATAATTTGATTTGTTTCTTATGGAGTTCCCTCACCACCTTTATAGGTCATAGCACACCTCTTAAAGCCTCGTGGATGGAAACCACCTGTGCGCCGGCAATTTTTCTTAGATTGTAATGAAATTGCTGATCTTTGTGATGGTGCCGAGCGGATATTTTCAAGTGAACCAAGTGTCTTACAACTAAGTGCACCAATTAAAATATTTGGTGATTTACATGGGCAGTTTGGGGATCTCATGCGCCTTTTTGACGAGTATGGTGCACCATCGACTGCTGGTGACATTGCGTAAGTTCCATGTTTCCCATTGATGAGTTTATTTGTGGATAATGGATACTATTTTGGTGTCTGCTTACTGGTTTGCATAATATGGACGATTTTCAGTTGGTGCATACTTCTGATTCAGTTATTTTTCATCGTATTTAAACATGGTTATTGATATATAAGATGTCAAATTAAAAAACTACCGACCTTTCTATATTTAGGCCGATTGTGTTTCTTTATAAATTTCCTTACCCTTGGGATATTGTTGAGTTCTCATCCCTAACCAACGCTTTGGTTGATTACCCCACATGGGCATGTTATAGTTATCTTATTTCATTTTCAATATTTTGTTCATGACACTGTTTCTTCTCCCAATTACCCCAGCCTAATCTACTCTAAGAAAATGATCTTGTCTTTGCAGTTCGCATAATGCTTAGTTAGCACCAAAGTGCATGATTTTTACATATTTTCCTTTATTGGATGGTATAATGCGTTTTCTTTTGTTGTATTTTTTAATATGTTCTGAATTGGAATTATCCCGAGAGTTTGCATTGAATACCCTAGCTTTCCATGATGATTTAAGGGTTTATGGCTACAAATGGAGCAGAAGAGGTGGTTAAAACAGCTGAGTGTTGGGAAATATGATTCATTATTGTTTGATTAGGATTTAGGAATTTTTGTGTGGGTATTTTAATATAAATAGAGGTTTTTAAGTATCATTAATAAATTATATTTTCTTGTGTTAGTAAGCCCTAACCCTTATAAGAGGGGTCTCTTACCTTACAAGCTGGTTTTGTTAGGTTGACTTAGGGCCCTACCCGGATTTTAAGATGGTACCAGAGCTATCTATTGGGCTACTCATGTTACACTCTAGATGTCTATTCTTGGGCACAAAAGGGTTTATTTAGAGTCCTACAGTGGATGTGATATGAACTGAAAAAGTGATTTAGGCATTTAATTTTCTCAGCTACTAATTTTGGATAAATGACTTTCAGATATATCGATTATCTATTCCTAGGAGATTACGTTGATCGAGGACAGCACAGCTTAGAAACTATAACCCTTCTTCTTGCCCTGAAGGTAATCTTAATTGTTTAGGTTGTCTTTCTGCATTGCAGGTTTAATGACCCCATATCTATACATGATTTTGTGAATATTGCAGGTTGAATATCCCAACAATGTACATTTAATACGTGGAAATCATGAAGCTGCAGATATTAACGCCCTTTTTGGTTTTCGAATTGAGTGTATCGAGAGGATGGTAAGGAATTCCTGCTACCTGATACTGTTTCTTATTTATGTTGGGTACACCGACCAACCATGTGAATTCTTGATCAGGGCGAGAGAGACGGAATTTGGACGTGGCATCGGATTAACCGGCTATTTAATTGGCTTCCTTTAGCTGCTTTAATTGAGAAGAAGATTATTTGCATGCATGGAGGTATTGGTCGTTCAATAAATCATGTAGAACAAATTGAGAATATTCAGCGGCCAATTCCGATGGAAGCGGGGTCAATTGTGCTTATGGATCTGTTATGGTTAGTGCATTTGTGTGCCATTGCCTGTTTATGATTGTTCTGTGTCCTGGATAATAACAGCATTAAATATTCCTTTCTAGGTCTGATCCTACAGAGAATGACAGTGTGGAAGGACTGAGGCCAAATGCTAGAGGTCCTGGACTAGTTACTTTTGGGGTGAGCGCTCCTTACCTGTCATTCTGTAAATAATGTAGTAATTTGGTAGTTTCAATGTGTCCATAATCTTGCAATGCATGTTATGCATCCATTGAAGCTTGAAAATTGAAGTATAGTTGTGAATTGTAATCTACACTTTCTGTATAAATTTTAATTTGGAAGATTGCGAAACTGATAAATGGTGGTTTTAGATTCTTATATATCGTGCTGGTGGAAGTGCTATGACTGCTGACACTCATTATTAGCTCTAATTTGAAATCTATCTTTGTAAATGGGTGTTATTTGAATTGTAGATCATACATGTAGTTGCCTTATTGGATGGTGTGTACTTTAAATAGTGTGCTATTTGATAATCTTTTTCCAATTCATTTTTTCATGCTCATTCAAATTTGGTTTTGGTACTTCAGCCTGATCGAGTGATGGAATTTTGCAACAACAATGATCTTCAGCTAATTGTCCGTGCACATGAATGCGTGATGGATGGGTTTGAGCGTTTTGCTCAGGGACATCTGATCACACTTTTCTCGGCTACAAATTATTGTGGTATATGATGCCAACTTTTGCAGTGTTATGTCCTTACATCATGTTCTCTTTTAAATCTTGACTCTTCCTCTTGTTCCCGTAGGCACTGCAAATAATGCAGGAGCAATATTAGTTTTGGGTAGAGACCTTGTTGTGGTTCCTAAACTGATTCATCCGTTACCGCCCGCAATATCTTCACCAGAAACATCACCAGAACGGCATATTGAAGATACTTGGATGCAGGTACTCATACACATATTTTCCATTTAATAGTGATGCTTATGTGATATCAGATATAAACCAACACATCTAAGTCAATTTTTAGTTTCTCATTTCACAGTATTAAAAAATTATCATTAACTGTTAATAATGTACAGGAGTTGAATGCCAACAGACCACCAACACCAACTAGAGGCCGTCCCCCAGTTACCAACGACCGAGGTTCACTCGCTTGGATATAGTGATTACTACTGAGGAGTTCACTCACTTGGATATAGTGATTACTACTGAGGATGTCCTAATATTCACTTAACCGGCACGCGCTATCGCTTTGTTTGTGTTCTGTATATAGCATGATGCCATTTACGGGAGTTTCTGAACCTGTGATCTTAATTCCTGCAGAAAGCTTGCTTTCTTAATTCTGGTTCTCACCCCTCAATCAGCAGGCCTTGATAAAGAAAGATACAAGTTCCACATGCAAAGTTGGTTGTGACTGCTAGGTTTACTTTCTCAAAGGTAGGAGTTGCGGTTCGGGTATGCCCCACCCTTTGTAAATTGAGCATAGGTTATGAAGTCAAGGTTGTGTTCTGTATCATGAATTGTCAGTGCTGACTATTTTTCTTATTCTTATACATTATTCACCTTTTGCCCTTAGGCTAATATTATTGTTGGGCTTTTTTATTAATCAAGAGGATGAGGGTTTTTACGTGATGGTGAGATAAATATAGGTCCTTGTATCATAGTTGATGTGTAATTTTCATCTTTGTACAACTAATTTTTGTGTGAATCAAAATTCTCCAAGGAAGAAAGTGAATTATGATAAAAGATTTTGACTTACGTTAATGAGATGTTAACATGAAGTTCTGGCTTCATAATCATCTTGGTAAAATTAACAAGAGAATTAATAAGAGGTTGTATGTAATATTGTAAGCCCAAACTGTTTGGTTTAGCTTTTGGAAGAGAAAAATAATTGTTTGGTTTCTCTTTTGGAAGAGAAAAATAACAGTTCTAAATAGTGGAAAATTGATTTTAAAATAATTGAGTTTTCTGGTATAAAAAAAGAATTAATTATGTCTCTTGATTGATTTTACTTGAAATAAGAATTTGTAGCTTTTAGGTTTAAATATGATTTTTTAAATATGAATTTGTTATTCAACTCATTTTTTCATTTTTACATGAATGTATCCGAACATAAATTACTTTATGTTAAGAGTTCCACATCGGACAATATATGGCATGAACATGTGCTTATAGGTGGGGGCAATCCTCACCTTACTAGCCAGTTTTTTAGGGATGAGTTAGGCCTAACCAAATTCTTTAACATGATATCAGAGCCTCGTTTAAGCTCCGGTGGGCCACCTATTATGGTTTCATTTTCACGCTCCAATTGTCTAGTCCTGGGCGTGGGAGGGTGTGTTAAGAGTCTCACATCAGACAGTATATGGCATGGGCATGAGGGTGTGTGTTAAGAGTCCCACATCGGATAATATATGGTCTGAACATGTGCTTATAAATGGGGCAATCCTCACTCTACTTGCCGGTTTTGTAGGGATGAGTTAGGCTCAACCAAATTCCTTAACACTTTATTTTCAATTCACTTATAATTAGAATTAAGTCAACAAAATCATTTCTCGTCACTGCAAAACCAAACACACACTTATCAGTTAAACTATTTGCATTAGATGTAAACTCTACCCGTTGTAACAAACTCACCTTGTTACTACTATAAGTAACAAATTGTAACACTATTGTATCCAACTTTTAAACAATAACAAAATTTAGTTACAAGATGAAGAAATAAGTTCTAACTAACTCTTCTCTAGTTTCTAAGATGGTATTAGATTAAGCCACCAATCTAGGTCTCACAATGACTGAATAACTGTAATCGGTGCAGCCTCTGTCGTCTTCCGCTCTGATCTCTGGTACATATGTTTCGTCTCTGTCGCAATCCACGGAGGATTCAAATCGTCTTCAGTTTTCGCTCAAAATTATCCAAAAATTTGATAAAAGGAAGTTCCATTTGTAGCGACAACAAATTGAAGCATACATTAACACTCACAACCTCACTGAATTCGTCGTTTGCTCGCGAGTTCCACTTTAGTTTGCCACTGACGAAGCTCGTGTTTCTGGCACTGTGAATCTTGATTACTCTCGCTGGTTGAAGAAGGATCAGATGCTTTTGTCGTGGCTGCAATCCATGTTGTCTAATGAAATTCTCTTACGCGTTCTTGGTTATACTCATGCTCATAAGCTATGAGATCACATGTTCAATTACTTCAAAAAATAAACTCGCGCCAAAGCAAGACAACTTCGTGTTGGGCTTCATGCTTTAACACTTGACAACTCCAATGTGGAGGAGAATCTTCTTAAAATTCACAGTATTATTAATGCTCTAGCATCCATAGGCAATCATATTCCTGCTTCACATCATATTTTGGAAGGTTTAACCTCTGATTTTGTGCATGTTGTATCAATTATTGAGAGCAAATTTGGTTTGATGGATCTTGATGAAGTGGAGAATCCTTGTCCTTGCTCATGAATTGTGCCTCACCAAGTTCAAGATGTAATCACCACCTGATTTGGTCTCGCTCAATCGCACATATGTGGCATCCAATGGTTAAACCACTGGGGAAACATATTCATATTCTCCTGACTCCAACACTCACACTGTTGCTTAAACCTTTGACACAGAATTTCACCAATTTTGTGGTGGTCGAAGCTCAAGAGGTGGTAGTGCATGTCGAGGTAGAGGTGACATGTTTGTTAGAACAAGATTGAGAATCTATGTTCAGAATCTAGTTTTGATGATAACAAGCATATATTTTGTGAGCAACAATTTTATTACTAATGGTTTCATTTAATGTGCAGATACTATGTTATAAATCGTATACATGATTCATCAGAAAAAGAATACAACTACATCCAGAAGATTGACAAAGCTAAACATCATTCATCAAATGTTCTGACTAAGAATTCGTTAAACCAGACAAGATCAGAAAATCTAAAGTAAAGAAGCAATAATGAGGAACAAGACCATTCAGAAGAACAAGCAATATCAATGCCTACATACAACAGTCTCAATCAGAAAGTACATCAGAAAATGCAAGAATTTTTGCAAACATCAGAAGATCACACAAGTATGAAGATCAGAAGTTCTTAAGTTAGATGTTCTGAAGCTACAATACAGTGACAGGCAAACAGAAGCAGAGTCACATGCGAATCAGAAGATCACCTACAGCTCAACATACATAATAAATTAAATACAAAGAGCTTAAAATCAAAGGGAGAGCCGTTAAAAACATCATCACATACAAAACGGTTACAACATTTAAAAGGAATAACTCCCAAGGTGAAAAGAAGAAGCAAGCCACATGCAACACATTGGAAAGACAAACTTAACCAAAATAAACACGCCATCCACTATAATCATCAAGTTAAAGACAAGGCTCTGCCAAGAACGACACTTGTCACAAAAGGCTCAATCTAGACGAAGCATTAAAAGCAATATTCAAATCTCAAACGGCTAGATCCCAACGGTAACATACCAAGCTCTATAAGTAGATCAAGCTTCAAAATGTGAAGGTATGCGTTCTGGTATGTGTATGCATCTGAGTATGCATCCAGAGTGAGCATCAGAATATGTAGGATACATCTACAGAGAGCAGAAAATGAGAGATTCTGAGAGAAAATCTGTAGAGAGAAGCTGAGCATGTACATCAAACTGAAGAAATATGAACACATGCATCAGAAGATTTACAAGAGTTAACACATACTCTGTATGTGCAGAAATAAGCTATAGCGTTGTCATACACTAATCATATGCCTATATAAAGACAGAAAGAGAAAAACGTGTGCATACACATCAGAAGTTAAACTTACACGAAGTGTATGATGAATGAAATACATATCACATGCCTAAAAAAAGTATCTCAGAAGCTGAAGAAGAAGAAAAGTTGCTGTTAAGCAGTATCTTCCAATGGAGTTAGAAGATATCCAAGAATACTTGATCATATGGTTAAATGATCATATTGAAAGACAAATGGAACAAAAGACACTGAGTTGTTGCTCGTAGAAGTGTTTCATGTTTTCCGACGTTTATCAATGTGTCACTAGCTGTAATAAGCTTTAAGATCAGTATTGAAGAAGGAGAAGATGAAGATCAATATGAAAAAGCAACTCACTAGTGCTGCTGCCCTAATTCTGCCTTCAGAAGATCATTTGAAGAAGCAATTCAAAATCGAGCTGATACTCTGAAGCTGCTTAAGAAAAAGCTAAGGATCAAATCTGAAGCAATAAACAATGGAGCTGTTGCTCTAAATCATCTTAAGAAGATTTGAAGAAGAAGATCAAGATAGAAGCATCCAACATAAGAGCTGTTGCTCTTCATCTACTTTCAGAAGAAGATCTCACACAGAAGTTGAAGACAAGAAGACTACAAGACATTTTATTCTTGTATTTAAATGTAAAACACATAGAGTTGTTGCTCATAGTGTGTTATATCTTAGAAAACTTCTGATAGAATGTTTAGGCTCTAGAAGTGACTTCTAGTCAGTGAGTCGTAAACATACATTTTGAGAATAGGAGACCATCTGCTTGATTAAGAAGCACACCTATTATCTCCAGAAGATAGATGAACGTTATATCCTGCTGGGATCCCTGAACGGTTCATTATCAGAAGTTAGTCACAGCAGTTGGCTGTGCAGGAGTTAGTCACAGCATGTAGCTGTGCAAGTTACTAGTGTGATGAACGTTACGTCCGTTGACTCAGGAAACCTGCACAAGCTACCCGCGAGTGACTAACCCCTAGTTGACTGCACAGCATGAAAATTTCGGACCTAGAAACTTTCTGACTATTTTTCTCATTCTTAACAAAAACCTGCTCTGATGCCAACTGACACAATCGGAAACCCTAGAGAATAGAAAGCGCTAAACCTAGAATAAAATCAAATACTAAATAAAACAAAATAGTAAATTGATAATTTCGGACCTAAAACGAGCTTAAATGGTTTTAAAATCTATATTTCACTACAAAGCATGAGTTAAACTCCTGGGCCGATCTGCTTTCCGTAAAGGTATAATACGAGTAGTTCTGATATCGAACGCCAAACTTGCGTAAATCCCGCCAAACTATTCCAACGCACACCTTTTCCTTCGATACATGCATGTAGCCCTCCTACATCAATATGAGTCCTCTAGTAGTGCTAGTCCACCACATCAGCCAGGCCTTTTCATGATTCCCTCTAGTAGTGAAAGTCCCAGTTCTTCTTCCTTTGAGTCTCCACCCTCCTCTTCCCATACTTTGTCTACTTCTCATAGAGTTCACCAAGAGTCTAGTGCTTCAAGTTCCTCTGAGTCTGCTACTCCCTCTGGTAGTCCAACCTCTTTGCCTCACGGTGAGTCAAGTGTCACTTTTGATCATGAGTCCCCCACTTTTGTACCTATCCCTCCTAATGATATACCCATTGAAGTTAGACCGGTTAACACTCATGCCATGCAAACTAGAGGCAAAACTGGTTTTTCTCAACCAAGGCTGGAAGCAAGATTATTGTTTGCCAACTTTGAGCCTAAGAATGTTAAACAAATTCTTTATGACTTGCAGTAGAAGGCAGCCACACAAGCAGAGTATGATGCTCTTATGAGCAACAATACATGGACCCTTGTATCTCTTCCTTCTCAAAGATAAACCATTGGATGCAAATGAGTCTTTAAAGTGAAGGAAAATCTTGATGGCTAAGTGAACAGATACAAATTTGGGCTTGTGGCCAAGGGTTTTCATCAGAGAGAAAGGTTTGACTATAATGTGACCTTTTCTCTGGTATTTAAACCTATCACCATTAGGATTATTCTTATTGCTGTAACATAAAAGTGGTTTATTTAGCAGCTAGATGTGAACAATGTGTTGTTTAATGGTTTTTAGAAAAGGAAGTTTATTTGGAATAACCGAGGGTTTTGGAAGTTCAAATCCTAATTTGGTGTGCAAATTCAATATGGTAATTTATGGTCTTAAGCAAGCTCCAAGACAATGGTTTGAAAGATTGCAATTTTCTCTTGTGCAACTTAAGTTCAAGCCTAGCAAGTGAGACCACTCTCTATTTACTTATTTCTTAGAAGGGCATACAATTTACCTTCTAGTCTATGTAGATGATATTAATATCTCTAGGAGTTCCTCTTCTCTCTTGCAGTCTTCAAAAGACAACATGTTGACTGTAGCCCTATCAATGCCCCTACGTAGTCTACCTGTAAACTCACAAAAGCTGGTTCTCATCCTCTTGAAGTTCATTGGATAGTTATGATTTGTGAAAAGGATTCTCAAATACCTTAAAGGCTATCATTTATGGTCTTCATCTCACTCCATTCAGCACTACTACTTTCCTTCTACTCAAGTCTTTTGTTATGCTGATTGGGCATCTGATCCACAGATGACAGGAGCACATCAGTGCTGCCATTTATAATAGCATCTGATATAGCTTATACTGACAACTGTCAGCATTAGATGTAAACTCTATCTACTGTAGCAGGCCACCTTATTACTACTACAAGTTACAAGGTGTCAAACTATTGTAACCAACTTTCAAACAATAACAGGATTCGATTACAAGATGAAAACAAAAGTTCTAACTAACTCTCCTCTAGTTTCTAACAATATATAACCAGAATGAAGTTTTTCCATGAACATGTCTAACAACTATTCTACTTGGTATATAAATGGGGTTATACACACAGGTTTTGAAAAAAAAAATCATTTATAAGGCAACATAGATTAATAATCCCTCTGCATCAGTACTAGGTAGTAGCATCCCAGAATGGATATTCATTTGGAGGTATACATTCCATTAAGATGCCTCTCATGACCCAAGATATAAATATGATTACAATATCAAACTGATACAAAGGGCACATTAAGTTTTCTTGGATTCCTGTTGAATTGATCTTCTGTGAACAAACAACCTATCCTCTTTTTACAGGCCTCTGAACGTAGGATTTGTTGGGATCTTCTGTCTTGAGCTTAGGGGGGCGAATTTCTCCCTTTTTATTCTGCATTCATAACAAAAATATAATATTAGTTAAGCAAATTCCTATTTTTGTTCCAAGATGTATGTGTCAAAGGAATACTTGCTGATACTAAAACTAGCAAGCCTAATATCTTACCTTCTTTCCACCCTTCATAAAATCTCTCCAGCTAGATACCTGATAATGAAATTTGTGTCAATACATCTAATATATTTTGATGGCATGACATTTTTTTGATGATAAGCAAGATACTCCACATCAATAACATCTGTTATATGTTTTCTTTATAGGAATGTATCATACACAAAAGAATGTACTTAGTACCATTTTGATTACTTTTAAGCTGCTGATGAAAAGCAAGCGAAAAATCGACAGTTGATATAGCTAATATTAATACAAACAGATTAAACAGACAGAAACCAAGTTTAACTTCTTATTCTGTGATCTGTTCTGCTTTTTCTCTTCAAGGTCAGTTCATTCACACTTCATATGGGTAACTTACCCAACACTCCCTTGAGAATGAAAACTATGAAAATGGGAATAAATTTGGTAACCGTGTAACAAACATAAGAATATACACTCCCAAATTATTCCTAGAAATGCTTGAAACAAATACGCTGGGCTAAATGCCTTTATGTGAGAGGAAGAGTTAATAAGAGATAAAACGAAGATTCATTTTTTCAGCCAATTGGTTGTTGACTTACGTGGTCCATATTGCATGATATTCTATGATAATGAATTTTAGAAAATCTAATAAGATGATAGAATCTCCAATAGAAAAGAGGTCGGGGGCACACTTGGATATGGGGTTCATTCCAGTGTCTATCTCATTGGGTTGAAGGAGGAATCCATTCAATCAAATATACTGGCCTCCAATAACCCTTAAAAACAGGGAAGCTTACTCTTTAAACAGAAGTTAACAGCGTCACACTCAGCCGATTTAGAACTCAAGCTCTTTCATAATTGGGTTCAGAGTGAGTGAGCAAAGGACAAGATAGGCTTAAAATGCAACAAGAATTAAAAAAGGTGATCATTACACAAGGCTCACACTATTGTCTGAAGAGGATTACATGTATGTATGCAATGCAACCTTACCCTGGTGAATGAAGGAAGAGGCTGATCATGTGGCTACGGTAGTTGGTCACTACAAGATGACAACACCCACCCTCTAAAATTTTATTTAGTGTAGTTGCAAATAGATTAAGCCATTCAATAATTTTTGTTAAAAATGTTTATAAATCCAATGAACCCACAAAAAGGGTTATCAAGCTTATTATTCAAAGTCCATTAATATTACCACTTTGATTAGGACTATGACTCAGTCAGAATATCATAGACCTGAAATCAGCTTTTGCAAATTTTAAAAAAAGCATGTTTGTTTGCAAGGACTCTTCTGTGAGACTGATAATGGTGCATCTTCATTTCAAATATTTTTCTGAATAAATAATCTCACCACTTAAGTAACCCTCATGTACTGTCACATGCGTACTAAGCTTTATCACAGATAGCCAGAATACACAGAACACAGATATCATTTGCCCATATTCCGGAACACTTTGTAGCTTAGTTATAGATATCATAGGCACAAATTTCAAAGGAAAAAAAAAAGAATGAAATTAAGATTCACTTGAAGACTCAAACACAACTTGCAGTTTGATGTATAAAATGGAGTTTAAATATGAAAAACTAACCCTTTTTTCTCTTGTTCCTTCCCATTGCTCTTCATGCTCACGCTTTCTTTTCCACATTTCCTTCTGTTCCTCTTCGTCCTTTTTTAATCTTCCTTCCTCCTCTGATATCTACATTGTATTCAATAAACTAAAAGGTCACAACAATAATTCCACAAGTGTACATTATTTCTCATACCAAATTTACCACAGATAAACACAATCATAATGATCTCACTTTCTTAACACTAGAACTTTCTGACAAAATACCAAAATTTGGGAGAGGAATGGGAAGCAAATGTTCTAAGTTAATCATAAAGCAAATCACAATAACATAATTTTAATATCTTGTAAATTACCAAACTAGACCAGTTCTTTTTAGAAGTAATGAATCACTCATTTTAGGCGTGCATGGGAAAAATAACTATCACGTTGTAATTCATCGAATTGGCTCAAACACACATAATCTCATACGACTCTGACTTCACATTGATTATAACAACAATGATTTAATGTGGGTATTAGTGGATGGTGAGAAGTAACTATAACATACCCTCATTTGCATTTTCCTTCTCCTCCATTCTTTTTCGGTTAATAGTTCACGAACTTTGAGTTTGAGCTCCTGCTTGAATTCTTCTGACTGTTCATATTGCTTATCATATTTTCCCTGATAAAGAAACAAAGTAGTTCTTTTTAACAAGCAAGGGTATATTGCCTCTTGGCTGCTAAGATACTAACTCTACATGATCAAAGTCTGGCAATGTCACCCCGCTTGTGCGTAATCAGACCACAAGGGTGGTTGCAAGACAGACTCAAACAGCCAAAATGAAATATACTCACACGACAAGGAAGAGTATTCTAAAATTCTAGGTTGTGCTCTAGTGTAACCATGAGAACCCTGACAAAACTATACGTACCTCATCAACTAAGGACTTCATTTTTGAGGCTGTATCCTTCTTCAGATGTTTCTTTCTCTTTACTCTAAGTTCTTCTGCAGCCCACATCAACAGCGAAAAATTAGTTATTTTATTTACATATGCCCTTGATCCCACATAAAGAAGATACTTCTTCTATACAGATGGAAGTCCAAAAAACAGGAGCAGGAATTAGGGAAAAACGTTGCAATAACAGAATTTTTTTGACCCAAAGTAAAAGATTATAGGTTTTCAAGTTTAAAACACATTGATGAACTACCCCTACCGTGTACAGATGTAAGAGCAACTACATGGACAGACAGCCAAACAAAAACTTTCAACTAAAGATAAAGTCACACAATTCATCCTCAGATGCGAGACAATATCACAAATGATCTTATAGCATTTGGGGGGAAAAATGAGGATATTTTTTACCATTAGATTGATAAAAATAGTTAACCAGGTTAATAAATCACTATAGTCATGTGACAATTTCTCTCCAAGGTATGAGTGCAACCCTTAGTAGAAAGAATTTGCATTAAGGCGAGTTAGAATCCTCTCCATTTCTCAAAAGATAAGTAAGGGCTCTGTTGCCAGAGATATAGACAGAAAAAAAGTAGAATGGATCCAAAACCGTGTAAGACATATATCAACTAGACAAGCATAAAAATAAAAAGACAAACTAACAGTAACCTTTTGCTGAATTAACTTGGCTAAGAAGATAATCTCTTTCATTTTCATCGAGTAATAATTGTTGGGCTTTTGCTAGTGCTGCAATAAAGTAAATAACACAAAACAAAGAGTTAAAAACAGGATCCTACTTCCCAATGTTCTGAGACTGCAATTGAACCCAGCAATGTACATATCATCCAAAATAACACTTATATAAAATGACATAGGTAGATTCTATAGATTTCCTTCTTAGGCATCATATATGTAACCGAATAAAGATGACAGCATGAAGAAGTAATTGAAAAAGTGTAATACTGAACAAACAATTTAGTGTAGAACTATCTGATGGAACTGATTATAACTATCTGAAACCTATGCACAAATAGTTGAACTTTTGAAAGTTATCTTTCACAATTTATGCCGAGGAAAGAAGGATTTCTCCCAATCTTCCAGATTTTTCTGTCTAAATAGGATTCTAAAAATAGTTCATACATAACTGAATCCCCACTTTTACAGTTAACTTCATTGCACCACAAGTTTCAATTTATGCACATATTTACTCAATATTTGGAATTTGGCAAATTCCAGGATATCAAAATACAGTAACAAGATTCATGACTCGAGCTAGTTTGTCTAAAAACTAATTTGCTAAACAAGAGAGGTAACTCTATGACAAAAACAATATCGATAACAATTAACAACATGTTCAGTTCCATTTAGAATAATTATCAAGCATTTCTTAATTTACCTCCAAAAGCCTCCTTTGCTTGTGGATGTTTACATTTATCAGGATGAACCATCAATGATATCTGCAAAAAAAATAAAAAATCACCCAAAGAGAATCTTATAAGATACCAACATAACATTTAACTGAAACAAACAAACAATCAAACAACCCTCAGCTGTAGAGCAAAAAGTTACCTTTCTGTACTGCTTCTTCACTTCATCGATCGATGAATCAAAGGATAGGTTCAAATGCTCAAATGGGTTCAACTTAAAACAACCAAGAATCCTGTTTTAAAAATAAAAAAGCAAACTTTGATCATCACAATGCATAAAGTAACCTAATTTCTTATTTTCTGCATAAACATTTTGCAATTAAAACCATACATATACAGATATCAAATCAAATACTTCAAAAAAACGATAAATTCTCCGTGAGATGCAATTAATAAAACCCTAATAATGAGAAAGCGAAAAAAAAGATACCTGAGGACTTCGTTGTCTCTTTCGACTTCGCTGACTTCGGCGAAGAAATTTTTGAGTAGTAAATCGTCTTGGATGTTGGTGGTTGGGTTTGATTCTCCCATGTTTCCGCTTCCTTCTCAAGAATTGAATTCGACTGAGTTTTGGCTTTGGAACCAAATACGCTATTTCGTGCGCGACAAAACCAGATTCAGCGATAGTGCTTTGAGCCTCCGAGAATACGTTTAAACGACAATCTTTATCTTTAAACGACGGGTTTTAACATATTAGTGCATATATAAATTTGAGATCACTAATAAGTTATTAAATTTTGTTTTTAATCTATATATGAAAATTCACTTTTTATTTTCTCTTTCCTATTAAAAAAATACCCGAAGATGACACGTGTTCATGTCAATATTTAAAAAGATAGTCTCTATAGGACAGATGAATATAACACTCCTTAGAGGACTAAAAAATTACAAAGCGTCATTTCTCTCACAGAGAACATATGAAGACAACAAGTAAGTCATTTAAGATAGCAAGAGAATTTGTCTTCTCGATTAGTCATTGATAAGTTAAAGAGTTCTCAATAGGAATCATCCCCCTATTTTAGGCCATAAATTAAGAAAAAAAGGGACGACGAAGGAACCCCTTTGCTTGAGGAAGCTCTATCAAATAGATACACGAAAAAAATCAAAATCAGAAATGATGAATAAAATATTACATATATGATATAAAAGATGCCACAACAAATGCATATATCATAGGGCAAACACCAATACAAAATAGGAGACCATGTACATTACACATATTTGTTCTCTGAACGTTAAATGAAAAAGATGAAAATGAAGATAAGGTACATGTACTACGACTTCAGAGGACTCAATCCTCCCACTATTAACATTCTTGCATATATTCATACCCACAAATCAGATGTGCACAACATGGTTCAAGTATTAGATCCAAGCCACGACCTTTTTGAAACATTGAAGGTCGACTTTGGGAATATATCTTTCAGCCGCAACGTAAATTTATTTTAGATTGACATTCTCTGCATTAAGAAGCTCAACCCTTCTTCGGCCATCTGCATCTAATCTTTAACAATCCTATTTTCTTCCGCTAGCATGGTGACCAAGGAGTCAATAATACACATCTCAGCAAGCACATATAGTTAGTCTTTTATTTTCCTTATGTCCTTCATTTACCTCATATAAGCTTTGTTCATCTCATTTTTATTCTTAAAAAGATCTTTCCATTACTTTAATCTACCTTTTTTTCAGCTAAATAGACCTTCAATTTCTCAAATCGGGCTGTAATAGAACGAGCCTTTTCTCAGGTTTAGGCAAGATTACACTTAATTCATTCCTCGTTAGAACGAACACCGTGATAGTATCAACATATGGTACTAAGGATTGAAGGTCATGAAGTCTTAAAGGGAGTAAATTAGTGATAAATAATAACATCTTCCTTACCTTCCCGATCGAAGAAGACAACCTTTGGAGAACAATGAGAAAAGACGTCCTAAATTACATACGAGGTATCAAAACCATATTCATCTATTGTTACTTCATTTTCATCAACATTAACAACAACATGAAGAGAAAAAGACATGGGTTTGGGAAGCCCCGTTGAGGAAAAGAATACCTTTCACTTGTGGAACTTCTTATTCACGATGTTTTTTCATGAGACATCGTTGTTGATATATATATATATATATATATATATATATATATATATATATGTGTGTGTGTGTGTGTGTGTGTGTGTGTGTGTATTTAGAGATTACATGCAGGTAACACACATTAGGGGATGTCAAATCTTTAATTTTGAAGCACATGCTCTTCAAGAGTTTCTCGAAGTTGTCTCCAGACCAGTATTTAGGAAACACACAAATGATAAGAAAATGACATGACAAAGTCAGTAAAAAGCTTATAAGTAGAATATATAATATTTTAGGAGGTTCATGTTAGAGGCATAATAATAACCCACCAATACACGAAGTTAGCAGAAGGAAAAAAACGAAGGTTTAAAGATAATCAAAATTTTCTTAAACGAAACCAAACCTTGACGGTCACCATTTAGGATGGAAGATGGCAGAAAATTGGATATGGGACGAGATCCGAAGATACAAACATAGAACCCAAAAGCCTCAAATGTAAGCCCAACATGATGGGTACAATTATAAAGAAGCCAAGGAAAAGGCCACTAATAATTGTTGCTCAAACAAATTAAGGACAATTTGCTTCTCGTACTCATGAAACACGGTATCATACATCAGGAACTAACAATTGGGATAACGAAAACATTTGTGATCTTCAAGAGCTGAAACATCCAAAATCCACTAGAAGGAATTCCTTGCATAATGATAGAGGCTGAATGGGTTCCATTTTGTAGGTTTTGAATAAAATGGTGGCTTCCTAAGATAATTAAGATCTAAATGATGTCTTAGACCCTCCATAATATAGAATACTATAAGTACTTCCATAGGGTATTAATAGGCCTTATCGATATGTGGCACGTACACAAAGAAAATTTTATTTTAACAAGTAACAATTCATATACTCAGTACCCCCGTCTATTTGCAAGAATAGGATCACATAATAGACTATAAACTCTAAAAAAGATCCACTGTAAAGTTCTTCATAATAAATAATAAAGGGGTATGGGAGGAGAAGATGCAACACTAAGAGCGGTACCGCCTAAGAGGGAGGTGTCACCAATTATATTGGACACAATGTCACCTATGAGGGAGGTTCCACCGCCTATTAACAAAGGTTGCACATAAGTTTCAGTGCAATCTAATTTTAATGGTAAAATGTATTAGACACAAATCTGATTTATGGTTTAACTAGTCAAATCTGTCAGTTTGATCCATTTTTATTATCATGATGAAAAGTGATATATATGCATAATTATGAGATTATAACTATATATATATATATATATATATATATATATATATATATATATATATATATATATATATATATATATATATATATATATATATATATATATAGTTGTCATATGAAGTCAATAATAATTCTAAGCAAATGAAATGAATAAGTGCATTTAGTCCAATTGTTGGTTGAGCACTACATTTAAAAGAAACATGTTTAATAAAAAATTATATACTTGGCATAATAATATATGAGGATGTAGCTCAGATGGTAGAGCGCTCGCTTAGCATGCGAGATGTATGGGGATCGATACCCCGCATCTCCATCAATAAATTGATTAAGTGAATATTCAATTTAGTTTTTAAATTATTACTCTTTTACTAATTTAATATTCAATTTAGTTTTTAAATTATTACTCTTTTACTAATTTAATATTCAATTTAGTTTTTAAATTATTACTCTTTTACTAATTTAATTATATTTTTTGTACCATATTTCTTTTGATGTGTCATTGGAGTATTTTTGTATTTTATTAAAATAAAAGATATACTTTCTCTAACGTTAACATTTATTTTTCTATGAGTGTCTTTAATTTTTTTAAAACTCACTTAAAGTATGTAACCATAAAAAAAATCACTTTTTAAATCTTCTTTTGCACTATATTACTAACTCGGACAATTAAAACTATTTATAAATTAATTAGTTATTTTTTTAGATGTGCAACTTTCATTTCGAGAGCAAATGTTTGTAATTAAGTAAAGAAATACATAAGTTATTACTTTATCTTTATTGTCGATCTTCACATCAAGTTTTATAAAAGAATCAATATGGTGTAATTAAGCAAAGAACAAAACAAATTATTGATTTATCCTTGTTATCCTTAATGTCTTACCAATATTTTCAGCAGTAGTTGTAAGAGAATTCATCATTCTTCCATTCATACCACATATGTGTTTAAGTATGATGCGAGTGTGGTTTTATATTATGAACAATTTGGTGATGTGATGTCACTAGACCATGATAATAGACCTTCTAGCTCTATTTTTAGAGAAAACCACTATAGAGGTTCCATCACTTAAATGGTTGTTTGATACATTTTTATAGGCACATAGAAATTAAAAAAATAAAATCAAATATTGTATTTAGTAAACAAGATCAAGTAATGACTAGAGCACTTGTTGAAGTGAGGCCTAAAACTCAACACAATTTATGCCCATGCAACTTGTTGCATAGTGAAATCAAATACCTTTAGAATTAGATGAAGGGGAATTTTTTATAGAAATTTCATATTTCAAAAAGCACAAGTTTGAATTTGACGTTAAAGTGGATTTTGAGATAGTTTGGACCAATTTAGTTTTATGATATTTTTTATGATAATTTAAATTGTTTTATCTTTGAAAATGAATTATCATTATGTTTACATTTATCATGATGTTAATTTTGTTGTTGTTGTTATTTATACGTCTCTAAATGAGCCATATATTGCAACATTATGGTGATTGGAGTTGATCAGTCATTAAATTATACTTTTGGTATATCAATAATATAGATATTTTGGTTTTAATACTTTTTGCTTTAATACTTATCACTTGATGAATTAAAAATTATATTATTTAGTTTATGTTAATTTGGTGTTTTAAAAAATGTAATTATTTTATGAAATGAATTATTAAGAGATGTAATATCACAAATGAGTTATATTTTCTTTTAATGATATGAATCATTAAATGAAATAAATCATTAAGAAACCTTTTATCATGCAATGTTATGCATATATCTAGCTTGCCTTTTTTATATAAATAAAGAAAATCACGTTTTAAAAGACATAAGGTTGATATATAGCATGCCTTCTTAAAGTGAATAAGTTTTATAAGATTCAATAGATTTTTAACAATTAACAAGTTCATTGTTATGCCATGTTGTTCAAGTGTGATTAGGACATAAACAAATATGTCAAATTTATCTCCAACAACATTTATAATATATACTTGCATTCTTTTAACATTTAAGGTCAAGATTCATTTTATTTATTAATAAGTGTTTTTTGTGTTTAAGTTTTTTGTACCAATATAAGAGTGAATAGTCTATGAGAAGTCAAACACTAGTGAGGGGCAAGTAACATAACGAAGCCTAAGCTCGCCAATACAAGCCAAACGCACTCTTCAAAACTTGGTGACAGGTCGCCCAAAGTAACCCCACTTACCAAATAAACATGGGTGATGACATGGGAGCATAATGACTAACTGAAGAGAGCCAGTCAATGGAAGAAATCGTTTCATCTATAATTCAAGAGAGAACAAGCCTTTCCTCGACCATTTCCTTGGTAGTGGATATAGGAAAAAATCGGCCCACTAACTCTCCGACTCAAGACCAAAAAAACTTCTATAAATACTTCAATCTTAGGACAGGAAAATGTCTCCAATTCCCACAAAAACACATACAAAGCTTCATATTGTCCAAATACCCTAAACACATAAAGCATCCCTACAAATAAATAAGGACCGAGGTCGTAAAAAGATGGACGGCCGACCATATGGAAGTTGGAGGTGGTAAGGTGCCACTAACAGCGACAAGAAGCAGGAATTTTTTGATTTTCTAGATTGTGCTACCGTGATTTCTCTTCTCCATACAATTCTTGTTTTCTATCCTTGTTCATATTTTATTTTATTTAATAAAAAACAACCATGTGAAAGTATTTTTTTAGTTTGAGAGAGCAGACGATGAATAATGACCGAAAGTCACTCTAAAGTGTTTGGGCGGGTTTGTTAGTATTTTTTTAGTCTGAGAGAGCAGACGATGAATAATGACCGAAAGTCACTCTAAAGTGTTTGGGCGAATTTTTAACAAACCCATATCAAATTTTTCTCATACTTCTATCAGAGATGTCAATTCCACTGCGTGGTTCATTACCATGTTGGCCAAATAGAAACATATTGTTTTGTTTCCTTCCACAACCCTCTCCCTTAACTCGTGCAATCCAATTTATCCATGTTATCAAGTTCGTATTTATGCAACATCTATCAAGACTTTTATTAACCTATAAATATTTGAGAAATTGATAAATTTAAATTGATCACATTGCTCAATCAATTGTGTCCATATTTTTTATTGGAGTAAATATGTATAAAATATTGATTGTGATTACTAAGAAAAATAAAAAATAAAACTTATATTAAAGACTAGATAAAACTTATATATATATATATATATATATATATATATATATATATATATATATATATATATATATATATATATATATATATATATATATATATATATATATATATATATATATATATATATATATATATATATATATATATATATAAGAACATTAAATATGTTATAAAATATAACAATATTGGGTTTAATGTTTATTTTTATTTAAAATAAGAGTATTATATAGAAGTATGTAGGGATGTTCATGGGTAGGGGCCAACCCGCGAATTCACTCACCTAATTCAATTTAACTCATATTTTTACTCAACCTAATTATGTAAGGGTCCAATCTGAACCAACTAATTTAAACTCATTAGTATTTAGTTTGAGTAATGGGTTTGAAGTTTTAAACCCACAAACCCGCGAATCCCAACCCATTGACATGTCAATCTATTTTTATTTTATTCTATTTATAAATTATTTAGCATAAATATATTTTTAAAAATATAATTATAGTTTTTATTAATTGTAAAAGTCTAAGTCTAAATCAAATTTATTTATTTAAAGAGAGATATATCTTACCTTTTAATTATCCTTTACACTATTTGTATTTTTTTTTTACTTGATTGGAACTGTAAACGAATTTTTTAGTCTTAAATGATAAATTTTATTTAAATTAAATACAAAATTTTATATATATTTTTTAATGTTTTTATAAAATAAATGTGTTAATTAAATTGATATTTTATTTAGAATTTAAAAATTATATTTAGTAGGTGACCCACAAATCCAACTCAACCCAATCCAACTTATTAATGAGCAGGTTGATTTGGTTCGGGTTTAGTCTTAAAAGTACGCGTTGAACACTCAACCCAAACCAAACATTCTTGATTGAGCCGGGTATTGAATTTAATTAAATTAGACTCAACCCAACTCGCAAACACCCCTAGAAGTATGAACATTTTAATTGTTTTAACTTATAAATTTGATAAATATTTTTAAAATATATATTATTTTTGGGGTATCCAATGAATTTTAATAAAATTAAAAAGATATGTTAAATTTTATCATTAAAGAGAAATTATATAATATTTTAATATATTTTATCTATTATTCCAAATTTATATTTATCTTATAAATTTTATTATTAATAACTATATTTTATTAAATTTACATTTTTATTAGTTCTTCGGTACATAATATATGAGTTAGTGAGTATACATTAAGTGCTTTTTTATATTTAATTTAATAAAATTTTATAAAATAATTTAAATTTATCTAATATATTAATTAAAACATTTTATAGTGTTATATCCAAATTACTTTTTTAGACCATATATTTTTCAAATATTATCTTAATTTTTCTTATATTTATTACTTCAAATGATATGTTATTTTTGACTTTTTTTTCGGCCCTTATTTATATATGGATTTAATAATTTTAAATGTATTTTATTTTCTATCATAAATAAACTTCATCTTTGGATTATATGGTGGTTAATATTTTTATTTTGTTTAATTTAAAATGATTTGTTATTTTGTGATTCACTATTTGATTGTGAGATATTTATACATATAACTCTATCTAGCCCTTGTGTTGACCTTAATTCCACGTAAATTATTTTGTATAAGTCATACACAACAGTAAAGGGATTTGAAGTTGAATCCTCGTAAAAGTAAAGCCATAGACAACAAAGTTTAATTTTATTAATTTGCATATTCTTTTAAAAAAAAAATTGTCCAAAGTTCAACGGATGGATTTGAAGTTGACTCGTCATAAAACTGCAATTTTAGAATCTGAATTTTTGCTTTTCAAATTCTTAAGTGTATATAAATATTGAAATGAACTAGATAACCACTAAGCTATCATATATAATATTCATAAGCATATGAAAAATTTGTGGTACTAATCACTTGAACTAATTAACTAATCAGGGACCGTGTATTCAGCATAACAAACATCATTTTCAACAATTGGATTATATTATCTTTTGGAATTATTACATCAAGCATATGCTTCCCAAACCTCATACTTATTGGATTATTAGCTTGCATCAAATGTGGACCTAAGCTGGAGATTAAGTTAAGCTTAATTGACTTCTGAAAACTTTTCGCCATTTTTCTCTCTTTTATAAATAATAACTTCCATCAATTATTTAATGCCTTTATAAAGATTGAAAATAAAGTGTTTATATACAAGGCCGTCTCAAGTTTTAGAAGGCCCTGTGTAGATTTGCTATAGTTTAATCATAAAAAATTAATAGAGGTCTTTTGTACTCATGATTTAACCTATGAGATATTTATAAGGTCATATTTAGTTATAATTTAATCTTAGAAAATTTGAGGTCCTTTGCGCTAGTCTGTTTTGCACGCCCTTAAAGACGGTTCTGTTTATATACTTCAATTGAGTACAACCATATATTAGCTCATTCGAGAAAGTGTGACAGCCATAGTTGCTCTATTATTATTTGATAATCAATTTATGTTGTACTATTTTTATACTTAATCTCGTGAGAGCGCATATTGTTTGAGTTAAATTATGTGTAGGAATTGGAATAATTTGACAATGTTTGAATTCTTATTCTAAGAATATTTTCTACAAATGTTTAAAAGAAGAAACATAAGATTTCTTTTTCCTAAGGAATTTTTTATTGGTTTAGAATTTACATGTTATTATTTTCGAGAATCATAAATTAATAAACCAGTAGTGAAGTGGTGGAATGAGATTTTGGTGCGGTGGAGAAAACATCTAGTATGAGGAAGAAAGAGTGAACCTGGAAGGTTAGCATTGCCAACACCTAAGTCAGTATTGAGTGAAACATAATATGAGAGTGGAAATGCACTGAGTATCTGAAATGACGCAATCTGATATTTATTTTGTATGTGAGGTTAAAATTGCCCCCGTGTGATTCAGCGTCTTGAATGGATGACCGTTCGATTAGATATCGATGGTGAGAGGTGAAATGGATTGCACAATCGTGTGTCCTTGACAGAGATAAGGGTTCCCCTCACAAATGACCTCAAGTAATTTCCCCATAAGCCATTGTTCCTATGTCATAAAGTGAAGGTTTTACTTTATTTGTCTTCAGTCCGAGCTCTGATGGAAGAGAGCAGAAGAGTCTTGATGGGTGTTGATGTCTTTGGGAAAATGTGCATTAAATTCCTTCCCTGTGATTAACAATGTTTTCCAGACATGTCTCTAAACATTTCTTTGTGTATGATGGTAAGATCTCTTTGAATAGTGTGCATTGAAATATTGACTGTTGGTGATGTGGTTCTTAATTCCCCACCACATTATAGAGAAGGTTTTGATGAGGTTCAAAAATATAACTGCGGCGACTATAACTTCCATAGTATGCATTATGTGGTGGTTTGGAAGTGCGTTGTTTAGTGTGCCAGGAGGTCTTTTTGCAATGGTTATATTCAATCGAGGATCACTATGTTTACCCTGCCTAGGGAGTATGTAACACCCCATTTCCCCATCGTAAATTAATTAAATTTTCAGAGTAATTAAAAATATTAATCAACGCCAAATGGGATGCTACATCATAAACATCATACAATTTTCTCAGATATTTAAACAAAGATACATGACACGTTAGTCGGATGAACCAATTCCACGATCATCCTAATTGTTCAAGCTTCAATTTATTAACGCAATGGAAATAGTTCAGGAATAATGATCATCATCTTTGAATCAACTTAAAAGAAATACCAACATCGCAATAATATAAAAGAGAATTCATAATCTTCTCAAACTTTCAAAACACAATCATAAACAAAAGAATTGTAAAAACAAGTGTTCATCCCCCGGTGTTACATATCAGAGAAAACCCGACTCAATCTACGCAATATTAGGCATCGCTCCATACCTCGACTGCTTTAATTCTTGTCATCTGCGTGTTACCAACATATAGGTAACATTCAAATAGAAGGGGTGATATATCATAGCAATATAAAAGGAAGTATAATAATGAGTAGGCAACAAATTAAGCACACATAATTATATTTCTTCCGCATCAAACATCAAATCATTCACGGTGAAATGCAATAGGACTAACACCGACTCAAATGCATGTGGTACCATCAGAGCATAAACCCCCATCATTCACCAATACATGCCCTATTTACGTCAATACATGCCATCTTTAAGGAACACAAGTCCCAACCATGAATTCATGCGACATTGACATGCAACAATATTTCATCTTATCAATATCACGCCAATACAGGCCCTCACCATCTTCATCGTACAACACATCATACAAACAATGACATCAATCATACAACACCATTATCATTGAATATTAACAAAACACCTACAACAAGCATAAGTTATCAAATAATTTCCCACTAGTTTACAATGTATTTTTATGAGATAGAAAATAATTTTAGCTTTCTAACAGTTTGAACGGCGCGTCAAACAGACACCCGAGTCAAAAGATATGAATTTTCAAAGTTTGAAAAATCTGTCAGTTTCAGTAAGGTAACTGGTTACCTCAAACCAAGTAACCGGTTACTTCACCCACGTTGCCACTATTTTAACAAAAATTGTCCCAGGTAACCGGTTATCTCAAATCAAGTAATCGGTTACTTCACATTAGTAGTTACTGTTTTCCAATTTTTGTACTAGGTAACCGATTACCTCAAACCAATAACTGGTTACTTCACTGTAACTCAGCCAAAACACCTTTTTATTACGAAATAATCGGTTACCACAACCATGTAACCGGTTACTTCACTGAACCAGGGCCAAAAACTATAATTTTTCCTGCGAGATTTTCCTTTCAAACCCCAAAAATTCCAGATTTTCACAACAAACCAGTAGCTTTTATTTGATAAATTATACACATGTAATACCAACCACTTCAACGCAATTCACATCATCAATTTCACACAAAAACATCACAATTTATCAATTGGGTAAAATCCCATAAAACCAAACAATGAGAACTCAAGACCTACAACTATGGGAACCTAATTACTACCATTCTCCATCATTATACAACCCATTATATAGTTAGAATTCCACCCTTACCTTTGGACTGAAGGTGCTCTAATCTTTCAATAGAATCTTGCCCTAGCCTTTTGAGTTCCTCTTCTCTTCTACGTTATCTCTGATTCTTCAAATTCTTCTCTATTTTCTAATCCTCTCTTTTTCCTCTTATTTTTATTTAACCCTTCACTAACTATTATTCCACTAATGGGCTTAACACTACTCCCCCCACTATTTCTAATGCTAACACTATAATAGGCCCAACTACTATTTAACACATTATTCTATTATTATTATTATTATTATTCAACTATATAATACATTAGCATAATTAATAATAATTTCTAATTTCGCTAAATAATTCAAAATCAATCAATTAAATAACCAAGTAAAATAAACGGGTGTTACAACTCTTCCCCACTTAGAATATTTTCGTCCTTGAAAATTACCTCATTCGAACAATCCCGGATAAGATTCCCGCATCTTGATATCTAGTTCCCACGTCATACTCTCTCCAACAGCCCCTCCCCAAACTACTTTCACAAGAGAAATATCCTTGCCCCTTAACTGCTTCATTTCACGGTCTTCGATCCTCACCGGTAACGTCTTGACCGTAAGATTATCCTGAACTTGAATGTCATTAATTGGAATCACATGAGATAGATCTGAAATATATTTCCGAAGTTGTGAAACATGGAATATATCATGCAAATTCAAAAGGTTAGGTGGTAAGAACACCCGATAAGCAACAACTCCTACTCTTTCTGAAATCTGATACAGGCCAATAAATCGAGGAGTAAGCTTCTTCGATTTCAGCACACGTCCAATACCGGTCACTAGAGTGACTCTTAAAAACACATGGTCTCCTTCTTCAAATTCAAGGTCCTTTCTTCTTTTATCATGATAGCTCTTTTGTCTACTCTACAAAGTTTTCATCTTTTCCCGAAGTAGTTTCACATTCTTTGTAGTTTGTTGGACAATTTCAAGTCCAAGTACTATGCTTTCACCAAATTCACACCAACACAACGTAGTCCTACACTTCTGACCGTATAACGCTTCGAAAGGCGCCATTCCAATACTAGAATGGTATAACTCTTGTTATAAGTAAACTCTATCAAAGGAAGGTAACTATCCCACGAACCACCTTGTTCAAGCACACAAGCTCTCAACAAGTTCTCCAACGATTGAATGGTTTTCTCCGTCTGCCCATCTGTTTGCGTATGACACACCGAACTCAATTTCAGCTTAGAACCTAACGCATCTTGCAAACTCTTCCCAAACACAGAAGTAAATCGTGGGTCTCTATCATACACAATACTCGATGGAACACATTGCATCTTCATAATTACCCGAATATAAATCTCTACCAACTACGGTATCGAAAAACTGATATTTATCGGAATAAAGTGAGCTGATTTTATCAGTCTATCAACAATTACCCAAATCTCATCATATCCTCTTAGTGTACTCAAAAAACTTGTCACAAAATCCACACGATATACTATCCCACTTCCACTCTGGAATCTCTAACGGTTGCATTAATCTTGTCAGCTTCTAATGCTCGACTTTCGACTTCTGACAAGTCAAACACGCATACACAAACTGTGCCATATCGTGTTTCAACCCACTCCACCAAAATAACTTCTTTAAATCTTGGTACATTTTCGTCGCACCCAGATGAATACTCAAACCACTCCTATGACTTTCTTCTAAAATCATCTTCTTCAGCTGAGTGTCATTAGAAATACAAATCCTATCATGAAATCTCAACACACCTTGTTCGTCCACTTTGAAATCACCACCTCCGACTTGGTTACTTTCAATCATCAAATCTACCAACTTTACATCCAACTTCTGAGCTTCTTTAATACTATCCAAGAAATCACTGTTAATCTTTAGCATTCCCAACATCACACTCTGAGGTGTTAACTCACAAACCAAACTCATATCTCTGAACTACTATATCAATTCTAATTCTTTAACCATCATGGCTGACATATGTAACAATTTCCAACTTAAAGCATCCACAACAACAATAGCTTTACCCAGATGGTAATTTAAGCCAAAATCATAATCCTTTAGTAATTCTAACCATCTTCGTTGCCTCATATTTAATTCCTTTTGGTCAAAAATATACTTTAAGCTCTTATGATCACTAAACACTTTGAATCTAGAGACATACAGAAAGTGCCTCCAAATCTTCAATACAAAGACCGCTGCAGCTAGTTTTAAATCATGAGTAGGATAGTTTCTTTCATGAATCCTCAATTGTCTTTACGCATACGCTACTACCTTATTATTCTGCATAAGCACACCGCCTAAGCCCAATTTAGAAGCATCACAATATACCACAAATGAGTCTTCGGGATTAGGTAATATCAATATCGGGGCTGTCGTCAATTTCTTCTTTAATTCAGTAAAAATTTCCTCACACTGGACATCCCACATGAATGCCCGACCTTTGCAAATCCACTGAGTTAGCGAAAGTGCTAACTTGGAAAAACCTTCAATGAACCTCCTGTAATAACTAGCCAAGCCTAGAAAACTTCTAATTTCTGTAACCGTCTTTGGAGTTTTCCATTGTAACACTGCATCTATTTTGGATGGATTCACAACAATACCTTCACCTGAAATAACATGACCAAGAAAACTAACTTTCTCCAACCAAAACTCACATTTCGATAATTTAGCATATAATTCCTTCCCTTTCAACAATTGCAGCATGGTTCGCAAATGTTCAACATGTTCTTCTTCAGACTTGGAATATATTAGAATATCATCAATAAATACTACCACAAATTGATCCAGATAAGGACGGTTATATTAAATATGTCTAAAAATTATTTATTATATTAATATTTTTATATATATTAAAATGAATATTTGTAGTATAAATATAATATGATAGTTTTTTATTAAATAAATTTTTATATACGAGGGGTTAAACATCCAACAAATAAATGTTATCTATTGCGATGTGTTTTTCACTTGTCTAATCTCCTTGACGCCCTGCTCTGAGCGCTTTGCACATGCTGACAAGAGAATTAAGACGTGAATTACACCTAACAAAATTGCGAGATGATTTTTACTTAGCACGACTACAATTTTTCTGAAGTGTTTGACCGCCACATAAATTTGGTGTTATGAGGTGATTTTAAGAATTGTGAGGACTACAATTTATTTTTCAATTTTAATTCACAAATTTTAAGAAAGCTCTCCACTTTATTTAAAAATAAAAGTATTATTTGCTTAACATGCTATTTTTTAGGGAATTGTGTTTTGAAAAATTTTAAATTTTGTTTATTAATAAATCGTAATTGTTATCAATAAAAAAAAAATCTTATTTATGAATATGATATTAATAAAATGCAAGAGTGTGAACAACAAAATATTAATTTTATAGATGACCAATATATCTGTAAATATGTAAAGAAATTACTCTATTAACTTAATGGGTCTTGGAGTTTGGAGTTGGAATGTAGAATCCTTGTAACACTTTAAATCATTAATCAAGAAATCTCCATTCTTCTCTCTCAAAACCAACAATTGTTGTCGTGTTTCCTTTAAACTTTGATGTATGTTCCCATAGACAACATCTTTGTTACTTCTATTACCATTTTCCTTCATGAACGACAAGTTATTTTGTTGATTGAGAAATCGAGGCCATGAACCATGTTTATGTATTTGTACAACTCTAACATCCTCAAAACTGGTCTCTCTCTTGAACCTCTCTACCCATTTTTGATTCTTGTCAAATAACACAATTTCCTTATGCACCATAATCTCTAAACCACTCAACTGTGGTTTCTCTATAACACACTCATCTTTCACAAACTCATCAACACTTTCTTCTTCTTGTTCATCAGCAAAAGTGAGGATAAGGCGACCGTTATGTCGTTTAGAGAAGAAATTGTTGTGTGAAGGAACCGACGCAACTTGGAGGGACAAAAACAACCTTCCATTGTCACGGTGAGGACTCATTTGGAGTTGTTGAATTTGACTAGTGAGTGAAGAAAGTGGAGGAGGAAAACAGCGAGGCTTCTTCACCACCATGTTCACCGTTTCTTTCAATTTTTCATCATCTTCTGAACTATTACCCTCAGATGATGATGATTTGTAAGAAGAAGAGAACCCATCTGAACCAGATTCTGATCCAAGACTCTCTGTGCAAATTTCAAGACTCTTTTCACTTAAATAACTTTCTGATTTTTTGACAAGTGGGTGAATATAGGGACTGGTTTTTGATTGTGAAGCTTCATCTTTGTTCTTTTGGTTCAAAATTGAACTCCATATATCCAATTGATCACTAGGAACTTTTGAGTTTGAGTGTTGTTGGGAGGAATTGGTTTTTGTCATTGGAAGTGATATAGTTGCAAAAGATAAAGAAGAAGTGAAGAATGGTTGTGGTTGATTGATATGATGAATTGAGGAGTATTTATAAGCTGCCAAAAAGCTACTTCAGCTGTCTCAATATTCTATTTGTTGGTTTCCACTGTGTTTTTATATTCACTTAACAAAAGTACCACAAAATTAAAGTAAGGTTTTAAATTTTGTACTATGGGCCATGGTTAAAGGGAGGGTGTTGTTGGTTCACTTTAGCTTTTATACACAATTTTGAAAAGTTTCATTTATATGTTTTTTTTTTTGTCAAATGTGAATTAGTAATCTCACTTTAGATTAAAAAGTGAGTGTTAAACAGCATATTAAGATATTAATGAGAAAAATCTATATATTTATTGTCTTCAGGTTTTAAATTAAGATGTAGTTTCTAATTCACTCTATAGATTTCTCTTGATCTAATATGATTATCTTGAATTCCTTCATAATTCAGCTGTTGAATAAGAGGTTATTGTGTAGAGTATGAACTAGAAAATTTACATTGTAATCTAGAAAGAATCCAACTCAGTATTTCTCGAACTTTCGTTCTTTAGTAGGAGTTTGTTCACTCGAGTCCAAGTGTTTGATTGTCATATAAAGTCAATGTTAATTGTATATAATTGAGATCAATTAGTGTATTTAATTAATTTAATTGTATGTTGAATATTAGTTTAATACTCTTTTTCGTTCCGTATCTTATGCTCAAAGTTCATTTTGATTCCATCATTATGAAGAAGATCATTTTGATCCCTCAATTTTTCAAAATATATCACGTTAGTCTTTTTAATCAAAATATTCGTAAAGACATCAATTTTCGCTTGTAATCGATTTAGCAACATAAAAAATTAGTTACTGAAATAGGTTTTTTGTCTTCATTAAAATTAACTTCTATATCGAATCTAAATGGAAATTAAAATCCGACAGCATAAGCATAAATGAACAAGATAATCAACCCATAATCCTCACGATTTTGCGTTGAGTCTTCTTTTTCTTCTTCATTCCTTTTCTGCATCTTCTATTTCCTTTCACAATTTATAATTAAGGTTTTTAGAAACACCCCCCTCTCTCTCTAATCAAAAGGAGAAGAATAAATGTTTTCTTGAATTGATTCTTGTTTCTTCTATTGTGAGATGGTGTCCGCTATATGGTATGATGTCCGCCAATGTACTTTCCATGATGAACCCTTCCTTTGGTCAATGTTTATGGTATGGTGTCCACCGTGATTCAAATTTTTTCGTCATCCCTTTCATCATCGATAACAATGAAGGCGATGATGGTAACCACAACTCACATCCTTACTCTGAATTTGGTATTTTCCTCTTTACGAATTTGAAATTAGGATAAGTTGTTTGAGTTGTAAGAGTTATTTGTTAGGAAATCTTCCATATTTTATTTGTGGTTGTCTTCCTTTTTTATTTTCAAGGTTTGAAAAAATTGAGGGTTTCGAATTTGAGATTTAATAAGATTGTTGGAGTGACAACTAATTTTTTTTATCTTCTCTTGATAGTTTAGAGGTTTTGAATTTAGCTTCAAATGGTATGAATGGTTACGATTATGGTTTTATTGGGAAGTTAAAATGAGTGTTTTTTTCTTTTACTCAATTCAGTGGAGTTATTCCCATAGAGATTAGTAAGAACTGGGGGACCTTGAGCATTTGGATTTGTCTTTTGACGAAGAAGAAAATCATTGAAAAGTCAAAACATATTTTTTTGACATATTTTTTTCCCACTAAATCAGACACAAAATTGGTATAAGCCCTATTACATTCCACATCAATGCCATATAGTTTTATTGATTGACTTTGACTAACATAATAGACCGAAATAACTTACGTGATTCAGTTTGTATAGTTAAGGAACCAAAATAAATCGAGAGTAAAAGACACGGGACAAAAAAAGAGTATTAAGCTATGAATATTATAGTTAGAAGAAACATATTTAATAAAAACACATTAAAATTTTTCTAACATGGGGATGTAGCTCAGATGGTAGAGCGCTCGCTTAGCATGCGAGAGGTACGGGGATCGATACCCCGCATCTCCACAACTATTGTGTTTTTTATTTAATTAAAAAATAATATATTTTTTGTTTGAGTATACATTAATTTTATCATAATTTAAAGATATATAATTATTGCATCGTTATTTATATTTTATTTTTTTATGCATGTTTTTAGAAAATTTTGTTTAAACTCGATCAAAGTATTTCTTAGAAAAAACTCACATTTTTAATAACTTTTTTACACTATATAATTGACTCTAATTATTAAAACTATTTACATGTTTATTCGTTTTTCTGTGGATATTTTCTAAGCACATCTTTTTTGAGATCGAGTATTTGTAATTAAGTAAAGAACAAAACAAATTGTTGCTTTCCCCTTATTATCGATCTTCACATTAAGTTTCATAATGAAATCAACATGGTGTAATTAAGAAAAAACAACCATGCTAATAGACCACTAGATCCATTTTCTAGTTACTAGAACTATAGATGTTCTATCATTTTTGCTTCAGCATTGTTGTATGACAAGACAATCAAATTATTGAAATGGTTGTTTGGTACATTCTTATAGGCATATTGAAACAAAAACCAAATATTGTATTTACTGACCAAGATGAGATAATGGCTAGAGCACTTGTTAAAGTGAGGCACACGACTTAGCAAGATTTAAGCACATGACACTTGTTGTAGAATGAAAACAAACTCCTCGGGAACTTGATGAAGGGAAGAATTTTTTCAAAGAGGTTTCAAGAAACTCTTGTTTGAATTTAATGATGAAGTGGATTTTATAATAGCATGGACAATTTGGTCAGTCAATATAATCTTCATGAAAATGATTGGATTAAATTAGTTTATGCTATTAAAAAAAAGGATTCATGCTACATAAAGAAATTCACACTTGACTTGCAAAATAATCAATTTAGTGAAAGTGTGGATGCTTACTTCAAATCTTGTATAAAACTAAATATAGATAACATACATTTCTTCAAACATTTTGAGCAAATTATTGAGGAGAATAAAGAAAATAAATTGAGTTGTGTGTATGTGTACTCACATAACTTTCGAGGTCAAAATATGAGATATCACCACTAATATTACATGTAAAAAGCACGCGTGCACACACACAAAGGGATTAAAAGATGACATGAATGAAAGAGACAAAAGCGACTTAAAGATGACATTCACAAGTGCCAACATAATACAAGTGTATTAATCTAATTTTTACTATTTTAATAAGCTTTTAGTTTATGTATTTATCAATATAACCACTATATGGTGCATATAAGTTACCCTTGTGTACATAGAACAATAATATATATTGGTAGCATAGGCCTCATATATGAATATGTAAATACCCTTTACACTACTATGTAACGTATTATTGAAGCATAATGAAAATATCTCTTTCCATATTTTCTTCTTGCAATATCAACATGGTATCAGGGCTCAACTGAGCTCTGGTGACCATTTCTCATTTCCTTTCTTTTTCATTTGTTCAAGATTCCACAACTTTAATCTTGATCTCTCTCGATTTTTTTTGCAATTTCTCCTATGGATTACTAGAGCTATGGTGAATTAGTGACGAACCCCGCCAATCCCTACTATCCCCATCCAAACGAAAATCCCGCTTTCATTCTTGTTGCTCCACAATTAGATAACAAGAATTACCATACATAGTCTCGATCAATGCACATCATGTTGATTTCGAAGAACAAGGAGAAATTCATAGATCGTTCACCAAACCCTTTGTCTTTGATCCTCTTTATGCTCAGTGGATTCGATGCAACACCATAATACTTTCTTGGATTCAAAGATAGATTTCTAAATCCATTGCAAAATCGGTGTTATGGATCGACACTGCTTCAGGTGTTTGGATGAATCTTCAAATTAGGTTTTTGCAGAGTGATGTTTTCGCATTTCAGATATTCAAGAACTTTATCGCTTCCGCCAAGGTACACTCGATATTTCTGAATATTTTACTCAACTGAAAATTCTTTGGGACGAACTAGAGAATTATCTCCCTTTCCCTGTTGTGCGTGTTCCTTTGCTTATTCATGTGGCGCTGTTGATTCTGCTAAAATGTACTATGAGTAAGATTATGTTATCAGGTTCTTGAAAGGGTTGAATGAGCGATTTGCACATTCCAAATCTCAAATCATGATGATGAATCCTCTACCTCACATTGACAAATATCTTGTTATTCAACAAGAACGTGAATTGAATTCCACATTACTAGTTGATTCTACTGATTCTGCAATCACTACCCTACATGCCAATGCTCAACATGGCAAAAATTCAGAGTTTTCCAAAGGCAAAGGGTCACATAGGGTCTGTACTCACTGTGGGAGAACAAACCATACAGTGGACACTTACTTCTTGAAGCATCGTTCTCCACCAGGCTACAAACAGAAAGGGAAAGGTCATAATTCTGCTCAAAATTCTTCACAGCCTTAGGCCAACAATGCTTCCATTAATGGTTCAGCATCGACATATGGTCTTGCAAGTTCCTCTTTTGGCTTCACTCAAGAGGAGTTTTAAAGCATCTAAGCCTTGCTTAAACAATATACACCTATCAATGCTTCTAATATAATCACTACCTCACTCTTTGCCATCACACTCCCACAAGCATTAGTAAGAACTTTTCCCTTTGAATTTTAGATACAGGTGCCACTGATCATATTACTTTTGATCTTGCTAATTTTTATTCCAATCATATTATTGTTCCTATTTTTGTTTCCTTTCCGAATGGATCCCACATAGATGCTTCCATTTTTGGAAATATCATTGTCTCTCCCACCTTGACTCTTTACAATGTCATATACATTCCAACTTTCCATGTCAATCTGATCTCTGTTACTAAGCTAACTAGTAGTATTGATTGTCATCTGATTTTTTTCTTCCAATACCTGTCATATTTTGCAGAACAATTCGAGGCAAATGATTGGTACAATTAAACTGCAAAGAGGCCTCTATGTCATAGATACAAACAATACTTTGTCTTAATGTAATTCCCTTGTTTCTAATTCATTTGAAACTTGACACTTTAGACTAGGCCATGCTTCTGATTCATCTATACATACTTTAGCTAAAAGCTTTCCCTCTCATTTCCTGAAATACAAACAATATGAAACCTTGTGATTCTTGTCCTTATGCAATACAAAAAAGGTTACCTTTATACTCATGCTCCCTTTGAAATCCTACATGCTGACTTATGGGACCCTTTTGCCACTGAATCCACTCAAGACCATAAGTATTTTCTTACACTAGTAGATGATTTCTCACAATTCACATGGGTAATCTTTATCAAAACTAAGACTGAAACTAAGCAAAACATCATTCACTTTATTGCTTCCTCAGAAAACCAATTTAATACTACACTTAAGTGTCTTAGGTGTGACAATGGCTCAAAATTATTAGCCTTGAGTCCTTTTCTTTTGTCTAAGGGCATTTTTCACCAAAGGTTATGTGTAGAAGCCCCCCAACAAAATGGGGTGGTTGAGAGAAAGCACCTACATATACTAAATGTTGCTAGAGCTATTACTTTTCACTTCAATGCTCCTACTATCTTGTGGAATTTTAGTACTAAGCATGCTATTCACCTAATCAATAGGATTCCTAGCCCTTTTATTCAAAATAAATGCCCTTATGCAATGCTATTTAATTCTTTTCCTGTCTTAATCCATTTGAAAGTATTTGGTTGTCTTTGTTTTGCAACCACACTTCAAGCACATAGAAACAAATTCGAGCCTAGAGTTGGAAATGCTATGTTTCTTGACTTCATATATGGTATAAAAGGTTACCTGCTTTATGACCTCCTATCTCATGAATTATTTGTATATATATGAAGTTTGTCTTTTACGAGTCTTTTTTCCTTTTAAAAATTCTTCTACCCCTGTGGACAATACACAACTCCCTAGACTGTTGGATGATAATAATGACATTGAGACTGATATAGTACCACCTGTTGTACAACCTACATCACTTGATGCACTTCCTGCCACTTCTCCAACCAGTCCACATCAATATTCTCGGCCAGACATTTCAGACCTAGACATCCCTAGTCCTCACATTATTAACTCTGACCCTAATGTGACTAATGACATCACCCATCACAACCTAGAAAATGGTGTTATACCACTCAACAAACTGCATCTACACCTGCCCAACCTATTCGAAAATCTACTAGATCCAAACATCCTCCAAGTTACCTCAAAGAATTTCATTGTAATCTTCTTTCTACTAGTCCTTAACCCTCACTTCACTCTCCTTCCACCACTCATTATCCCCTCTCAAGTTCCTTATCATATGACAAATGCTCCCCCATCTATAAATATTTCTGCTGTACCTTTTCTTCTAGTTCTGAACCTAAAATTACCTTCAAGCTTCCAAACATGATTGTTAGAGAAAGGATATGGATGCTGAGATGTCTTCTCTTAAGGACAACCAAAATTGGATCCTTGTGGATTTTCCTGCAAGTAAAGTTCCAGTTGGGTGCAAATGGGTCTACAAAATCAAATATCATGCCAATGGCATCATAGAGAGGTACAAGGCTAGGTTAGTGTCAAAGGGTTACACTCAGCTTGAAGGTGTGGATTACTTTGATAACATGTTGCTAAAATGACAACTGTCAGGGTTCTATTGTTTGTTGAAGCCATCAAGCATTGGTATTTTGAGAAACTCGATGTCAATAATGCATTTTTACATGGGGATCTCAATGAGAAGGTATATATGTCTCTTCCTCCTGGATATGGTGTTTCTGATTCCAACAAGGTATGTAAGCTTACTAAATCCTTGTATGGCTTGAAGCAAGTCAATACACAGTGGCATGCCAAACTGTTTTCTACTTTAATATCCTTGTATTATCGTTAATCTGCAGGTGATCATTCATTGTACACAAAAATCACTTTACATGGTTTCAATGCTCTTCTTGTGTATGTTGATGATATAGTTTTGACATGAGACTCTATCATAGAAATCAACAATGTCAAGGCTTTCTTGGATTACAAATTTCGCATAAAGGATCTTGGTTAGCTCAAATACTTCCTACGCCTAGAGACTGCTAGGTCTACTTCTGGCATATTTCTAAATCAGAGGAAGTATGTTTTGGAATTACTTGAAGATACAAGATTTCTTGGGGCCAAACCTGTTTCTACTCCTATTGACCATAGCACCAAACTTTCTTCTACTTAAGGAATTCCATTAGATGATCTTTCCTCATATATAAAATTGATTGGCAGATTCCTGTACCTCACAATTATCTGCCCTGATATTTCTTACTTTGTACAACACCTTAGTCAGTTTGTTGCCAATCCTTTTACTTCTCACTATCAAGCTGCTACATGTGTCCTCAGGTACCTGAAGGCTTTCCCTGCACAAGGGGTGTTATTTTCCAGTTCTAGTGCACTCAAGCTTCATGGCCTTGGAGATTCAGATTGGGCATGATGCCCTGATTTTAGGAAATCTGTCACTGACTTTTGTGTTCCTCTTGGCAATTCCTTTCTTTCATGGCGTTCAAAGAAGCAGAATACTGTCTCTAGATCCTCCACTGAAGCAGAGTATAGGGCACTAGCATCTCTTACTTGTGAAATATAGTGGCTGTGTTATCTTTTTGAAGATTTTAGTATCACATTTCCCGACCCTGCATCAATATATTGTGATAGAAAATCTGCTATCTACCTTGCCCATAATCCAACTTTTCACGAATGCAGCAAACATATTGAATTAGATTGTCATGTGATACGAGAAAAACTTATTTCAAAGCTGGTTCATCTTCTTCTTGTGCCTTCTAGTTCACAGCTGGCTGATGTCCTAACCAAACCTTTACATTCTCCCTAGTTTAGATCTATTCTGTCCAAGTTAGGATTATATAATATTCATATCACAACTTGCGGGGAGGCATCAACATAACCACTATATGGTAGATATAAGTTAGCCTTGTGTACATATAACAATAATATATACCGGTAGCATATGCCTCATATAGGAATATATAAATACCATCTACACTGTTATGTAACAGATTATTGAAGCATAATAAAAATATCTCTTTCCATATTTACTTCTTCTTGCAATATCAACAATATTTTCAGTATTGAGAAGGATGGACAATTATGAGTTTAAAATAGCATCGACACAGCATATGATTTTAAGTTTTTCATAAAAAATTAAGTCTGAGTCAAAAGCGAATGACTCAAGTAATGGGCTAACTCTAGTTGAAGTGTATGTTATATGATAAGTAGGGGTGGCAAAACGGGCCCGGCCCGTTGGACATACCCGTTTTACCTGCACTTTAGTGCGGGGCGGGCCAAGGTTTTAGGCCCTCACCCTCTAATGTGACCGCCCCGCCCCGCCCCGTTTTCAATGCGGGCTTTTGCAGGCATGTGCATTTTCATAAATTTTTATGTTTTTAGGCTTAAAAGGTGCAATGCCCGCGGGCTTTGCCCGCCCCGCCCTCACTTTTTTGCGGGGCGGGGCTAGGTTTTAGGCCCGCATCTTCAACTATGCCCGCCCCGCCCCGCCCCGTTTATTTGCGGGCTTTTGCGGAGCGGGCTAAACGAGCGCGGGCATGCCCGTTTGCCACCCCTAATAATAAGGGTGTCAAAAATGAACTCGAACTTAAAAAAATAGATGGTTGTGATACAAATTTGAGTTAAAAAAGTGTTTCTAGCCCTTATCATATCTTATAATAAACATCATTGTCAACAATGGGACCACATCACTTTTTGGAATTACATAAGCATATGCCTTTAAAACCTTGGTAGTTATTGGACTAGCTTGCATCAATTGTGAACTAATTAGGCTCGAGATTAATTAAGTTAAGCTCAATTGACCTTTGAATACTTAGCTTGCATCAATTCTATCTTTTCTTAAAATATCTTTCATCAATTATTTAGTAATAGTGTAATACCCTATAAAGCTTGAAAATAAAACGTTTAGTGTTTGACCTGTATACTTCAATTGAGTACAGCTATATATTAGTTCATTTGAAAAAGTGTGACAGCCATAGCTGGTCTATAGTATTTAATAATTAATAGATGTTGTACTATTGTTTATACTTAACTTCATAGCTGGTTTTGTACATGCAATTAAACAAGTGAAGAATCACTTTAATACTATTTTTCACCGTCCAAAACAACAATATATAGTGGAAGATTACGTGAGGGCATATTGTTTGAGTTAAATTATGTGTCGGAATGGGAATAGTTTGACAATGTTTGAATTCTTATTCCAAGAATATTGCCTACAAATGTTTAAAAGAAGAAACATAAGAATTTTTTTTCTAAGGAATTTTTCCTTTCTTGTGGTTTGGAATTTAGAAGTTTTAAGAGAACTTTTTTAGCATGCGCTCAACCATGTATTTAAATTTTAATCTATTCATTTATTCTATAGACATTCCCTTCTGTTTATTATACATATATGGGACCCAAAAAGACACCAATTCATTTTCTTACAAAATTATTAATAATTCAATTGTAATCAATGTTAAAAAAAAAAGTCATTTTTGATAGAAATTAAAACAATATTATATCAAAAATCGCACATAAGTTTTGAATCATACATAAGTAACAATACTTGTTTGTTTTGAGACTGAAAATCAACAATACTTGTAATAGGAGGGATTGGTCATGGGATACCTTGTACATACCCAAACTCGTACAAACATTGCTTGTAAAGGTATGTCATGATAGTTGTGCCCAACAAAGATAGCATAAGAGTAACACAATATCATTAAATTAGGGTTACACGGTTATAGAAAATATATATAATATTATGACTCAGCTTACAATAATACCCCTGAATCGTACCACGGGGAGGGGGGACTCCCCTACCATGCTTCTCTTTAATGAATACATATATATGAGTCAAACTTGTCGATCTCTATCTTGAAGAATATCAAATTCCTATGAAGATTTTATGCATGATGATCACATCTTGGCAATTAAGGAGGCACACCTACTTAACACTGAGAAACACAAGTCCAAGCAATGCTTGAACTTGTCATTGATGATAGGTTTGGTCAGCATATTAGATGCATTCTCTAAAGTATGAACCTTTTCAAGTAATATTTGTCCAGATGCAAGTAAATCTTTGATCTTATGAATTCTCACATCATAATGTCTGACAATCAGAGAGAAAATCTCATTATAATTAACCCCCTCTGCTGTGAGCACCCCTTTACTACAAGATGATCCTTGAATTTTCCCCTTCTTTTTGTGTTATTGTTGATTTTCTCTTAAACACCCACTTATAATAATCGATAAACCTTTTCCACTTCAGAATTTGAATAAGCTACTGCTCTCTACCTCTCTTCCACCATACTCATCAATATTCTTGTCTCGTGGTCCGAATTTTAACTTATTATTTCTTCTAGTGATCCACGGAACTAACAATTTTTAGATGTAATGAGTGAATTTTTAAAGAACATCAATTTATAGTTTCTACATGAGCTTTATACACTCAACTTACAATCTTATAATTATGTGTCATTTTTTAAGCTAAACAATTCTCTAATCGTGTGCTAAATTATAAGTTACACGATTATAAGTCACTTTTGCAAAAATATTTGTCCTAAATTATAAGTCGTTTTACAATCTTAATACATCATTAATGACTTTTTGTCTAATATACCCTTTCCTATTTATTTCTTTCAATTCTTTTAATTTCGCTTTCCAATGTAATTATTGAAGGATATTTTTGTAAAGTTATACATCTTTTCATTTTTCCATAAAGTAATAATTATATTTTTTTAATTATCATAAAATGTCCAAAACGTCTTATAATTTAGGATGGAGGTAGTAATATTTTTTTATAATTTAATTTTAGTGTAAGTCAAATCATTATGTAAATTCTACCTTTTATTTGAAAAATTTAAAGACTTTAATGATAAAATTTATGAATGTTTCCTCGGAGCCAAATTCAGAAAATACCACATACAAAGTGAGAATTTGAAAAAAAAAAACTTACTTTTTGCAATGTAAATGTGAAATTAGTCTTTATATAATACTTCTAAAATATGTAATTTGATCCCAATATTTTTAAGAACATGCTAACTTATACATTTTTGAAAAATTTCAAATGGCCCCTACAAACTTTTAAAAATGGAAAATAATTTTTTTAAAATTAAAAGTTATCACAGTGGAAGCCAACAAATGGAATGTTGAGACAGGTGAAGAAGTAGCTTTTTGGCAGCTTATAAATACTCTTCAATTCATTACATCAAACAACCACAACCATTCTTCACTTCAGTTCTTTATCTTTTGCAACTATATCACTTCCAATGACAAAAACCGATTCCTCCCAACAACACTCTAACTCAAAAGTCCTTAGTGATCAATTGGATATATGGAGTTCAATTTTGAACCAAAAGAGCAAATATGAAGCTTCACAATCAAAAACTAGTCCCTATATTCACCCACTTGTGAAAAAATCAGAAAGTTTTTTAAGTGAAAAGAGTCTTGAAATTTGTACCGAGAGCCTTGGATCAGAATCTGGTTCAGATGGGTTCTCTTCTTCTTACAAATCATCATCATCTGAGGGTAATAGTTCAGAAGATGATGAAAAATTGAAAGAAACGGTGAACATGGTGGTGAAGAAGCCTCGGTGTTTTCCTCCTCCACTTTCTTCACTCACTAGTCAAACTCAACAACTCCAAATGAAGCCCCACCGTGACAATGGAAGGCTGTTTATGTTCCTCCAAGTTGCGTCGGTTCCTTCTCAGAACATTTTCTTCTCTAAACGACAAAACGGTCGCCTTATCCTCACTTTTGCTGATGAACAAGAAGAAGAAAGTGTTGATGAGTTTGTGAAAGATGAGTGTGTTATAGAGAAAACACAGTTGAGTGGTTTAGAGATTATGGTGCATAAGGAAATTGTGTTATTTGACAAGAATCAAAAATGGGTAGAGAGGTTCAAGAGAGAGACCAGTTTTGAGGATGTTAGAGTTGTACAAATACATAAACATGGTTCATGGCCTAGAATTCTCAATCAACAAAATAACTTGTCGTTCATGAAGGAAAATGGTAATAGAAGTAACAAAGATGTTGCCTATGGGAACATACATCAAGGTTCAAAGGAAACACGACAACAATTGTTGGTTTTAAGAGGGAAGAATGGAGATTTCTTGATTCATAGTTTAAAGTGTTACAAGGATTCAACATTCCAAATCCAAATTCCAAGACCCATCAAATTAATTGAGTAATTTCTCTACATATTTACATATACAGAAATGCTATAATTACACCCATTTTAACATATACCCCATATTAATATACAGTATGATCCATTTCCCTTTTATTTTATTATTATTTTGTGTATTAATATTTGAGCTACTTCCAAAATAATGCATAAAATTTAGGGTGTAGTCAAATACGGTGTCACAATATAGTGTAAGCATAGTGGGTCATCTATAAATTAATATTTTATTGTTCACACTCTTACATTTTATTAATATCATATTTATAAATAAGATTTTTTATTTATTTATAACAATTACGATTCATTAATAAATTAAATTTAAAATTCATCAAAACACAATTGTCTAAAAAAAAATAACATCTTAAACAAATAATACTTTTGTTTTTTTAAATAAAGTGGAGGGTTGTTTTAAAATTTGCGAACAAAAATTTATATGAGTCTTTTGAATTTTCCAGATCACCTTAATGTATGACATAATCTTGATCACATTAATCCTATTAAATATATTGAATAATAATTTAATTAAAAAGTTAATAAAAAATATCTAATAAAAAATAGACTTAAACGTATAACCAGTACTAAAGACTTTGATATATGTCCAGTTCACCAGATGCAATGGTGAAGGAGTAATTACTAAGTGGTTTCAGAATACCCGATTTCAAGTTGTTTAAGGGAGGAAAACATATCAAAGAAAAAAAAACATTTGTGGAAGGGAATGACAATCCATCATACTTACGACAAATCACTTTTTTCTCTTCGGGAGGAAGCACTCCCCATTTCGAGGAGGGACCTACTTCAATAAAGGCATAGTCTAAGCCACCTTCATCAACAAAGGCGAAAACAGAGTCTAATGTCTCTTGTTGTACCCACACTGTAGAGTTATCTCCTATCGCTTTTTCACTACAAAAACTGCAATTAGCCAGGTGAATTTCACCTGGCAAAAGCTAAAATCACGCTGCAATGCAACAATTGCAGGGTTGACCAAATACCCCGCAAAAACGTTAGTCGCAACTTGTTGCAAGGTGATTATCACTTCGCAACTTTGCCAGGTGACTATCACTTCGCAACTTTGCCAGGTGAATTTCACCTTGCATTACCTGTCCCAGAGTTGAGCAGAACAAAGCATGCGCGTCAGAGCAGAGCAGAGCACGATGTTCAAAAAAATAAAAAGAAAGTTGCGAGGTAAATTTCACCTGGCAAATTTTGAATAGACAGAAAGTTGCTGAGTGAGTTTCACCTGGCAAGGTTTTCAATATTTATAATATATATATATATATATATATATATATATATATATATATATATATATATATATATATATTATATTTATTATAATATATTTATGTTTTACAAAAATAGTAAACTAAAATCTATTATATTATTTATTTATTTATGAAAAAACGAAAAAAACTGTATACCTAATTCTAAAACTTTCACATACTAAAAAATTTCACCTACTGGTTTCTAATAATTTAAAATACACATATTCTAACATTTTAACATATTTATACACAAAATCATATAAATTTCATCAAAAATTTTCTAAAATATTATACACAAATCTAACCATCACTACTTACATGATACAAACTTCAATAAAAAATGCATAATTTAAACCAATTCATACAACCCAATATAAAATAACAAACAATTTAATTCATATGTGTACCTTAAATAATGGATTTGATAAAAAACAAAAAAGAACTTTGAAACCAGCAAGTAATTTGAGTCTTGAATGTGTTGATTTGTGTTAAAAATGAAAGCTTTGAGAGATTTTGAGGGTTTTGAAATGTGGAACCATGGTTGGGAGAAAGAGATTGAATGAATGAAATTTGTTGAATCTGGAATGTGAGAAAGGAAACTGAAGTTGTGGTGCTTAAAGAAAACTTGTGAGGTGAAAAACACCTTGCAACTTTTAGAATCGTTGAGACTTGCTAGGTGATTTTCACCTCGCAATGTTTGTGTCAGTCAAACGCCCACCTGCCACATTGTGCCATCAGTAATTGACAGACATAATTTCCCCCCAATTTTTTTAAAACATAGTTGTGGGGTGTTTTTTACCTAGCAACTTTTGCGGGGTGTTTTTCACCTAGCAACTTCATTTTCAAAAATTTCAAATTGCGCCATCAGTAAATACTAAACCTAATTTCCCCCCAATTTTTTTAAAACATAGTTGCGGGGTGTTTTTCACCTAGCAACATTTCTTTCAAAAATTTCAAACTTTCCACCGTCTGTTGCGAGATGGAAAAATATTTATTTATTTGCGAGGTGAAATACACCCCGCAAGTGCATTAATTTGCGAGGTGACTAACACCTGGCAAACTCACCCTACTAATATGATGTTTTCTTGTAGTGTTTGAGTTCTAGATTGAAAGTTGTTCATGTTAAAAAAGGTTGTCAACGCATAAACAAACAATTATAAGAAGAATGTGAGGTCTATCCAAAGACAAACTTCGCGCCCCACCAAACGTCATCTAAAGCAATAAAGTTCACGCACTACAATTTTTTTCAATTTGCGAGGTGACAATCACCTCACAACTCTTAAAATCACCCCGCTACACCAAATTTATGTGGCTGTCAAACACTTCGTAAAAATTCTAGTCGCGGGTTTTTGCTGGGTGAAAATCACCTCGCAACCTTGCTAGGTGTAATTTACGTCGCAACTCTCTTGTCAGCGTGTGCGAGTGCTTTGAGCAGAGCGTTGAGGAGATTAGACATTGTTAGGTAAAAAAACACTTCACAAATCATGTCTTTGCAGATTGAAAAACACCTCGTGATAGATAAAATTTATTTGTAGGATGTTTATCCCTCGCATATAAAAGTTTATTTAATAATAAAATGTAATTATATTTATATTATTACAAATATTAATTTTAATAATTATATTATTATAAATATTAATTTTAATATTTATAATAATATAAATATAAAAAATAATTTGTAGGCATATTTAAAATCAAAATTAATTAAAAATATTTAAATTTAAAATTAATTAAAATATTTAAAATTTAAATTAATTCAAAATATTTATATTAAAAATTAAAAATATTATTTTGGTCAGATGTACTATGAATTCTATCTTGTCATTGAGTACATTTATCTTTCCATTTAAGATTTTCATAAGATCTATTGTTGTGAGTATGTGAGGGGAGGCATCCGAGCTTTCAATGTCTATGGGTATCTCTTGACTCACTAGTACAAAAAACACATCTAACATCGGATGCGAAATGTGTTTGACCTCAGTTACAGAAGCGAGGTAACGAATGGCGTCATGAAAAGTTTCCACTTAACACCTCAATGATTAAAAAACGGAGGGGTATAGTTATATGCACATGAGTTCGAACCCCATCAGCTTCATTTTTATTATTTTCAAAAGTAGCATATCTTTTATCTCAATTTATTCAAAAAAACCGAGGAGTGTGATTATTAGTATTCTTTTTAAAGTTGTTACATTTTTTACCCAGAATATTACATTATTTATTAATTTATTTACACAGAATATTAAAATTAAAATAAAAGTCAAATTCCCTAGAGTTCAAGATGAAAATCAAATTCCTTAGGGATCTAGATAAAAAATCAAACTCCCTCAAGATTTAGACTTTAGATCTTCAAATTATTGAATCTGGGAGAATATCTTCTGTTGGATCTTACATGCAATTGTTTCTGATAGAAAAAAAGGGTAAGATAAATAATATCAAAAATCAAATCATTTTCAGTTTGAATAAATATTTAAGAAAACAAATCTCGAATCCAGAATTTTTTTTGCTCTTGCAATCCATCATAGAGAACTTTTCCAAGCATCATTAGGTTTCAAGCGCTTCATATATTTCATTTAGGTTAGATTATTAATATTCAACATGCTTTTATAATGGACGTCCCTTAGGTTTCACGCAGATCACTAAGGTGGATTCTTAAGCATTGGTAACCTTTAAATGGACAATAAAGATTTGTTTAAGGCCGTTGATTGAAAAGAGTGAAAATAACACTAAACTATCATCTCGGTTTTTAAAACAACTGATGGGTTCGAATAATTTTTGTCTACAAAAATGGTTACATTGTTTACCCAGAATATTAAAAATATACTGTATGCAACAAACCTTTGCAGGATATCAAGATTGTTTACCCAAAATATTAAAATTACATCAAGAGAAGGTCCCATACAATATTTGTTGCATACAATATATTTTTAATATTCTAGGTAAACAATGTAACCGTAATTGTAAAAAAAATATTTTACTCTAACCACTTGGTTTAAAAAAAACCGAGGGGTTAGAGTTTTTTTTATAAAATTGTTACGTTGTTTACCCAGAATATCAAAAATACGTTGTATGCAACAAATCTTCACAGAAAATCAAGATTGTTTACCCAGAATATTAAAAATATAGCATGTCCAGGTCTCATACAAGATGCTAGAGATCTTCACTAAAATGTCAGACTTGCCTTCACCAATATTGATTGTTGATGATATCATTATCAATGCTTTCACTAGCGTATACAATTTGTATGCTTTTAATGCATCCAACTTTTAATCAGGTGTTCGTTCCAAATATTGGAAAATGTTTTTCAGCACTTGCAATCCATCAATAAAGACTTTTAGGAATAAATCATAGTTGTTCAAAACCTTCAACAACAAAAACAACATCAACATCATTGTTTGAGATGGATAGCCAAATCTTAAACAATATTTTATTCAAGATGAAGAATATTTTTTCAGTTTTGCAATCCATCCTAAAAAATGATGTGTTCCACGGTGTGGTGGCTACAAATAAGATATCATTAGGGTGAAATCTGTTCAGCAAGTGAAATCTGATTATTTTATCCCTCGATTTATCAAAGAAACCGAAAGGTTAAATAATTTATTTTATAGTTGTTAACAAATAAAAACATAAAATGCATTAGATGGGGTTCAACGCATGTCCTGAATGATATATCACCTCGTTTTTTTAAACAATCGAGGCAAAAAGTTGTTATATATATATATATATGTGTGTGTGGCGCGCCTTGGAACAGAACCTCGATTTTTTTTGGATGACGTGAAAGCTTCGTCATGAAAAGCCTTATTTTTTTATAGTGAGCTATCACCTTCCTTTTCTTTTTGTCTCATGGTGTCTTTTCAATGGTCTTTCTATCATTTAACTCATAATGCATTGCAAGTAGGACAACAACTCCTATCTTAGTTGATCCTTCATTAAATTCCCTTTCATCTTCAAACTTGAACCTTATTTCTTCCAATATATTTGCGATCATGTTTATATGGAAGTTATATCCCTTTTGGCCTATTTTTCAGCATGTAGTCAATTATTTGTTAGACCCATTTGATCTTAACTTTGATTTCTATTAACCAAACTGTTTCTATAATTGTTTGGGTTAAAAGCCCAAAATTTCCTTGTCTAGGAAAGAGGATGTGAGTCATTACATAGTGAGTCGTCATAATTTTAGGGAGGATGTATCTAGCTGTGAATGGATAAGGTATTTGTGATAAATGAGTTTTTCACCAAGGAGGATGCAACAGTGACTTAGTTGTACCTATTTACTTTGTCTCCTAGTTCAATGAGTATGTCTTCGTGAGAAAGATCTAGTAACTTTCCAAATTCTTATACTAAAAGATTTATCATATATTTTCTTACTTCACTTTGAAGTATTCCATCAGTGAAATGTAGCTTTGAAAAGAACATCTTTACAAGGGAGGTATAAATTATTTTTAAGGGTGTGTAGAGGAAGTTGGTGAGGTTAAGTTCTTCAAAGTTTTTGAAGAAATTTCATTCTTTAAAATCTTATGGAGCTAGGGTATGAATTCTCATGACTTTTCGATTCGCAAAGTGTTTGAAATATCTATTTTTTTGTTGTTAGGTTGTGAAATCACCAGTGATAGGGTTGGAGGTGAGTTACCATTCCCCTTCTAGGGTTCATGATGATTTTGCAAGAGTAATCTCACACACAAAGAAAGAATAAGAATATAGAAAAGTATGAATGAGATGCAAGAAGAGTGAGAATGAAGTACCTATTTGTAGCGTGCCTTATAGAGGTTTTGAGCATGTAGAGTAAGAGTTTTTCAAGTGCATATTGTGCTGTCCAAAAATCAGATCCAAATTCTTCTTATTTGAGTATCTTAATTGATTATATTTTTCCTCTAATCGGTTAGATTCTTCAATCTTTCTGTTTTTGGAGAGATCTTCATATATGCTGAGATTTGATTTACTTGGCGTGCAAGATGTGCTTGGATTTAATTTAAAAATATATTTGTCAAGCTTTTCTATTTGATTAGCAATATGTTCTACTCGATTGAGACCTCATATTCCATCTTTCTTGGTGCTTGTTGGGCCTTGTGCTGAATTTTTGTCTTTATGTCCCCCCCCCCCATTTGTCAATTTTGCATCTGTTGCTCTACAATACTAAAGAACCTCAATTTTATGGGTTAGACATATTTTTATTTAATTGGGCAGATAAATAAAATAATTATTTCAAAGGGTTAATCAAATTTTCCCAATTATTTCGACCTTAAAATAATTTTACCTCCTTTCATCAAGAATTCTTGATAAATATTTTCCTAAAGGGAAGACACTGCATGATGTATCCTTCTCCAAACACCGTTTGATGTTAGAGTTGGTAAATCAACAAAATAGATAAGTCATTGTAACACCCTGTATAATATATATCATGAATACTACCATACATGTGTTAATTTTTGGAACTTACAAAATATAAGTGCCTAACAACATCATTATATACATGTCCATAAAATAAAATACAACATATGGAACATGCCATACAATAGTGCCTAAATAAAATTTCTAAGATCTATGTACAATATCTACAATTATACAGAATCTACAACGGAAAATCATGAACACAAAGTCTTTGAAACATCATCTATCAGCTTCCTCTTGCCTTTAACCAGCAAAGAACTACCTAAAAAACAATAATGATAATGTGGTGAGATAATATTCTCATTGAGTTTCCCTAACCTATGAGTCCACTAAGCTCTAGAGGGTTTCTAATCGATTCTTAACTCAAGTCTTCATCTATCGTTACTTGTGTATCACTCACATAATGTAACTAAGACTTAAGTATTTAAGGGATATTCATAATATATGGAAACATGTCACTTGAGTTCTCATAACTCACTAAATCACTATTCATATTCACAAAATATCGATCCACGACCAGACCTACGTCTATGGCAAGGTTCGGTTCAAGCATGTTCGTATGATTCAACTTTCATGGGGATATCAGGTTCCCCTATGGGACTTGAACCCACTTTCAAGAACCGTCACTCGTATGGGATTCGAACCCACTTTAAGTATCTTTCACCGTATATGACTCGAACTCACTTTGGTGTCCACCTCTCCTCTATGGGAATCTAACTCACTTCTTCGTGACTCAAACCCGTTTGAGGCACAAATCATTGGTGCCATATCCCTAATTCTACTTGACATAAGCATCTCAATTGGGATGTGCACGATCAAGGGTACTTCCAAATACATGAATAGGTTTACACATATATCGTGATTTCTCTCATCAATCACTAGGTGATCACATTTACCAATTGTCATGTTGTTTCACCAATCAATAGGTGGTCACATCCACCGATTCTCATATTGTTTCCACATGTTCCATACAAAGCATATTAATTCATCATTCAAGCAAATTCTGGTCCGCGATACACACCGAGGTATCATTGTATCCAAGACACACTACCTAAGTCATTTTCATAACCTAAGTTAGATTTCTAAGTCATTCACTTAGTACAAACCTAGGTTTAGCCTTCCTATCCTAATTTTTACTCAATTATCATTCAGTAAAATAACTAATTCATTACTATGATTCACACACACACATAACTAATTCATTACCTATTCCCAAAAAATAATCATGGAACAAGTATGATTTCTTCTCATCAATTGGTAAAACATTGAACTAACTTTCCAATATATTCGACTTCACAATAATCAGAGTTACCATTCCCGTTTCATGGGGGAAACATGAAATTAGTTACCTAACCAACTTCAATTTCATCATATCATACATAATAGTTTATCATCACTATCCTATCAATAATTGGCATAAAGTCATGTTTTTAATTCACTATATAATAGAGCATTGAAAGAGTTTTCCAACACTTCAAGTCTCGTATCAATCGAAATCCCAATTCTCGAGTTATGCCGAAATCAAGAACCAAATATTTTTCTCAATGTTGTCAAGATTGCCGGGTGAGCTGGGGCGAGCCAAGTCAGTAGCCAAAATCCCTGCTGCTCGCATAGAGAAGACTGAGCGAGGACATCTTGCCCGGGGCTCGCTGGGCGAGGCTGACAGGACCATAACAATGCAGAAACATAACAAGAAGGGAAAATGACCACACACATCAACACTTATCATCATATTGCATCCAATAACCCTAATTAACATGGTTCAACATAATTAGGCATGCACAACAACAAGATAAACATGTATATACATCAAGTTCATGAACATAACAAGAATCTCATAAAACTGAAAATCCAAAATCATGCTTTTTCCTCCCCCAAATCTAAATTTACCTAGGAACCCACCTTTAAATCAAGAAGATGGTGAAGATCGATGAAGAAAATGAGATGAAATGACGGGGGTGGCCTTCAATGGCTTCCTTCTTATTTTTCCTTTTCTCCTTTCTCTTCTCTTCTTTCTTTCCTTACTCTTATTTCTTCTTTCTGATTTCTCTATCTCTCTTTTTTCTCTTCTACTACCACCACTTATACATATATATTATAATATATGTGTGGTTAAAATCAAAAGTTGGGATATAAATATCTCAATGATATCTACTAGGGATATTTCTTACTACTAGACCAATTGACCAAATATTATTGTTACCAAAATGTTTCTTCAGGTACTAATAAATAAAGGTCAGTCTCTTTTAATAAGGATTGACCTCTTTTGACTCCATTAATTACTCTATTGACCTCAACTGACAACAAATAGAATATTAAAGGGAATATGGTATATTACATCCATTACAGACTTATTCATTGAGCTGATCATTTCAGATGATCAATTTTGAGATACTCTCAATATATATATTGATTTAATCATAATGGTTGACATTTCTCTATCATCGTCCATCTTCAGGATCAAAGACTTCAAATCATTTATACTCCTAGAGTTTATTGATGCTTTGTACAACTTTTTCAAATAAACATTTAGACTTCAAGTTACAAAACATTCCTGCAAAACACTTAAGGTTTCACCGTTAATTATGGAAGATCTAAGGTGATTACCTTTTGATCTTTTCAATTTAAAGCAAAAATATTTTAAGTGTCCATTTTTCTTATAGTAAATGCATTTATAAAATTGATACTTCTCTTTTCTAGGATCTTCATTTTCTGATCTCGAGATCGCATATTCCTTGTTTGGCGCCTTTAAGCATATCTTATCTTCTTGGTTGAAGATATCCCGAGCTTGACGTTTCTCTTCCTTTTTTCTTGTTTAAGTGCAGAAGATATTTCTTCTTCTTCTTTTTCATTCCTTAAACACGAGAATCCTTCGGCTGATGTTGATCTTTCAACGATTGAATCAAAGTTGTATGATAGGAGCAAGATGAGGATGATGATTCATCGGTTTGTATATGTTCATATTTAAGCATTTGAATCACCTTGTTCATCTTCTCTATGATTTCCTTCTTTCTTGATTTATTTTCCTGAAATTCATGAAGGATTCCATGTATAGACTTAAGAGTTGGATTAGTTTTCCAATTTTTAATTCTTAGATATTTGTTTATGAAACAGTTTCTAACACAGTCTCCTATATTTCTAAAAATAGAAGAAAATTCAAGACTAGTATCTACATCTTCTTTTCCTCGGGTGTTCATCTTCTCTTGTTTGATACTTGGAGAAACACCATATATCTTTTCCAGAGTATCCTATATTTCCTTGGCATTTTTTCAATGACGGATAGAGAAGAAAGTGCTATCATCTAAGGACATTATTATAAATTTTTTGGATTTAAGATCTATATCTATCTTTCTGCTTTCTTCTTAGGTTCAAAGAGAATATGGTTTATCCATTACTTTATCATTAATTTTATGAGAGGGGTAAACCAGACCATTTACAATTGTTTTCCCACAATTTATAATCTAAGCTTTTAAGAAAAAGAAAGAATCTAACTTGCCAATTAAAAAGGATGCTATTTTCAAAAGGTGGTGGTGAAATTAAAAAAGATCTTATGTAGGAAATCATCTTTCTCCTGAGACGATTAGTCCTTAAACAAGAGTTAGGCACTAATGCCACTTGTTGGACTTGAGAATTTATACACAAGAGGGGGGGGGGGGGGGGAGGGGGGTGAATTGTGCGGTTTGAAAAAAAAAATGGTTTTGAAAACTTTTGGCAAATTAAAACTGAGTTTAAAAACATTTTGAAAAATTAAGCAACAGAAAATAAATATCAAAAAGTAATTAGTTAAGTGAAGAAAAAGAACATTGAGAATTATATAGGTTCGATCAAATCAAAATGACCTACTCCTCTCCCTAACACTTGATCTCGAGAGTTTCTATTAATACTTGATAGTTTTTCAGTAGGAAGACTCACAAATCCCCTTAATACAAGGAAATGATAGATGTCCTTCAACCAAATATTACATGATAATGGATATGGGCATTTGTGTTTTTCTTCAATGTAATGCTGAGAGTGAAGTGGCCAATCTTCTTTCCCAACGGTGGACTGAAGCGGTTAGTCTCCTTTCCTTGGACCAGTTAGTCTTCAAGTTCCAAAATATCTAAGATGAATTCCTCTAGTTTAACATGATAACTAAGCAACCTCTGAGATTTACACCAGGTTAATCTTTTAACCTATGAAGATTTTAATATCAGGAAATCTTCAACCTAACTTGGTTTTGACCAAGCTAACCAAGAACCAAGGAAGATTTTAATAACGGTTAATCTTCAACCTAGCACTAATCACACAATCCCAAACTTAAACTTTTATCAGGTTTAAATTCTAACCACACATAATCTCTAATTGGACAATATTCAACCAAGGTATATATAGATGATATCTTTGGTAAATTTTAAAATTATACCTTTTCCAGAATTATACAAATAACCTCACTCACAAAGAGACTTTTCCCCATAAAAGCATTTGGCTATGACATCTAGTGAAAGAAATTTAAAATAAAATTTAGAGAGAGAGAGAGAGAGAGAGAAAGAGAGAGAGTGAGAGAGAGAGAAGGTAGTGTCAAAACACGTATGATTTTTGATGGTTTGAAATGATAAAATAAGCCTCTATGTATAGGCAACACGTGTGCCCAAAACAAAATTTGAAATCAATGGTTGATTAGCATTTATTCTAATCGATTAGATTTTGAAAAATAATCGATTAAGAGTACTTTAAAATGATATAAAATATATCTAGCCTTTTCACATCAGTAAGGTGCTATCTAAATGGATTAAGGAGTAAGTTTGAACTAATCTAATCGATTAGACAAAAGATCCAATCGATTAGATAAGTCAATTTTTCCCTCTAACTATTTCCACAGCTCCTAGGTCATCTGACACAACTCCAAGACATTTTTAAAGATGTCTTTTCCTTGATAAAAATATTTGCAAAATGTTTTAGAGTATGTGTGCTTATAGCCTTATACTTTTACGGAAAATTCCTTTGCTTACATAAGTTCACTCACTTACTAAATTTGTAGATTTCCTTTCCTAAAAGCCCTTTGTCAAATACTATCTTTGTGTTGACACTACTTGAGATCACTTGAGCTTTGGGTATTTTCCACTTAGCTTGCCTTCTTTGGATAGTTCATAAAATCATAATTCCTAAGTTTGTTTTACTTTGCTTTCCTTTTTTCGGATGGTCAAGTTCATCAAACCACAACATCTAGGTTTGCATCTTTATCTGTTTAAGCATTGTGTTTGACTAATCATTAGCTGTCCTTAGTTTTCATCCTTTAGCATCATCAAAAGATAATGCATTTATTAAAGGTATGTTACCTACAAAATAAGGTTCCACAATATTCATAAATAATGCAAACACTATCCTTTCCACTAAGACACGATAGATAAGAGGTTTCCTCAAGTCCAAGTCAACTAGTACCCTGACAAAATGCCTATATTCTTCATCAAATTTGGGTGTGTTTGTAAATTTATTAGTGCAAATAAGAGAAGAGTATCTTGGAGATCCAGTGTTTTCGTACGAGGCTAAAAATCCTAACCCAGGCCTATGGAGAAGAGTGTTGTTGAACATTGGGGGTTAAAATCCTTATACCAAGAAAATAACTTCAGGAATCCAAAGTTCAAATTTCACGAGCCTAAGGAACTAGTTTGTTGTGAATCTTCAAGCGATGAGAACAAAAATTTATAGAACCCTTTACCAAGAGAAGTGATTCCCCACTTGCCCAAATAACGCTAAATAGGTGTTAGCTTGACTCTTAAGGCACCTATTTTTAAGGGAGTAGTACCTTTAGGTTAGATGATTCGAGCATAGAGATTGAATTTGCAAGCTTCAATCTCAACTTAGTATTGTTCCTTGGGTGATGTAGTTGCTATTCTATGGCCTTTAATAGCCGATTATAGTAGTTAGGACATCGAGATATTGCACATGTTATTCACCACCTCCGCAAATGAATTTTTTGAATTTGTCTGAATGGCTTTTGATCTTTAAGGTATTGAAGTAGAAGAAAGTAGACATGACCAAGAAATCACCACCATGGAGGATGGTTGCATAAAAGAAAAGGCACGGTTTATGAATAATGCAAAATATCGTCAGGGATAAACATGAGGACACTTCGAGTAAATTTATTTTAATTGGATGGTGGTCTGAACCCACCACAAAAAATATTAAAAAGAAAAAGAGAAGATACAGAGAAGAAAAAAAGAGGGGGACCGAACCAAAACCCCTTAGTGAGAAATTCTATAACAAGGAAGACCAATAGAATTTCTAGCAAAATCCATTAGAATCTTCCTATGAACAATATCCCACCAAATAAAATCTTGAACCTGTAAACCTAAATTAGCTAGCCTATTCGTGCAGTGATTTCCTTCCCTAAATATATGAGTAACCAAAAAATTGATTGATCTGGTATGATGTAGAACATTCTCCCATATGTTACGAAACTCCCAAGGCACAATAAGAGGTTTGGAAAATGCAAGAACCAACAGCTTTGAGTCAGTCTCAAGCCAAAGATTATTCCAATTTTTCTACTTAGCAATTTCTATATCGAGAATAACGCCATACAGCTCAGTCAAAAAAGCATTACCAGCACCATGAAATTTGGAGAAACTACCTTGATGTTTTCCCGTATGGTCTCTGAAAATACCACCACAAGCCGCACGCAAAGGCACCCCTAAAGACGCGCCATTCGTATTGCATTTTATCCAGTGCAGAATAGGAGGATGCCACAGAAATTCCTTGACAGTAAAAGCTTTAGGAGGATTGACTTTAATATTGAAACTCTCGAGAAGATGGAAATCTAATATTGAGTTTGACCCGACTTTCAGAGTGGTATTACCTGTAGTAGCAACATCAACCTTGATCGCGTTAAGTAAAGAAGTCCAAATTAGATTCTTATCCTCAAACCGTCTAATGTTTCTAGCTTTCCAGATCCTACTAACAATGCTAAGCGATGTAACACCCCAAATCTACCCAGCATTTATATTAAAAATCAGAGTGCCCAAATTCCGACTTAACTTGAGGTATTACATTCAACTTTAAAACCAACAACGGAAACAACACATTTTTTTTAAACAGACACATAGCACTATAATAAAATAAAGAATTTTAAACAAGTATCTAGTCTCAATGATTCAACTTAAATTAAGTAACTGCAGCGGAAAACAAATCAACTTAACTGCGAGTAATCATAGCATCTTCCAACAAATTAAATCAACAACAAAATCCTCAAAATAACAACCGAATTTGACTTGAAATTAAATAACAACATAAATTAAAACAAGCGTCCGTTTCCCCCCGAGTGCTACGTATCAGAGCAACGACACCCAAAAGCTACTAAATCTTTACTCCTCGTTACCTGCACGTTACCAATATAAAGGCAACGGCGAAAAACAAAGAAAGGGGGAGATATCGAAAAGTATAAGGAAAAGTATGATAATTGATATATTAGACATAGAATCATACAATATTCACCACATTCAGAAATAACGACAATACAATAGTCAACCAACTTACATAGCAACCACAACGACGTCAAAATGCGACTCAACATGAAACTCGACCATGCAAATGCATGTGGATCCATCGGAGTAAAACTCCTAACTTAATCATATGCCAAGTTATCGAGGCATTCCAACAACTTCAACAGGGTGCCATCAAGGCCAACTTAATCGGATGCCAATTCAGGCCAACTTAAACAATGCAATATTATGCGACAACAATGAACGACATTCAATTAACAATATCACAACACAATCAAAACAACAACTTAAACAACAACTTAAACCACAACTTAAACAACGTTCAACTTTGGCTATTTAAGCCTACAACCAACACTTTTCCAAATTCGAGACAAAGCCAACTTATTTCAACGGTACCTGCAATTCACGCAATTCAGTATAATATTCAACAACACGACCAACCGACGTTATCTAATTATATATATTCGAACCACCCCGACGAATTTCCTCTACTTCTGGTTATTTAATTTTTCGCTTAATTTACTAATTCGGCTGATTCAACACTATTTCCATCCACTGCTATCACTGCCTATTATTAATTAGCTTATACAAATTTTATTATTCTGATTTAAATAATTTCCCTGCATTCAAAATTATGCTGTCAACAAATTCAACTCGGTTACTACATGAACCAGTATCTATTAGTAAATCTGCTATCAGCTATTTTCTGTTTCTGCTAAACTGTAATGTATCATTCTAAGCCATTATCCATTTATCTATTTTATATATCTATTAGTAAATTAGTATATTATATGTATATACCTATTTTATATAAATAAGCCATTATCCATTTTCAATTAACTAATTAAACTAAGCTTATTTTATGTTTTTATACGTTTTCAGGAGAAAGAAAAAGAGTGGAGGTATGTGGGACACATGTCCCCAAGCAAGGGACACCCATCCCCATTTCATTTATATTTTTTTCTTTTTTTTTTCTTGCCCTAGGGACTACCGTCCTTCCCCCAGAGCCCCCCGTCCCACTTCTATTTCTTTTCCAGTTCTGGGTACGCTCAGAACCAATTTGTTCAATAAAGTTCATCGATTCACCTACATATTTGTATATATCACAGACTTAATACAACATATTGCAAATAACAACATCCACGGAACAACTTCGTTTTGAAATTTCAGATCAACCGGTACGCCAAGAAAATCACAGAAAATCACAAATTCAACACATGAGCATATAATTAGCAGTAAAATTATACAACCCTAAATCCCTCGTAACAACCATCATACAATCGATTATATTAGTCGAACCCCACCCCTTACCTTTGGATTGAACGGAGCTCAAAAATTCGATCGGAATCGTGACTGCCAAATTGAATCCTAAGCTGCTAGCACCAAAACCCTTGATCCCAAAAATTCTTTTCCTCTCTGCTACGTACTGTTGGTATTTGTTTCTCTCAGGTTTTGTTTTTTTTAACTACTACCACAACTTTAACAAACCTAATAAACTAAATGGGCTTCTAAACTCAAGTTTGGGTTTTACCAACTAATACCCCTCTATCGCCAATGTCACACGTAATCACAACTCACTTATTTAATTAAAACTCTCAATTTACTCGCTAACTCTCATTTTACGGTCAAACTTAATTTATTCAGAAAATTCCCAAAATAATACCTGACACTCTAATAATATTTCTAATACCAAAAATATTAAAAATCTCGATTAATTATCGATCCGCTATCCCTAACTAATACCAACTAAAGCGTCCCAAAACGCGAAAAATTCTATAACACTACAAGAAAACTTGCAATTTGCCAAGGGTTAATCCCCTCACAAGTGGCAAAAACCCCTCACAAATACAGAATTTGCGAGGGGACAACTCCCCTAAGAAAATCGGGGGTTGCAAATACATTTCCGAGGGGCTAAACATGTCAGAACTTTGCCAGGGGTAAACCCCCACGCTATTCCACTTTTCAAATCTGCAACATGCAGACATAGACAATAACGTGTAACAGCCGGTGTTCAGAGTGCGTCAGACATTTTGCTTGGAGAAAAGCCCCTCACAAAATGCAGTAGTTTTCAGTTTGCTAGGGGTTAAGCCCCTGACAAAATGTTTTCCATCTAAAAAAATAATAATTAAAATACACACACGCACGCACCTGAATTATCGGGTGATATCTGAACCCAAATCAAAATTCAATCAACCCGAAACTAAATTTAATCTACTCGAATTTTCGTCCGTTGGCTCAAATTTAAATACAAGTAAGTTCCGCGGATTAAGTCTGCTTCCCATTAGACCGTCCAAACATTAAAGTATCTTCGATACAATTTATTTTCAAAAGTTAACTTAAGCTTCTCTATCACAATAAAATTTTCAATTAAAAATTGAACGAAATTAACCAATAAAAAGAGAGCAATGGAACATTTTGAAACGTGTCCATTGTCCTAGTCCGAGAGTACGTGTGAAGATAGGAATGCCATGTCATGCATGAGCTTGTGGTGGCAATATAAATTTACCTTTTATGGAAAAGTACACATAAAAAAGGTTAAGCAAATAGGTACACAAGTATTAAAAAATGATACTAAAAATAGATTCTCATGTTTGGACAAAATATTTAAGATTAGATAGTGAATGTTGTCCACTCGATGTCACTATGGGAGAAAAGAACAGAACCATATGCTCAAGTTTCAACCATAAGAATTTGTCTCCATTATGTTATGTCAATTGTGCATTGTTTGTTTAGTACGGATCAGAAGTAGTGGCCTTGATTCATTGTGTGGCCCCTTTCATGTTGCTCACTTGCTTCAATTGTCTTTTTACACACAAGATTTTGACCAAGACGAATTTTAACATTAGACCCTTTTAGATTCTTTTTATAATAATAATTTTAAATAAAACATTTCTCAATCTATCCTATATTTAGAAAAATCCTCCAAATAGTTTACTTATATTTTGATTGTCATGCTTCTATTGAGATGACTAAAATTAGTTTTATTTTTTCTTAACCGCTTATGGTCGTTTCTTTTTATTTTCCTTTTATTTGTTATTTGAAAAAAAAAGAGTGAAATACTTACAAGTAAAAAAGTTTTACACTTTCAATCAAAATCATGTATTCCATAAAATCATACTATTATTTTTAAATTAGTGTGATGACATGATAGAATAATATATTTTTATTAAATAACCGGGTAAAACTTTTTTACATGGTCTGTACTTCTCCTTTAAACTCTTGTTATTTATTATATAATGATATACTTTATTAAAAATAATTTAATTTTTTAAAATATATAGTTGAAATAATATTTTTTTATATATAAAATAATATTTAATATTAAAAAAATATATATTAATAAAAATATTGTTTTGGTAATAAGACTTCTACCACTTAGTTTGATGTAGATAGATCAATTATTTGACTGAAGACTTCTACCGCACCGAACTTATCCCCGAATTTGCTCCGTTTATTTTATTATGTATATTATTATTTATTTTTGATAATTTATAATATTAAATATGTGACAAATGTTTTGAAATTTTGATTTATATTTATTATTTAAAATATTTGAAATATATGTATGAAATTTTTTGAAATTGTTTTATTTTATTATTTATAATGTAATTTGATTTTGAAAAAAATAAGTATTCCTATTGAAAAAATTAATTTCACTAAATGGATGGTGGTGGGGCAGAGATAGCTGAACCCGTTTGGGCCGGGTTTGAGTTTTAATTTCCATCCCCGTTTGGGTCTAGGGCACAGAACGAGGATTGTTTGAGGATTTAGATTTGGGGTTTAGGGGAGGTAATAACCGTCTCCGACCCTCCCGGCCCGTTGTCATGCCTAGCCTGAAATTTATGTGTGTTCATGTAATAGTTTTTTATTGTGCTTGTATTGTTGTGAGTTCTATTTATTCTTATTTGGTTTATTTTGTTGGGAGTGTTGTTATTATGCTTAGGTTGTTTTAAGTTTGTGTTTAAGGTATTTGATGAAATGTCTCAAAGAAGTTTGGATGAAGAAAATGTGTTTTTAGTAAGAATCTTACTAGGGATGTGACAAATCAAACCCCTCTTTCAGTCAACAACTGTTTCATCCAGAAGTTGTGAGATTAATCAATATTGTGAATCTGCATAATTGATTTGAGCGTGATAAAGCTAGTGTCAAAGCTAAAAATATGATCCGTAATCGGATAGATTTAAAGATTGAAATTCCAAAACTCTCTTGTCTCTTGCGGAAGAACTTCACTTGGTTGATTGGATTAAAGTTTTGAATTGGTGTCTTCCTTTTGATTTCTAACCTCTCAAAGCTTTTTAATGTACATAACTTGTTAGTCTTAATTATTTATGTTATTGTTAATGTGCGGATGGAAATTGCCCTAATACATTTTCTTTCTTTATGTTTATACTCCCTCTTTTTCATCTAATGGATGAAATTGTTTTCTATAAAAAAATCATTTTCTCTCTCTGTCCATCTTCATTTATTTAACCACAACTATATATATATATATATATATATATATATATATATATATATATATATATATATATATATATATATATATATATGATTGAGACCCGCGTGCGGGTATATTGATGAATTTTTTTAAGTAATATTGGATTATAAGTATATTTTAATTTTATTTAGTATAATAAGAATTGTAACTGAGACGATGAGATGAAGAGAATAAAAGAGAGGAAATGACTTTAAACGAAAAAATATGTTTAAATTATATAATTGATAAATAAGATGATGCCATTTAAATTTTAAAATGGTAAATAAATAGGAAAAAATTAATAATTTAGTTTTATATTTTTTTCCTCCAATATTTTTAAAAATGTTAAATCTTTATTATTTTATAGATTAGCTAAATTCTTTATTCGAACGACTCAGACTCTATGTAATCAATCATCATAGTCAAAATTTTCAATAACTTTGTTTCATATTTCCTTTTTTTTTCATTATTTTTAAAAATGTTAAATCTTCATCATTTTATGAATAAGAAAAATTCTAGATTCGAGTTACTCAGACTCTATGCAATAAATCATTATAGTTAAAATTTTCAATAATTTTGTTTTGTATTTCCTTTTCTTTTTTACTGCATCATTTTAAAAATGTTAAATATTCATAATTTTCATGGATGAGAGACAAATTTACTAAAGATTTAAAGATAAAAGACCATCTACTTCATTAAGGTTATTCATGTCATCTTAATAAAATTTAATGATAAAACTTAATGATTTGAGGAATAAAATACCAAATTAAAAATGCATTCTTCAAAAGATAAAGAGGTGTATCTTATATCTTAATTTTGACGATGATGATTGGTTACATAGAGTCTGAGTCGTTCGAATGTAAAATTTTAGTGTAAATTTGTTTAGGTTGATACGTTATTGTTTTTTCTTACTTTATATGTTCATCAGTCAACTAAGTTTTTGTAAGTAGTTAATTGTATTGTTTTTTCTAAATAAAACTTATATTATATGGACTTAAATAATTTGTCAATGTGACACTTTATCCTCTTTTGTCCTTTTGTTGAGTTAATGGTATTAACTCTTTATAAAGACTTTGAGATTGAGTGAATCTTCCAATGTGAAACTTTATTACATGCATTTATTAACATTTACTCACTTTCACCATTTTGTCATTTTAGAACACAGCTTGTAATTTAATTACAACACATAAAGGAGAGAAAATAAAAGATTCAGTAGCTATGCAACATGGGTCCGAGAACAGAAAAGACGTTGTAGTTCGAGAATCCTTGCAAAACTTCAATTTCTGAACCAAACACTCCTGTGAAGCTTGATATATATGTTCATGTTCCCAGAGACAACAACCTTGTTGCTATTACAACTTTCTTGATCAACATTTCCCGTATAGCCTTGGTTCGCCAGTAATATTGATAAGCATTAATCAAAGACAACGAACCATGTTGTACAAGTTTAAAATCCTTAAAATTTGCCACTAAGTTGAACTTTTCCGACCATTTTGGCATCTTTATTTCCTTATTCACTGCTAATTCAAAACTACTAGCATTTGGTTTCTCTATCACACTCACATCTTCCTCAGCAATTTCTTCTTCTTCATGATTAGCAAACGTGAGGATAAGGCGGCCATTTTGTCGTGTAGCGATGAAGTTGTTGTGTGAAGGAACCGACACGACAACTTGTAGAAACAAAAACAATCTTCCATTGTCACGGTGGGACCTCATTTGAAGTTGTTGACTTTGACTTGTCAGTGAAGGGAGTGAAGGAGGAATACGCCCAGCCTTTTTCTTATTCTTCAAAGAATGATTGTTGATGACTTTTGGATTATCATCATTATAACATGTTTTCATTTTTCCATCATCCTCAGATGATGGTGATGATGTGTAAGAAGAAGAGAACCAATCTGAACCAGTTTCTGATCCAAGAGTCTCAGTGCACATTTCAAGACTCTTTTCATTTAAATAACTTTTTGATTTTTTGACAAGTGGGTGAATATAAGGAGAAGTTTTGAGTTGTGAAGCTTCATCTTTGTTCTTTTGGTTCAAGATTGAACTCCATATATCCATTGGATCACTACTGAATTCTGAGTTTGAATGTTTGAGTTGCAAAAGAGGAAGAAAGAGTAAAGATGGGTATGGTGCAAATGAATGATTATGGTTGGTTGGTTGATGGTAGTGAAAGTAGGAGTAATCAGGAGGAGTATTTATAAGTGGCCTAAAAGCTATTTGATGTGTCAAGATTCCTTATTATGGGTTTCCACTGTGTAGTTATATTGACCTTACAACAAGTACCACAAAATCAAAATAAAGCCTTAAATTTTGCTACTTTAACACTAAGTATGGGTTTTTTCTTTACCCACCTCATTATGGGTCACTCCAGCGAAAACCTCACTTTACCCCTGCTTCAAAAATGCATTTCCAAAATATTTTTTTTTAAATTTTTCAGACTTCGGAAATGCATTTCCAAAAAAATCCCAAAATTTGAAATTTTGATTAATTCGGAGATACATCTCCGAAAAAACAAAAAAAAATCTAAAAATCCCAAAAATTAATTTTAGGATATTAATTAATTCATATATCATAAATTTGATATAATTTATGAGTAATGAATAATAATAATTATATATTTTGATATAATTTATGAGTTATGAATAATAATTATTATATATTTCTATTCTGATTCATGTTTTAAAATTTAAAATAATTTTTATTAAAAAAATTAAAATAATTTCACTTACAAAATGAGTTATAATTTTTTATTTATATATTTATTTATTTATAATAATTATTATGTATTTACAAAAAAATTTAAAAAATGAGTGTTTTAATTTATATATTTATATATTTATATAATAATTAATAATTATTACATATTTATAAAAATTATTATATATTTATATATTCATATAATGATTATTATATATTAATTATAAATATATTTATATATTTATATAATAATTAAAAAAATTAAAAAAATGAGTGTTTTAATTTATAATAATTATTATATATTTATATATTTATATAATAATTTTTATATATTTATATATTTCACTTAAAAAATTAATAATTATTATTATATATTTATATATTTCTATTCTGATTCATAATTAAAAATGAGTTATAATTTTTTACTTAGTTTAAAAAAATTAAAAAAAGATTTTGTGTTAATTTTATTTAATGAATAAATTTTATATTTAATTATATATAATTCAAAATTTACTTATGAAATTAAAATGTTTTTGATTTATATAAGTTAGTAAAATAATTTTTAACTTTAAAATTGTTTAGGAAATTTTGATTCACCTTGATTTTATTAATTCACCTTCATTTTATTGATTCACCTTGATTTTATACCTATTAATTGTATTGATTCATCTTGATTTTAATTTTTTAATAATTATTGAATTCTTTCGGAAGTGTATATCTGAAATATTACCAGACCAATTTGGTCTTGGAATATTTCGGATATGCATCTCCGAAGACACCCCTCTTCCAAAAAAAAAAGGGTGTTTTCAGAAATGCATATCCGAAAACCCAAAAAAGGGGTGTTTTCAGAAATGCATCTCCGAAAACACATTTTTTTCGTGTTTTCGGAAGTGCATTTCCGAAATAAGACAAATTTTGAAAAAAAAAAATTCGGAAATGCATTTCTGAAGTTAGGTGTATTTTGGGTTTTTCACCGGAGGTGACTAAGAAAGTAGGGAGGTTGGTAAAGAAATTTCCTTAAGTATGACACCAAATATTTAATCCAACTAATATTCAACGAATTTATATAGGGAATAGTGTAACACTGTTTTAATTAATTTATTTAAATAAAAAATATTATTTTCAGTAAAATATTTTTAGTTTTAAAATTAATTTGTAATATAACTATAATTTGTGTTATTAATCAACTTCACTTTTACATTAACTATAAAGACATATATATTATTAATTATTTTACTTATAATTTACTAATCACTTTCACCACTTCATTAATCAATAAAATATAAAATATTAACAAATTTTAGACATTAAGTTATAAAATAGATTAACTAATCTTTATACTATATTAACCAACTTTATTTTATTATTTAATTTTTTTTTAATCTTTGAAAACTCATTAACCAATGAGCTGTATTAACCAACTCTATGCATAAGATTAACCAATGTTGTTTTACCACGACATAGTTTTTGATATATGGGCACTCAATAGCCAAATTATAAATTATATTAGTCAATTTTTAACATTCAATTAACTAATTTTATTTTTTCACTTAAGACTATTTTTTAACCTCAAAACATATATCAACTAATCTATGAATTGTATTAACCAAGTTTTTACACATCATCAACCAAAGTTGTTTTATAAAAAAAAATGTAAAAAAAAGTCAAAATTATGAATGTTACTGTTCACTGTATTTATGAACAATGACATGCGGCGTAGATGTAAGAATTTATGTCAAATATCATTTTTCTTAAATTTTATACTATGGGTAAAAGTATGGCTGTTGTTAGGTTCACTTTTAATTGTTATACACAATTTTAAAAAGTTTCTTTTCTACATTTTCTTAAACTATGTTAAAAAAATTAGAACATTTTTATAAGAGAATTATCTGTGTACAATCATATAATTTGGACCGAATTCAAATTCGGAGTCAACAAAATTTCTCAATTTTAAGTCATTTCATGGGACATGATAAAGCTAGTTCAACTTAATGGATCAAGTTAAGCAGGTCGGAAAATGGCCAACATATTTTATTAATTTATTTTAACACGCAAATAGACCAATCAAGGCATATTAATAAGCCATAAGTGACTAGTCTCAAACAGAGAAGAAAGAAGAATTGATTACTTAAATAGACAAGGAGATATGAGTCGTAAAGACCAATCAATTGGTCTTATGGATATAGAGCATGTGGGATCATATATAACCTAGTAACCCTTAAAGGAGGAAGACATATTTTGTTGATACAATTCAAATTTGCAACTTGACAGACTTTACGCTGGTATTGTTATCAATTAGTGTATCGAGTACTCTTTAACATGAAAGTGATATATAATTATGAGATCTTAAAATATAAGTGTGAAAGATACAAACCCAACTTAAAAACACTTTCCCAATACGTGGGTTTTGTTGGTGCACAATGAATAAAGATGGTGACAAAGAGAATAATAGAATAACGGCGCAAAAGAGATGAGAGAATAAATGTTGTATTCTACTATTAATGATAGCTATTACAAGGCTATTTATAAGAAAAGAAAATCTTGCCACATAAGCCCTAAAACAGTAAACTTAGTGAACAAGTCTAAGGTACAAACAGTACAGTACTACAAAAATACTAAAGTACCCTTACTACTAAACAGCTAAGCTAATGGGACCCAGATAACATCTTCTGGTCAATACTATCTTCTGAGTAACCATCAGAAGATCAGTCCATCTTCTGAATATTGAATTACTCTTCAATACCATCCCTTAATTCATATTCTTCAATCAAAACTGACAACGCCAATTCCATCCCTCAAGAGCAGAAATTGATCCGTCTTGATCGCCTTTGTCAGAACATCTGCCACTTGCTTCTGAGTGCTACAATGCACAACTTCTAATGTTCCATTCTGGACTTGGATTCTCAAGAAATGATACTTAGTCTCAATATGCTTGCTTCTTCCGTGTAACACCGGATTCTTGGCAAGATTGATTGCAGACTTGTTATCAATCATTAGCTTCAGAGGCTTCTTCACCCTAATCTTCAGGTCTTCTAATAGATTCAGAAGCCACACAGCTTGACATGCAGCTACAGTGCCTGCGATGTACTCAGCTTCACAGGTTGATAGAGCAACAACAGGTTGCTTCTTGGAACTCCAAGAGATAGGGCCTCCCAGAAACATGAACAAATATCCAGAAGTACTCCTTCTATCAACTCTGTCTCCACACCAATCAGAATCAGAATAACTCAATAACTCTGATTCTTCCTTTCTCCCAGAAGGAAACAATATGCCAAATTTCAGAGTTCCCTTGACATATCTCAAGACTCTGACAGTAGCTTGGTAATGGGACCACTTAGGTTTACTCATGAACCTACTAACCAATCCAACTGCATAGCATATATCTGGCCTAGTATTACACAAATACCTTAGAGAACCAACCAGCTGTTTGAATACCGTAGCATCAACATCTTCACCTTCAGAATCAGAGTCCAACTTCTGATTAACTTCTGACGGTGTAACAGCAGCTTTGCAATTCTCCAACTTGAATTTCTTCAGAAGTTCTAACTCATACTTCAACTGATGCAGAATGATACCATCTTCTGAGTACAGAATCTCCATCCCTAGAAAATATGACATTTTCCCAAGGTCTGTAATCTCAAACTCATTCATCAGCACCTTCTTGAACTTCATCAGATCTTCTAGACAACTCCCCGTAAGCAATATGTCATCAACATAAAGACACAACAGAATCATATTGCATCCAGAATGTTGCACATAAACTCCATATTCCATCTCACACTTCTGAAACCCTTGCTTCTTGAAAAATGAATCAATTTTCAAATTCCAAGCTCTGGGCGCTTGCTTCAATCCATACAGAGCTTTGTGTAATTTGTACACCATCCCTTCCTTATTCTTTTTCACAAAGCCAGGGGGTTGTGACACGTATACCTCCTCTTGTAGTGGACCGTTCACAAATGCAGACTTTACATCCAGATACATCAAGGACCAACCTCTGTTCACAGCTAACGCAATCACCAGTCTGATTGTTTCATGTCTAGCTACAGGAGCAAACACCTCAAAGTAATCTAGTCCAGGTTTCTGAAGAAAACCTCTAGCCACTATCCTTGCTTTGTGTTTACCAACTGATCCATCTGGCTTCAGCTTTACTTTGAAAACCCATCTGACGCTGATGGCTTTCTTCTTCTTTGGAAGTTCTGTCAGCTTCCAAGTTTTGTTTCTTTCTATAGCCTCAAGTTCTTCTTTCATGGCATTCAGCGAGACCTTCTTCTTGAGCGCTTCTTCTATACTCACTGGTTCAGAATCTACTAACATGGCGCACTGAATGACCTCTCCTTCTGAGTCAACTTCTGTGTCTTGCAACATGTCAAAATCTGCAAACCTTCTTGGTATAGTTCTGACTCTTTGTGGTCGCTGAGCTACTTCAGAGTCAGCTACTCCAGAGTCACCACCTCCATGATCATCTCCAGAAGCTTGTCCTCCAGACCCTATGTCTTCAGAGTTTTCCCTTCCAGAATCATGACTACCACCAGACTCTGGATCATCATCAGAATCTGGATCAGAATCAGATTCTCCATCTGACTCATCTTCAGAAGATGCTTCATCTTCTGACTCATCTTCAAAAGATTCATCTTCTGACTCTAACTTTTCTTCAAAAGTTATCTCTATATCAGAAGTTGGTTGAGACTTTCTCCAATCCCAAACTTCTGATTCCTTCACGATGACGTCTCTGCTGACTTCAACTTTGTTAGTCTCTGGACAATAGAGCTTGTATGCACCTGTACTGTGGTACCCCACCAATAACATCACTTTGCTTCTATCATCCAGCTTCTTCCTTCTAGCTTCTGGAACGTGTTTGTAACACACAGAACCAAAAACCTTCAGATGACTAACACTCTGTTTCTCTTTAGTCCACTTCTCTAAAGGAACAATTTCCTTCAGCCTCTTCGTTGGACACCTGTTGAGCACATATGCTGCAGTAGCAACAGCTTCTCCCCATAGATTATGAGGAAGCTTCTTCTCTTTAAGCATACTTCTCGTCATATCAAGCAAAGTACGGTTTCTACGTTCAGCAAGACCATTGTGTTGAGGAGTATAAGGAGCAGTAACTTCATGCTCAATTCCATTATCATCACAGAACTTCTGGAATTCTGTAGAGTTATACTCGCCTCCACAATCCGTTCTGAGAATCTTTATCTTCTGACCACTCTGCTTCTCAGCCTTCACCTTGAACTTCTGGAATTCTGTAAACACCTCATTCTTAAACTTAATGAGAGTTACCCATGTCATTCTTGTGAACTCATCCACAAAAGACACAAAATACCTATTTCCTCCAAGTGAAGGTTCTGGAAATGGTCCACACACATCAGAGTGCACTACTCCCAGAGCATGCTTTGCTCTTGGAGCAACTTCTGATACAAATGGCAATCTGGGTTGTTTGCCTTTCATGCATACCTCACATGACTTCTCAGGCTTTACAATCTTAGGAATGCCACGTACGAGCTTCTTAGAACTTAGATGCCCCAGACTTCTATATTTCAAGTGCCCCAACCTCTTGTGCCACAACTTACTATCACCTTCTGAGCCTTCAGCACTCAGACACTCTGTTTCAGCTGTTTCTACATTCACCTTGAATGTTCTGTTGATTCCCTGTTCAGATTGCATAATCAACTTCTGATTGGAATCATACAACTTCAAGAGGTTGTTCTTCATAACAACTGAGAAACCTTTCTCAATGAGCTGACCCACACTCATCAGATTGCTTCTGATTCCAGGAACATACCAAACATCCTTGATCAGAACAGTCTTTCCATTCTTCACTTTGGCTTTGACATTTCCCATACCTTCTGCATATAGGTACTTATCATCAGCACATCTGATCTTTGTCCTCCTTTCAGAGTCAAAGTCTATCAGCCATTGTTTGTTTCCAGTCAAGTGATTTGAACACCCAGTGTCCATATACCACCATTCTGACGAACATCTTTTGTCCGACTCTGAAGCCATCAATAGCACAGGTTCATCATCTGATCCTCCTCTGGCTATATTTGCTTCTTCTGATCTCCTTCCTTTGTTTGCCAAACAGTCTCTAGCAAAATGGCCAAACTGTTTGCAACAGTAACATTGAACTTTCTTCTTATCCTTTCCCTTCTGATATCTCTTCTCATCAGAAGTTGAGGCTTCCTTCTGGAATCTATCACCACTTCTATGCTTCTGGTCCTTCTTGACAAAAGAAGCCTTCAGAGCTTGCTCAACTTCTCTCTCAAAAGTTCTCTCAGTCAGACGCAACTCTTGTGCTTCTAAACTGCTTTGCAACTCTTCTATTCTCATGGTTTCCAGATCTTTAGAATGTTCAATGGATACAACAATATAATCAAATTGAGGAGTAAGTGACCTCAATATCTTCTCTATGATTACTTGTTCAGAAAGAGTTTCTCCACAAGCCTTCATCTCATTAGTGATCATAATCACTCTAGAGATATACTCAGAGAATTTCTCATTGTTCTTCATGTTGAGATTCTCATATTGCTTTCTCAGGGATTGAAGCTTCACCTTCTTCACTGATACGTCACCACCGTAACACCTGACCAGTATATCCCACGCCTCCTTTGACGTCATAGAATCAGCAATCTTCTCAAACACATTCACATCCACACACTGATGGATGAAGAACAACGCCTTTTGGTCTCTCTTCTTCGTCTCTCTCTGCGCTTCTCTTTGTTCTTCCGTTGCATCCGCTGCAACCGGAATATATCCTCCAGTGACAAGATCTAAAACATCTTGAGCACCAAATAATACACGCATTTGAATCATCCATCTATTCCAGTTTTTACCATCAAGAACTGGAAGTTTGGTATTCAAGTTGCTTCCACTCATCTTTAAACTTGTGCAGACAAAAACAGATTTCACTCACACTCACACAGTGTTTCCCAACCCACAAACAATCAAGAAAAATGTGATTCAACACAACTTTGTTTCCCAGAAACAAAATCAATCACACAGTCAAACAAACTCACGTTCACTCGTGTTTCCCTGTGTTTGGAACCGGAGCTCTAGATACCAATTGTTGGTGCCCAATGAATAAAGATGGTGACAAAGAGAATAATAGAATAACGGCGCAAAAGAGATGAGAGAATAAATGTTGTATTCTACTATTAATGATAGCTATTACAAGGCTATTTATAAGAAAAGAAAATCTTGCCACATAAGCCCTAAAACAGTAAACTTAGTGAACAAGTCTAAGGTACAAACAGTACAGTACTACAAAAATACTAAAGTACCCTTACTACTAAACAGCTAAGCTAATGGGACCCAGATAACATCTTCTGGTCAATACTATCTTCTGAGTAACCATCAGAAGATCAGTCAATCTTCTGAATATTGAATTACTCTTCAATAGATTTCAAGTTGATTTTGTCCCCTGCAATATTTTGTAAATATAAGGATCGTTTAAATAATAATCTGACATGATTCAACCCAAAAATTTCCATCTTGTCCTATTATGCATGTATATACCATATTATTATTTTTTTTTACAACTACAAAAGTTCAAATTTCTTTTACTTTACCTGAGTATCCCACTTTTCCACTTCAATTTTTAAAATACCAATGCTAAAGTACTCACTTTCAAGCAAATTTTTTTCCGAAGGGGGAGTAGTCAACGCTATTGGCGTTCCGTCCTAATTTTAATAAGAGGAGTCAATAGAAAAAAAAACACCTTATTTATTTTTATTCTTTGTTTTAATTGATTTAATTGATATTTAATTATTTTAAATTATTATTTAATATAATTATAGTATATTTAATCATTTTTTATTTATAATAAATTATTAAGTAATTATAAATAGAAAAATAAACAAATTATTAATCAAATAAATAAAATACTAGTATAATATCATTAAAATTGTATTATAGTTATTTAAATAATTTTTTAATTATGATGATATCTTTTAAAGTGACCTCCGGTTCTATATTGACGAGCTGTTATTTGTAGTTGAGGCTTCTGTTGATTTTGTTGTGGTTGCTAGAAGAAGTCGTCGTGTCTTCATTAGAAAACAAATATAGTCTCGCATGTTGTCTAAGAATTCTGGATCAGCCGTCAGACTTTAAAAAACATATATTTATCATCTTGATTTTAATTCTGCTAATTACGTCTAAAAAATATTATTCTTAAGGCAACATATAATTAGGGGTGTTCAAAACCAAATTGGCCCAATAGAAAACCGCAAAACCAAACCAAATCAAAACCGCAAAAAATCTCATTTGGTTCGGATGTGTTTGGGTCATTTTTTAATAAACCGCGCGGTTCGGTTTGCGGTTTGTATTTTACAAACTGAACTAAACCGAACCAAACCGCATTATGTAACAACCCCCAAACTTCAGTTAACTTATATCCACCCCAAACTCAAACCTATTATGCCTTAGCCTTACAATTACGAATGATTTTCTCTTCCTCAAACTAAAGTTTTCAGTTTAAGTCTTCTAAAATCGCTCTTAGCGGTATTGTGCCTTCTTCTTATCTTCTTTTCCAAGTACATATCACCTGTTCTTTTCTAGTCTTTCATCTCTTTAGTTCTTTCTTTTTCATCTTATTCTTTTTATTCTAATGTTTTCTCTTCCAATTACGTTTTTAATTTTCCTCTTCTTATTTAATCTCTCCTCTCTTTTGCTCTTTCTTTTTCATCTTCTCTAATCTTTCATTTATTTTTCTATTTCAATATAATATTTTTGATATTTTTTTATGCTACTATTTTATGTTTTTTATTCCATTTTTATCTAATATTATTTTTGTATATTAAATAGAAAGTCGTTATCCAAATATGTTGAATTTTGTTGTTATTTGACAATGCATAAATCACTAAATACAAAGTTATATTGTGATCTTTATAGGTATGTATGGCTCGACAAATATTTGTAAAAAAACCAAACCAAACCAATCGAACCAAACCAAACCACATTATTTTGATTTGGTTTGATTCAGTTTAATTCTATAATTCAACCGAACCAAACCAAACCACACACTTTTTTCTCTCGCGGTTCGGATGATTTTTTACGTTAAAACTGCACCGCGAACGCCCCTACGTACAATGAAAACCTCTTAAAAAGACTCACACATTTATTTTTCCCTGATGTGTGCTAGTATGAATAAAAAATTTATCTATACCCAATGCCACAAATATCTTAATGTTCGGAATAACCATTTATCCAATGATCACAAGAACAATAAATCTTAACTCATTATCACTAATGATAAATTCAAAAGAAAAATCATAAATAAAACATACAAAAACTCTAAACCCTAGCTTAACGTTTTGAATTTAAATTCAAATGAAAAATTGAAACAAATAAATACATAAATACTAAATATTTGCATAATTGAGTTTTGATTCGTTTTATGTACCGTTTGACCATTTTTCATACGTTTTATAGGTATTGATGCATATCAGAACCTCGAGTAATAAAGTGTTGAAGGGACAACTTCAATTACGCAATTTTGGAGCAATAAAATGGAAATTATGCAGAAGCTCGCTAAGCCAAGCTGTAGCGCGCTAGGAACTTCTGAAACAAAGTAGAGCATATTTTTTGAGCTTGCTTAGCTCGGTTAGCTCACTAAGCGAGGTCTCTTTTACTGTACTAGATATTTTAGGAATAAGTGTAGCTCGCTTAGCCAGCCTGCGCATATTTTTCTTCATATTCTTTCATTTTTAACATAGTTAGGTTATGGTTTTGGGGGTTTTTTGCATCCCAACTCCATCAACTTTATTCTTAGGTTAGGATTAGCTTAGAAAACAACATTGGGTCGTGCATTTGGATGATCGAAGGTGGATTGCTCATCAATCAAAGCTGACAAAGCGCGAGATGTTAGGTTTATCTCTTCTCCTCTTTATGTATTTCCTTTGTGTTGAGTTTTGTTTGTATATTTACTCGAATCTTATGTAGATTTATCATTCATGGCGTTGTATAAAATCTGCTTTATAAATTGTTATTGTTATCTTCTCTAATCTTTTTGCATTTATGTTTGGGATTTGTGTTTCTTTAGAGATAAACTTCACGGATCCTGATTAGGGACGAATATATGTTAGTTTCTAAACTCTAGAGATGGATTAAGAGTTGACAATCACTTGTGTGTCAAAACTTAATGCTTCTGTATTCGAGTTGCACGCGACAGATCGTTGACGCAAGAATACAGATGTTTTTACAACTTTGTGTTAGAGATAACCTTGGTTGTGATGTGTTTCGTAGGTGGTTCATAGATGAACACTGACGTGAGAGACACGTGATGCTAATGACAAGTATTGTAAGTAGAGTGCAATTGATCGATAAGTTTAAGTTTGTGACGAGTGAGTATATTTGCATGCCTGATAAGTTATTCTCTCTTAAGAATGTATTTATTTTTTGTTGATATGTTTTATTTTCTGTTTTCATACTTTAATCCATTCAAACCGAGCTCGAAAACATAGAAATCGTTGAATAGCATTCTAACGACTATCTCTGTGGACACTATAAATTCTCAGATAAATATTTCCAAATTTTTTATTGCTTGCCCTTTACCGATTTAACAGGAACGTCGAAGAAAAATTGGAATTGAACAACTGAGACGGGTGTAGAATGGAATGGTGAAAGAGTCTAAAATGAAAAGGCAGAGCGGGTCTAAAAAAGAACAATGATGGTGGATGTAAAAAGGGAACGAGAACGACAATAAATGAGAATTAAAGAAAACGAGATACATTTATATTTTTGGGATTAAAATTAAGTTTATATTTTTAATTAGTAATTAATAAAATTAAATTTTATATTTTTTTAGTGAAGATATTAAATTTTTAATATTATTTATTAAAACATTATTTGTTCAAAATAAAAAACTATTCAATTTTTTTTAATGGAATATAGTTGTAAGTAAAAGTCATATAAATGTAGGTAAAAGTAATATTAAGTGACAACAATTAATATATCCTAAATATGGATATCTCAATATATCATTTTTCTTGTTGTGTTATTAACTGCTCAATTATCATTAAACTAAGTCAATCATAACCAAATTTAATCTATTCAAATTTGTATATTATTCCATTAAAAGAGTTAATTCGTTCACAATATAATGGGTGTACGTAATTGGAATTGACATGTCACGGAAATTTATATGGTGGGAATCGCTTTTCAAGTGCTTACTTGTATAATATATAAATGAATATCTTTAGGATTCTTCTAAATGTTTTATATTTTATTTTTAACCTTTCAAAAAAATTCTTTTAAAGAATACTTTTCCCAAAAAAAATTATTCACACTTTTGATATTTCCTGCAATTTAGCAGAATTAGCGATGATTTACTAATTAACGACTGAATTACCTATAATTTTAGCACGATGGATCAAAAAATATGAATGAAAATTTTTAAAGCAATCATTTTTTGAAATTAATTTTTAAAAAATCTAAAAATAAAATATAAGATATTTATGAGAATCACAAGCATATTTAACCGCTCCGCCAAAATCCGCCGCTCCGCCGTAGCTCGCCGCACGCCAAAACCCGTCGCTCCATTAAAATCCGCTCTTGTTTAGTTAATTATAGTATTTCTAATTCTTGATAATTTTATTTTATACATTTACTTGTGAATATATGTAATATTTTTTAAGTAAATTTTTTTTAAAAGATACTTTATAAAAAATTATTCTAAAAACTATGTGAAAAATCTAATTAAAATGTAAAAAAGTATAATAATCTATTAAAAAATAATAAATAAATAAATAAATAAGCGGACAAGTCCGCCGTCCGCCAACCCACCAGGGCTAAGTTTTTATGCCTATTTTAACTAGGCAGGCATGTCCGCCCTGCTCTTTTTTTGGCGGGCATATGGCGGGGCGGGACAGGCCGTCCGCTTTGCCACACTATATATATATATATATATATATATATATATATATATATATATATATATATATATATATATATATATATATATATATATATTCACAAGCATATGAAAAATGTTTCTACTAATCACTTGAACTAATTAACTAATTAGTGTCCATGTATTTATCATAATAAACATCACTGTCAATAGTTGGATGATTTCACCTTTGGTTGGATTCTATCAATCCTATGTTTTTCTTAAACCTCATATGTTATTGGATTAGCTTGCATCAACTTTGAACCTAATAAGCTGAAAATTAAGTTAAACTTAATTGATGACCTCTGAAAACTTTTCAACAGTTGAGTACGTACAATTAATATTAGTACATTAAATCATGAAAGTGTGACAGCCATAGTGGCTCTATTTGATATTTAATAAATTAATATATAGTGTATTATTGTTTATACTTGTTTTCATTATTGGCTTCTTGTCATCAAACAAGTGGAGAATCGCTTGAATACTATTTTTAACCATCCAAAATGCAATATATAGTGGAAGATTGCGTGAGGGTGCATATTGTTTGAGTTATATTATATGCTGGAATGGAGATTCTTGAAAAATGTAGCACTTATTCTAAGAACTTTACCTACAAATGTTAAAGGAAGAAACAATTAAAAGAATTTGTTCTTTGAAATTTCACATTTTTAGTGGTTTAGATTAGAGATGATGTGAAAGAACTATTTCTCATGGATGAGATCAACCATTTATTTAATTTTAATTATTTGTTCTACAGACAATACCTTTTGTTCATTATACATATATGGAAACCAAAAAAGACACTCATTAATTTTTTTTCGTCTTTCTACTCTTTAGCAACACAATAATAACTTGTTTCTTTTGGTGGGTGGAAAATATATATTTGGTGTTCGTTGGGAATTATAAAGGAAAGATGAAGTGGTTAAATTGTATCTTGTTGCGATGACACTGTATTTCTGATGCGACAGAGAAGATTAGACTTGTAAAATTAATACTCCAACATTCAAATTAATGACAAAAATCAAATTAATGACAAAAATCAAAAGTGATATGTGAGTGAGAATGAATTTGAAAACATGAAATAACACGCTTCACCAGTATATATCAAGAGTAGATGAAACCGTTCACATGTGGTTTGACGTATTATACGGACGGACAAATGTCTAATTGAATTAGTTATCATGCTTGGCCTAAAACACATTCGTTTTGTAATTCTCCCAATAAAGTATGACCTACGAATTTGGGTCATATGGCCGAACTAAGAATTTTTTTTTGAATATATATATATATATATATATATATATATATATATATATATATATATATATATATATATATATATATATATATATATTAATGTTACAAGGGGGCAAGAGGTGAGGTGTCCAACAAAGTCACCGGTAGTCCGAATAGGGGGTGCAGTTACCATGCATAGATAAAAATCTATGCACTATGCATAGATAAAAATCTATGCACCATGCATAGATTATTATGGACCCTTGGATCATTGGATCAAATTCTAGACATTAATTATTATTATTCAATACTCAATACTCACCACTCAATACTCAATACTGGATTAAAAACATGATCCAATGGCTTATGTAGACTTATGCATGGTGTATAAGTAAAATCCTTATGCATATTAGCCAAAGCCCCGAATAGGGCTAGGAAGCCGTCGGGGAAGGTTCTCACTGTCCACTCGCCTAATAAATGTGAATAATGACGTGGACCCATAATGACTAACTGATAAAAGATCAGTCAGAGAGAAAAACCCCTCCTTCCACAATCCAAGGAGACCAAGTCCTCACATGACCACATTCCTTGGTCATGAAGCTAATTGCGCCTAACAGTCAATTTAACCGCCCTCCTGCAACCTAGTTGCGCCTCCCACCTCATGTGAGTCGATCCTTTAAACAACCTCAAAAATCACTGTATAGAAGTTCTCGCCTCCATGAACTATCTCTCACCCTCAAACGTGTAATATATTTATTAGGGCCTCTGAATCTCCTTGTCCATATTGAAAAAAATAATCAAAAAATAGAAAAACGATTAAAATAAAATTATAAAAATCTGAAAAATACAACTAAAAATCAAATAAAATCAAATTAAGAGTCTACAATTTTTTTAAAATTTTTTCAAAAATATAAAAACAGAAAATAAATTAAATAAAATAAAATATAAAATTATTAGGATGATGTCCTATATTTTTGGAATGACTTCCTAAATTTTGTCCCATTGCGATATATAGTCGATTTTCTAGTAAAAAGAAATTGCCTTGTCTTTTTACACAAAAGATTTTGAAGTAAAGTGACTAACATGAAAGGGACAACACAATCACAATGAATTGAGGCCACTACTTGAGTTCCGTACTAAACAATTGGCATAAGCATAACATAAGGGAGACAAATTCTTGTGGGAAATTTGAATGGGTGTGGATATGATTCTGTCTTTGTGGACAACATTCACTACCTAATCCATAGTATTCTGTCCTAACATGAGAATCTATTTTTTAGTATCGTTTTTCAATATTTATGTGTACTTATATTTGCTCAATCACTTTTATGTGTATTTTCTCATAAAAGGTAACTAATATTGCCACCACAAGTTCATGCATTACATGTCATTCCTATCTACACACGTACTCTCGGACTAGGACAATGGACACGTTTCAAATTGTTCCAATGTTCCATTGTTTCTTTATTTTTGGTTGGTTAATTTCGTTTAATTTTCAATGGAAAATTTTATTGTGACAGACAAATTATCTCAAGTTAACTTTTTTTTTTTTATATAAATTAAATGTGTTGAAGAGAAGTATATTTGATGTTTGAAATCATGGTCTAATGTTATGCTCAGTACGGTTACACTTGTAAATCGGGGTGTTTGCGGTGCGGTTTGGACGGTTTTGAGGTAAAAAATATCTGAACCGCAGAAGGAAAAGTGTGCGATTCGATTTAGTTCGGTTGGCTTTTAGAAATAAAACCGAACCAAACCAAACCAAACCAATGCGGTTTGGATTGTATCGGTTAGTTCGTTTTTTTTTACAAAAACTTATTGAGCCATGCATACACATATTGATGACAACATGACTTTGTATTTAGTCATTCATGTGTTATCAAATAACAACAAAATTCATCATATTTGGATAACAACTTTTCATTTAATATACAAAAATAATATTAGATAAAAGTGGAATAAAAAACATAAAATAGTAGCATAAAATAATATAAAAAACATTATAATAAAATAGAAAAAAAAGGAGATGAAATATTAGAGAAGATGAAAAAGAAAGAGCAAAAGAGATGCGATAGGAAAATTAATAAACAAAATTGAAAGAGAGAACAGTAGAATAAAAATAATAAGATGAAAAAGGAAGAACTTAAGAGATGAAAGACTAGAAAAGAATATGTGATATGTATTTGGAAAAGAAGGTGAGAAGAAGGTGCAATACCGCTAGGAGAGATTTGAGAAGACTTAAACTGAAACCCTAAGTGTGAGGAAGAAAAAATCATTCTTAATCGTAAGGTTAAGGCATACGAGGTTTGAGTTTGAGTTGAATATAAATTAATTGAAGTTTGGGGGTTGTAACATAACGCGGTTTGATTCGATTTGTAAAATACAAACTGCAAACTGAACCGAACCGCGCAGTTTGTTAAAAAATGGTCCAAACACATCCAAATCAAATACGGTTTTTTGGCGATTTCAATTTAGTTTGATTTGATTTTGCGATTTTTTATTGGACCGATTTGATTTTGAACACCCCTACTTATAAGCATAACTTATTGCTTTTCAAATGAAAAAAAAAAGGTATTCATATTAATTCGCTGCTCCATTTAACATAAATAACAATACTAAATATGTTTTTAGAAACACTTGGATATGAAGGTAATAGTCTCTTTTAGTTGAATTTAATCATTGAGTGTCTGTCCACACACAAAATATAGTTTTTATATAAAGAAATAAATTACTTGAAAATGTATTATAATTTTTAAGTGTGTTAACTATATACTTACAATTTGCTAATAAAAGAATATTTAGATGTATTTACAATTTTAGCATTTACGAAAATTAGTTTGTTTAATTATAATACTTGTTTTAGTTTTAGAGATTAAATGAATGAATAAAAATTTCATTTTCATTTGTAAAAATTAATAAAAATAGAGATTATTAATTTTTAATAGGGACTAAGCTGTCAATGTCACTTATAAATATAAGATATATCAAGTAATAAGGTTTTTAAAATAAAAGATAGGATGATTAAATGCTAACTATTGAATTTGACTATGGTCTTGATGAAATCACGTGTAAACATAAGTGTTCATCAAGATTGATCATTTATTTAATTTAATGTTTAATGTCTAATTCTTCTATCTTTTATTTTAAAAACTCTCTTACTTAATATAAAATATAAAGAAAGATAAGTTAAACAAGATTTATCGAGCTGATAATGTTAAACACAACAAATAAAAACAATCAAATATGCAAAAGGAACAACCCAACAAAAAGAAAAACATGAAAAAAAATAATCCTAAAAAACAACCGATTAAACTGGTCAAAAAAAAGCAACCAAAAAATAATAATTAATTAAGCATGAAATATCATCCCCTACTAGGGAACACATGTTATATCTCAACCTATAATAACCACCATCAATAAAAATAGAGATCTTTAAAAAAATTTGCAAAAACATTTTCTTATAGGGACAACTTCTCTACCCATCTCAAAAAGTTGGGTAGAGTACCTTCAACCAATCAAAAGATCTCGTTTAATTTTAACATATTTAATTAATTGTAAAATTATACAATTATTTGATATTTCCAAAACATTTTACATTGGAGGTAACTTTACCCAACTTTTTAAGTTGGATAGATAAGAATTCACCTTTTCTTATATAGAAATTAGGTCAAAGACTTGTTATTAGTTTAGACATAGGATAAGGTTTTTAAGTCAAGTAGATAAAACATAAAAGCTAGCCTGTAATGAATTAGGCCCAAGTTCTATAAGCCCATTATAGTTAATAGTAGTGAGTCATCATCCTTTAGAAGGATCTAGATTAGGTTTTGTTTATGTTATAAATAGATGGTTGGTGAATGTAATGAGCAATCAAAGAAAATGAATGAAGAAGTTAGTTTTATAGTTGTTAGTATTTTTTAGTAGGATTTCTCTATTTCTCTTAGCTCCAAAGTTATGTTCATAACATAGCCACATTATACCTACTATATTTGTCCTTTTCAAACAAGAAAATGTTCTTTTCTTTCATATTCTTCACATTAGTTAATAAACTAAAAAAAATAGTATTATATTAGGAATTTCAAATCAACCAAAAAATATAATGTTAGATCATAGCAATCTCATCACTAACTCTATACTCACCATCTAAGAAAATAACTAACTCAAAAAGAGACATTTGATCGTTAGAGAGGACCAATAACCATCCAAACAACTTAAAAATTCTATAACATATAGTCGAATCCACCTTACAAATAAAGAACGAAAATCGACTCTACCAACCCCTTTCACATAGGACGATAAACCTTAACATAATCCACTATAATTCCTCAATCTGGGTGAGGAAACAATAGGATATTTAGCTCTAGTTGGACAAAAAATGTTAAGGCTACCGAAAATACTTCATCCATAGCATGACGCCACTACCACTTATAACGTTTTTTTATGACGAAGCTTTCACCACGTATAATAAAAAATACACTTACGTGTGACCGGAACACCTTGTTTTATTTAAGAAATAATAATAAATATATTACTCTGAATTTAAATAAAACCGACATACATATATGCTCAGGATTTGATGTTCGATTCCCAGCTCCTGCTATTTAATGTTTTATATGAAACGAAAATGACTCTTTTATTTTTTTTTAGATTTTTGACGAATATGTTATCTCAGTTTTCTGTAAAACCGAGATAAAAATTCACTAATTTTTTATTCTTTTTGCAACCAAACAGACGCCTTTATTTTTTATAGATTTTACGTCGCTATGTTACCTCGATGTTTTTGATTAATTGCGATAAATACTCTTTTATGTTTTTTATTCCCTCAGTGTCTACCTAATTCAATCTTTGAGCCCTAACGAAAGAACAATACTTCTCCAGCAACAAAATAACACTTATTCTCCAAGGATCCCTAACGAAAGAACGCTACTTCTCTAGATAAAGAAAAAACTCTCTCACTACTAATCTAAAAACTCTTCTCTGTGGTATGTTATTATTGTTCTTGTTCTTTTGGTTGTTCTCCATTACTGTTGTTCTTATTGTTATTGTTGTTGTTCTTGTTGTTGTTCTCTGTTGTTCTTGTTGTTGTTGAGAAGCTTTATTTTATGGATCGTAGTTGGGCCTCTTCGCTATGATCATTTCTTATTCAAATTTTGTGACAATAACTTTGGGTTGTTTTAGGTTTTGGTGTTTTGGATGGTTATGCAAACACCTGTTTTTATAAGAATAAATATTGGTTAACGTACAAACTGCCTTGAAGAATATGCATCAAAAATTTGGGAAAGACAACAAGAAGGAATCTAGGAAAGACAACAAGATAATTTATTGTAAGTTACAATTTCTATGTTTTTTAATTTTGTGTATGAAGCATTAGTGTTCCATTCACATTTCCTTTATTTTTGTTTTGATGCAAATGTGTTTTGGTTTTATTCAGATTTAGTAGCATATAACCATAGGATGAAAGCTGATAGATTAGTGTGTATGAGAAGGGATTTCTTAAATTCCTTGAAACCATAAAATAAAAGCCCTAAATTAGTTATAACCTTAAGCTGACAGATAAGAAACCATAGAATAAGACTTTCGTTAAATAAACTTACAAAAACCTCATTTTTTTTATATTAATCATATCTAAATCCACTAGCTGAGAGAAAGTTTGACCAAGTATAATCTTCTTCATCATCAGAATCAATAATAACCAGCCTTTTCACCCTTCTTCTTCTTCTTGATCTCCTCTTCCTGAGAGCTCTCCTGGGTCTCGAAGGTTCGGCAACAGGGTCTCTTTCAACGACTTAGACCTCTACAGCCACTGCAGCTTTTGTTCTCTCAACATTTGATGAAATACTCATTTTGTGTTTTGGTTCTTCCTCTTCTCTGATTTCTTTAAATGAAGTTTCAGCATAAGTATTCATTTTGATTCTTCCTCTTCTCTGATTTCTTTGGATGGAGTTATTTTTGTGTTTTGGTTCAAAGAGGTTTTCCACTTTTATATTGGTTCTTCTGGTTATTCCTTTTTTCTGATCTTTGAAAGTCTAAAAGCCAAAAAATTTCACGCATGTCAAGTTTCCTTTTAATTATTGCTTCTTTAATTCTCCACATTTTCTTCTCTTGAAATTTGGAAAGATCTTTTGGTTGACTAGCTACCTCGAGCTGTTAAATGATTACATATCTTTGTCTTTTCAAATTTCTTTTTCCCTTCTTTGACATTCCTTCCACTCCTTTTTACGCAAAATTTGATGTAATGACATGTACATTGTAGTTTGTTTGGTTCCTAATGGAATTGTGTCATTGATGTTATTATTGTTCTTCTTGTTGTTCTTGCTCTTATTCTCCATTACAATTGTTGTTAAGAACATTGATCTATTACCTCGGTTCTTCAAAATACAGAGTGTTAATATTTGGCGCGTCATCCAGTTTTAAAAATAATAAAAGTGTTGATGTTGGGAATCAAGCCCACGTGTAGTTAACTTTACCCCTCAGTGTTTTAATATACGAGATGATAAATGGTAGCTTTTCATGACATCCTTCGTTACCTCGCTTCTGTAGCCGAGGTCAAACGCACTTTGCGTCCGATGTTAGATGTGTTTTTTGTAGTTGTGAAAATTGTTCTTTATATGACTGAAAAAAAGTTGACAATTAACCAGCTTCAACACAAAGACAACAAAGATCCAATCTACCTTATCCCAAAACCAGAACTTCATTATCCTAGTTGGGGGTATTTGTAAAATTGTTTTTTCTAATCTAAGTATAATTCTTTTATAATTATATTAGACTACTTCTATGCTTTTGACCCATAATGTTTATCAATTTACCTTATATGCATTATTAGTGCATGTATTTCTCTTTGCTTGGTTATCCCGTTAAGTTATCTTTGGGTTGGACGGGCCATCTCCGCCTTCTAGACGGTTTAACCTGGTCTTGTAATTATGGGTGGACTTTTGTTAGTCTTAAAAGACTTTTGTTAGATTGGGATGAGCTTTTGTTAACTTCGAGTGAGCTCTTATGACTTTTTCCAACATTATGTCGCACTCTTAGGATTTAAGACGATCTTCTTAACTTTAGGAGGGCTCTTGTTAATTTAGGGTGGACTTTTTTGACTTTGTTTTAGAGCCTAGTCCACTACTAGGGTGTATGCTCTTTATGGTGCTACCAAGTACCTCTGCCCCCTAATAGGCCTAAAAGTACACAATCCCTTAAGTATGAACCAGCAGGGCAATTTTTAAGGGCGTGCAAGGCATGCTAATGCACAGGGCCAAAAATTTGTCACACTTAAAAGATAGCTAAGTAGGGTCTCGTAAAATGTTTGTTATAGTTAAACCCTAGTTAAATAGGGTCTCTATTTATTTTGTCATGGTTAAACTGCGAGTAATCTACACGGGGCCTCCAAAAAATTAAGACGCGCTTGTGAACCATGCAAGGGAGAAATGCTTTTTAGAGATTCCAAACATGAGGTCTATAAAGAAAAAGTGTTTTAAGTAATAAACCCCGACATTACAGTCCTCGAACTTTGTTTGAGGTCTCTCTAAGTTCGCTATCATTTATGAGTGTTCTTCGACGTCTTTTCGAGACTCTTCTTAGAGAGTTGAAGTTGGATGGAGTTATGTTATTGTAGATATATTGATACAAAATGTAAAAAAAATTCAAATGAAAGAATTAATTTTGTGAACATAATATAAATAAGATAAAACTATAACTAAATGAGTTATGTATGATCAATTTCATAACATATAACTAAAAAAAATAGGGATGCATCGTGAATATAAAGTAATTTTAAAATAATATTCAATGAGTAACGTATATTCTAACAAAACACACATATATTCTAAAATGGTGACAACTTCTCTATCCATCACAAAAAGTTGGGTAGTGTACATTCCACCAATTACATGATGCCATCTATAATCTTAACACATTTAATTATTTATTAAATATTATAATTGTTTGTTGTTTTCAAAGCATTTTACATAGGAGGTAACCTTACCCAACTTTTTAAGTTGGGTAGATAAGAGTTCACCTTCTAAAATTAGTTAAATGACGTGAAAAAAATCACATTTTGAAATTTATTTAATTGGGATCATATAATTAATATTATATATAAATAATGGGTCTTGCTAACGAGTTCCTTCAGGGTACTCTTTAAGCATACTAAATAAAAAAAAATTCTTTATAAAAGTTAATATTTCAATTTCCAATGCATTTTTAATGCATTAAATATAAATAGTTTTTAAAAAAATTTACCACTTTAATCACTTAAAGAATGTCCCAAAAACACTGGTTAGCATTTTTCATAATAGATAAACGAGAGAATAGACTATTCCTTTTTAGATGGGCAAATCCGTCATCTTGAAAACTACATTTATAAGAGACACAACATTACTATGAATGTATTTTTGCACCCTCCTTAAAATATTGATCGTCGCAACACTCATCCAATTTATAATTCAAATAAATTACTTCCTCAATTCCTTTTTAATTATTACATTCTGACTTTTTAGACATACTAAGAAAATAAATAATAATTGTTATTTTTTAGCTATAATTTTTCTTTATGTATAATACCCTTAATTTTTAATCATTTAAATATATTTTTTTCTTTCTCATAATAATTAGTCAAGGACAATTTTGATAAAATTATAATAATTACTACATTAAAATTTTAAAGTGACTAAAATTTTAAGTGACATTTATAAAGGAACATATAAAGGAACGGGGGAAAATGACATGGACGGGAAAAATAAATTCAGTTAGAAATGCAATAGAGGTCCCAGAAAAGAAAAGACGTTGTATAGTTCAAGAACCCTTGCAAAACTTCATATTCTGAAACCAACGACTCTTGTGAAACTTTGTATATGTTCATGTTCCCAGAGACAAAAACCTTGTTGCTGTTACTACTTTCTTGATCAGCATTTCCCGTATGGCCTTGGTTCGCCAATAGTATTGATAAGCATTAAACAAAGTCAATGACCGTGGCAACGAACCATGTTGTACATGTTTAACATCCTTAAAATTTGTCATTTTGTTGAACTTTTCTGCCCATTTTGGACCCTTAACTTTCTTATTCACCGCTAATTCAAAACTACAAGCATTTGGTTGCTCTATCTCACTCTCTTCTTCTTCAAAAATTTCTTCTTCTTCGCGAATAGCAAAGGTGAGGATAAGGCGACCATTTTGTCTCGTAGCGATGAAGTTGTTTTGTGAAGGAACCGACACAATTTGTAGGAACAAAAACAATCTTCCATTGTCACGGTGGGACCTCATTTGGAGTTGTTGACTTTGACTACTCAGTGAAGGAAGTGGAGGAGGAATACGCCCAGCCTTTTTCTTATTCTTCAAAGAATGATTGTTGATGACTTTTGGATTATCATCATTATAACATGTTTTCATTTTTCCATCATCCTCAGAGGATGGTGATGATGTGTAAGAAGAAGAGAACCAATCTGAACCAGTTTCTGATCCAAGACACTCAGTGCACATTTCAAGACTCTTTTCATTTAAATAACTTTTTGATTTTTTGACAAGTGGGTGAATATAAGGAGGCGTTTTGAGTTGTGAAGCTTCATCTTTGTTCTTTTGATTCAAGATTGAACTCCATATATCCATTGGATCACTAGTGATTTTTGAGTTTGAGTGTGAGACTTCTTTGGAGGAATCTGGTTTGTTCATTGGGAGGAGTGGTATAGTTGCAAAAGAGGAAGAAAGAGTAAAGATGGGTATGATGCAAATGAATGGTTATGGTTGGTTGATGGTGGTGAAAGTAGGAGTAATCAGGAGTATTTATAACCGGCCAAAAAGCTACTTGATCTGTGTCAAGATTCCTATTATTGGTTTCCACTGTGTTGTTATATTCACCTTACAGGAGGTACCACTAAAATCAAATTAAAGTTTTAAATTTTATACTATGGCTAAAGGTAGGGCTGTTGTTGGTTCACTTTAACATTAAAAAGTTTCATTTTTACATTTTTCATAACTATATGTTATAAAGTTAGGACATTTTTATAAGAAAATAGTTTGTGTAGAATTCTATAATTTGAACAGGATTAAAAGTTGGACTCAGTTTAAAGCCATTCCATGGAGCAGGATAGAGCTAGGTCAATTTAATAGGTTAAGTTAGGCAAGTCAGGCCAGAGCCAACATATTTTACTAAAGAATTTTAATACACAGATAAAGCATTGAAGGCGTATTAATACATGATAAGTTGCCGGTCTAATACAGAGAAGCAAAAGAGTCTCATTAATTGGCCTTAGGGAGACATGGGTTTTAATGACCAATCAATTGATCTTATGGACATAGAGCATGTGAAATCATATATAAACTAGCAACCATCAAAGGAGGAAGACTGACTTTACTGATACCATCCAACTTTTTACGACTCTGACTAGCTCCGCGTTGGTAGAATTATCAATTACTGTACTATGCATGTACATTTGACACATACCCTGGGTTTTTTTTTTTATTACATCTTAAGGCATGTACATTCGTTTGGTAAAACTAATTTGAGCCTAAAATTCATTTATTTTTCTTTCCTTTTCATATATTAGTTTTATATTCTTACTTGACTCACACCCCAACTTTTTCCTTCTACCACTAGACTTAAAAAAAAGATCAACGCTTCATCTCAATCCAAATTATTTTGAGTATTGGTGCAATTATCGCCGCTATCAAACCTATATTCGGGGTCAATAATTCATCGTGGAACTCAACATTCCAATCAAAATCATCGCTGAAATCCATAACTTTAACATTTCTCTCAATGATGCTTTGATCTCTCACTTTTGTTCAGCCTGCGCCAAGGTTATTTCTCGTTTCTATATTTGCCAACAAATTCTATGGCATGTTCATTGTCGCCAGTTTCTCCCCTTCTGACGCTGCCAATACTTGATCCATCAACAACTCAAATATCCTCATTGTCTCTAGAAATTGTGGTTCAACGTAAGACGCGATCGAAATTGATGTAGGAGGGCTTTTTAAGCCATCAGAGTTTGTTTTCGACTCTAAAACTATATTTTAATATTTTCACATTTTTCTATTTTATTTATTTATTTTTTGGATTAAAAGTCCATTAATGTTTTTTTTTTTGTATTTTATTTCTGTTTTGGATTAAAAACTCATTAAGGTTCCTTTTTCTTTACTTAAACACATTTGAGTGTGGCTGTCAAGATTATCTCTGATCTTAATAAAATTCAGTATTTTCTTTATTCGGAGGATTTCAGAGCTTATCTGACAAGTTTTGCGCTTGCAATCATGTGTTTTCATTCTAGGTTTAGTGTTTGCTATTCCCTAGAATTTCTGACCGCGTCACTTGCAATTGTGTTCTTTTTGTAGCTTGATAAACATGGCGGATCATCTGGTGACCCGAACAAATCTTAAGGGAATTACCTTGGATTTTACCGTGACTGTAACTACTTTGACTTAACAGATGGAGAATTTAACAAATCAGGTGAACAATGCAAACAACAATAGGAATCAACAAAGAGACAGAGGAGGAGAACAAGTTAGGGTTCTGCGGGGTAAAAACAATCATCATGATGTTATTACTGAAAATTTCTAGTTCTGAAGAAGAAGAAGAAGAACCCTACGAGGAAAAGATAGTTGATCATGTGAATCGACTTAACCAAGATCATTGAGTGAAGGTTGATATTTCATTATTCTATGGAACGATTAGAGTGGGGGAGTTTCTAGATTGGAAGATCAACGTCGACAAGTTCTTTGACATTATGGGCGTCCCTCATAATAAGCAATTTAAGATGGAGCGATTGGGCATAAAAGTAATGCTATTGTCTGATGGGCTAAGCTTGTTGTCCAGAGACAGAGGCAGAGAAAAGGGCCGGTTAGATCTTGGCGAAGAATGAAACAGTTGATGCTAAAGTGGGTTCTACCTGGGAATTATGAGTATATTCTTTATTAGATGTATATTAAGTGTGTTCAGGAAAAGAGAAATGTAACAAAATAAACAGCTGAGTTTCTGCGTTTACTTGAGTGTAATGAATTGGGAGAATCAGAGAACAGAAAAGTAGCTCGATGCATTAATGACTTAAAGGGATCCTTGTAGGAGAATATGGATTTACAAATTGTATGGATCATGAGACATCCAATTTAGTTTCAAATTATTATTTAATATAATTAAATGCTTAATCATTCAATAAATAAAATAGTAATTTAATATGATTAAAATCGTATTACAATTTTTTAAATAATTTTTAATATTATCGACGAGGTCTTTCAAAGTGACTTCCGATTCTATACTGGTGAGGTGCTATTTGACATTGATGCCTTTATTGATCTTGTTGTGGTGCTTGAGAAAAAGTCTTCATGTCTTCATATGTCTTCATCAGAAAAAATATAGTCTCACATCCTATCTAAGAAATCTAGATCAATTGTCATGCTTTCGAAATTTAATTCGTTGTCAATGTATTAAAATTTGTGTTGTCTTATTATTTGAGTTGATGTTCTAATGGTTGTGCGGTAGCTGTCTTAAAAGAGTGGTGAATTTGGTGTAAATAATTGTGTTGGGTAAAAAATTATTGTTGTGGTATTTGGTAGTTGATTCGGTCCATTTTAAATTTTATACAATTCAATCTCAAAACATGCCTCTCGATATGATGGTTTGGAATTGTGGTCGAATGTTGATAGGGATGTTCGTGATGCGGTTTAGGTAGTTTTAACAAAAAAATTATCTGAACTACAAGAAAAAATTGTGCGATTTGGTTTGGTTTGGTTGGTTTTTAGAAAAAAATCGAAGCAAACCAAATCAAACGAATGCGATTTGATTCGGTTGGTTCGATTTTTTACAAATATTTTATTGAGCCATACATACTTATATAGATATGACAACATAACTTTGTATTTAGACATTCATACACTATCAAATAACAACAAAACATGTCATATTTTGACAACAACTTTCCATTTAATATGTACAAATTAAATTAAACAAAAGTGGAATAATAAACATAAAAAATAGCATAAAAAAATATAAAAATTATTATAATGAAACAAAAAAAATTAGAAGAGACGAGAGATTAGGGAAGAAGATGTGCAATAAAAACGAAATTGAAATAGAGAGCATTTGCATAAAAATGAGAAGGTAAAAAAGAGAGAATATAAGAGAGTAGAGATTAGAGAAGAAGAGAAAAATATGTATGTGACAAAGAAGACTCGATAATGTTATTAGAGATTTGAGAAGATTGAGACTGAAATCATATGAGTAATGAGAAAATTGTTCGTAATCATATGGTTTAAAGTATAATAGGTTTAAGTTCGGGTTGGATGTGAGTTAAGTAAAAGTTAGGTTGTAACATAATGCAGTTTGATTCAATTTGGTTCGGTTTACAAAATACAAACCGCAAACTGAACCGAACCGTGTCGTTTTGTTAAAAGATGACCCAAACAAATCTGAACCAAATATGAATTTTTGCAATTTCGATTTAATTTGATTTAATTTGCGATTTTTTATTAGGTTTATTTAGTTTTAAATACCCCTAATTATTGATATTTCTTCTAATGTTGGTCAATAAGTAATACTTTTCTTCTAATTGAAGAATATATAACAATACCTCAACATATATGACAACACTTATATATCCGTCTTCGAATTGTGACTAAATAATCATTAAATTAAGTCATACATAACAAATTAAATTTATTTAAATTTGTATATTCTTCCATTAAAAAAAGTTAATTTGTTCACAATGTAATGGATATAATTGGAGTTGACCTGTCATGAAAATTTAAATAGTGGGAATCCGGATTTTCACTTTTCAGATGCTTACTTGTACAAAATAGAAATGAATGGATAACCATACTCATCTATCATTTTTTATTAATTAAGCACATATAATATTCACAAGCATATGAAAAATATGTGGTACTAATCACTTGAACATATTAACTAATTATTGACCATGTATTTAGCATAATCAACATCATTGTGATCAATAATTGGGTGATTTCACCTTTGGTTGGATTCTGTCAATCCTATGTTAAGTTAATTAAGTTAAGCTTAATTGATGACCTCTGAAAACTTTTCAACAACTATGAACATTAATTCATGAAAGTGTGACAGCCATAGTGGCTCTATTCGATATTTTATATTTTATATATGTTGTACTATTGATTACACTTTTGTTTTCATAATTGGCTTCGTGTCTTTGAACAAATGGAGAATCGCTTGAATACTAGTTTTCAACTTTCAAAAGGACAATATATAGTGGAAGATTACGTGAGGGTGTATAGTGTTTGAGTTAAATTATGTTTTGGAATGGGATCCTTGACAATGTAGGAATTATTGTAAGAATATTACCTATAAATGTTAAAGCAAGAAACAATTAGAAGAATTTGTTCTTAGAAATTTCCCATTTTCTAGTGGTTTAAAATATAGATGATGTGAAAGGACTATTTCTTAGGAATGAGCTCAACCATATATTTAATTTATTCATTTGCTCTATAGACAATCCCTTTTGTTCATAATACATATTTGGGACCCAAAAAAGAAACCGATTTCTATATTTTGTATCTATAATTTGGCAATAGCAGCACAATAATAGCTTGTTTCTTTTGGCAGGTGGAAAAGTCAAGATCCTTGCCATTCGATTGCTAATTATAAACCAAAGATGAAAGTGGGGAAATTGGAACTAGAAATGAAAGATGAAATTGTGAAATTGTGTTTCTTTGCGGTGAAACATTATTTTCAATAGAGTAGTGCTATTTAGTACGAAGCAATTTGAAGAAAAAATGCAAGAATGGGTATGTGTCACTATTTTAGTGGTAAATTTTAAATTAATTTTAAATTTAACTTCCTTTTTAATAGGGATCATGAGGTTATGGTGATAATGGATGGTTAATATCTATTCTTGCATTTCTTATTTTTCCACTTTCTTACTAATAAGCATTTTCCTTTTCAATATGACGAAGAAAAGTGGATTTATAACGTTAGCACTTCAATGTTTAAGTTAATGAATAAAATCAAAAGTATTGTATAAGTGATAATGAATTGAATGTCTGAAATGATGTGTTTCACCTTTTTTTTTTTATCAAGACCCGTTAAATCATTGACATGTAATGCAGCGTGGTTATTGCTATAGGATAATCGTCCAATGTTTTTGCCTAAAACATAGGTTTAGTAATTCTTCCAACTGGTATGACCTTCGAATTTGGATCACATGATCGAACCAAGAAAATAATACCTTTTAATTAAGTGAATATATAACCCTGTCTTCAGGGCCGGCCCTAGGAGTAGGCCACCAAGGCTACCGCCTAGGGCCTCACATTTTAATTGTATATTTATATAATGTTTTAATTATTTTTAAAAAAATAAGTTTTTAAATTATGTTATATATATCAATTAAATAATAACAAATTATATATATTAATAATATTATTGTTTGATTTGTTAATTTAAATTTCAAATGTGTATAAAATAATTTTTGAGTTTTTTAATATAATAGGAGATTTGATTAAATATTTTTTAACATTTTTGACATTGTTTTTAATTATGATTTTTTTAAATATTGAGAAGAGTATTTAGATGAGTTAGTTTTATTATCAATTAAAATAAAATATTAAATGAAATTAACTATGATAATTTAATGACTTTATATCTTTAAACATCTAAAATATATTAATTTTAAAAGAATATTTTTATTATATTAAAAATATTTAATTTTAAATTTTGCCTTAGACCTCGAGATGTGTTGGGCCGGCCCTGCCTGTCTTTGTATTTTTATTACAAAATTTTTATTAATCATTTGTGACAAATATTTTTTAAAATAGTAAATATGTATTTTGCCTCTAAATATTTAGTTTTAATCTTTTAAAAATATTCGCTCGTTGTCTTTTTATTTTTCCATTCATAAAATTAAGTCTTACCATCAAATCCAACTAATAAGAGATGACATGGCATATGAAATGATCAATTTTTATGAAAGTTGGTTGATTAGATTTTGAATGGGTTGCAAATGTGGATTAATGGCCTTAACTCAAAAAGAAATGATCTCTAGAAAAATGGCTTTAAGTCCCTAATTTTATAACATAGCTGAAAAAAATATATAAACGACAATCATAATTGAGAACCCTTGAAATTTAAATTGCTTCTCAAGAACCCTAGAAATCAAGCCGAAAATTGCTAGGGAATCTGAAAATCAAACTTAAAGGCGATTTTGAGAAGGAAAGACAGTGTTGAACTCAATGCAGTGTGTATATATTTGTGAGGTCATTTGACACAAGCATTTAAAGTGAAGTGTACCATTTCTATTAAAGGTTGGTGAAGACATTGGAAGTTGAATGTTGTGGATTCTTGACATAAAATATTCACTTTTTTAGAAGGTTAGTCCCCGGTGTGCTTATCTTTTTTTGTATTAAATCGTACTAGTATGTATTGGATTATTATTTACTACTATAAATATTATTGTTTATGATAAAACTTTCATCTCGAATAATAAAAAATCAAGGGTATAGGTACTGACAGATCATGATGTTTTATTTATAAGAAAATAATTAATTTTTCCCTTGGTTTTTAGCAAAATCGACATAAATAGTTTACTCATGGTTTGAGCTTTAATTCTCAACTCCTACAATTTTATGTATTATTTAGAAGAAAAAAAACACTTTAATTTTTTATAGATTTTATATCGGATATTATACTTCGATTTTCAAATAAACCGAGATAAAAACTATCTAATTTTTTATTCCTTAGAAACTAAAAAGGCGCATTTATTTTTTATATCGGATACTATCTAATATTTTTCCCTCAGTTTTTAATAAAACCAAAATAAAAATTCTTTATTCCCTCAGAGTTAATGTTAAGTCTAACTAATTCACTTTTTGAATCCTAGCAAAAAGAGCATCATTCTTCTTCAGCCAACGAAAGAACATCATTTTTCTGCAAAGAGAAATGAAGAACAAAAGAACTAATACTTTTTTTAGTCTCGCACCATATTTTTGGTACGTACACGTTCTTCATCATTGTTGTTGCTCTTGTTTGTTGTTATTCTTATTATTGTTCATATTTGTTGTTGTTATTATTTTGAGTTTGTCATGTTGTTTACTATCAGGGCCGGCCTTCCCCATGTGCAGCATGAGCTGCAACACTGGGCCTCAAATTTTGAGGGGCCCAAATATTTTTTTTTTAATTACAAAAATAATAAATTTTACACCTATTTTTTAAAAAATAGGTGTAAATTAATAATTTATTTTTCAGCATCAATCATTTTATATCATTTTTAAAAAAACATGTGTAAAATCATAATTTTTAAAATTGTATTTTTCGTAAATTTAATCTTATTTTTAAAATTTGAACGGGCCTCCGGGCCGATTGGGCCGGCCCTGTTTACTATTTTGTTGGTTTTTTTATATTTTATTTTAAGAAATTTTATGTGATTATGGGTTGTAGTTGGATGAAAGTCAATAGATTAAATAAAGAGTGTGAGAATGGAGTGATACAATTTCTTGATTTTGTTGAAAAAATCTTCATAATAATAATGAGATTTTTTGGTGTCCTTGTAAAAATTGTTTTAATACGAAAAAACATCAAAAGAAAAATATATTAGTGGCAAGAAAGAATTCTCTATCACATACATTTGAAGATGATGAATTTATAAATGATACTTTAGAAGACATGATTCGTGATATTGTAATAAATGCTTTCAAAAAAGTTATTATGATAGAAACTTTGAAACATTGAAAATTATTTATATCGTAGATGTAAAAGTTTTATTAGAAAATCAACTTAAAATTAAAACTATTTAATTTTAAGACAAGAGGTAGATGAACGGATAAAAGTTCCAAATATTTTATATTAATACATTTTATTTAAAAAGGTCTAATTTCAAAATATGTCTTGATCCAAATCTTTTTATGTAAAAGGACAATTGAAGTAGGTGAAGTGACCAACATGAAAGGGGCAACAGAATGAATTGAGGCCACTACTTGAGTTCCGTACTAAACAATTGGCATAACATAAGGGAGACAAATTCTTGTGGGAAATATGAATGGGTGTGGATATGATTCTGTCTTTGTGGACAACATTCACTACCTAATCCATAATATTTTGTCCTAACATGAGAATCTATGTTTAGCATCATTTTTCAGTACTTTTGTGTTTATTTGATTATTCACTTTTATGTGTATTTTTCTATAAAAGGTAACTTATTGCCACCACAAGCTCATGCATGACATGTCATTCCTATCTTCACACGTACTCTCGGACTAGGACAATGGACACGTTTCAAATTGTTCCATTGCTCTCTTTTTTTGGTTAGTTTCGTCATCTCAAGTTACAGTAATTTATTTATCAAGTTGTTGTGGTTTTGAAATTTTGTTTTTATTGTGTCTGTTTTGTTTTGTTTTGAAGTATCATAGTTTTTGGATATTTATCTTGAAATATATCATATACAAGTTTGGAGATATAATTTCAGACTAGAATTATGTATAATTGTTGAGAATATAATAAGTGTGAGTATTATGGGAAAAATAGTCTTACACTAGATATGAATGTAATGACTTGAGTATTTTAAGTAGGAGAATTCACTTTCCTATCATCTTAAAATTTTAGGTGGACAAATAGTTGTCTTCTACAAAGGTGTGTTACTCACACTCGTTTATGTTCATGCATTTTTGAACTCCAGAGACATTTAGAAACAAATGTGCAAAAATATTTTTAAAAAATATCTAATTTACATCAATTAATTTTTCATAATAATATGTTATGAATGTCACAAATGACATTTATTTTTTTTCTTAAACTGAAATATCTTATACTAGTTTTCATAATATAATGATATAAGATATATGAATTAATATGGTTGGTTCGGGTAGACGGGTTCACGGGTAGAATTTTAGAAATATAATATGTTGCCGAATCAATTACCATCAAGTTTCACTGATTTGATTCGGTTTTCGTACCCGACCTAAAATATGTCTGACCAAAACACCACGGTTTGGATCAAATTTTTTCGAAGCAATGAACATCCTTACTTCTAGTCGGGCTAACCGAGTCTTACTATTATAGGTGAAGTCTCGCTAGTCTTAGGCAAACTCTTGTTAACTTGGGACATGCTCTTGGGGCAGACCCTTTCTATTTCGTCCTACAGCCCGACCTATTTCCAAAATTTAACTTGGTCTTGTTATCATGGGCAAACTCTTTTTAATTTGGGGCGGGTTCTTCCGACTTCTTCCTACATCTCGACCCATTACCTAGGCTTGTATTCTTTACCGCGCTTTTAAATCCCTCTATTTCAAATAGATTTAAAGGTACATAGTTTTTCAATCATGAGTCGCATAGGGACGGAATGTTTTTCAGAGACTAATTTAAAAGTCAGACATTTACACAGCCCCTCAAACATGAGTCACACATGGACGGAATATTTTTTCGAGGCCACTTTTAAGCTTGAGACCTGTAGAGACGAAATATTCTAAATAATAAACTTCGATATTATACTTTTTTTACTTTGTTTGAAGTCGCTCTAACCCACTACCATTGTTTATGAGATGTTCTCGGATGCCTTCCTAAGACTCCTACTTAGAGAGTTAGAGTTAGACGGATTTATGCTGTCGTAGTCATGGTTTTAAATTGCGGTCCGCAACCGCAATTGCACCCGCAATATTGCGGATGCGGTTGCCTCCGCAACCGCATCGGACCGCAATTGCGGTGTGATTTTAAAGTCTCGCTTCCGGATGCATTAGGAACCCCATCGGACAATTTTAATCATGTTTTTTTTAAGTATTTTCATCAAAAATCAATATATTAGAATTCTAAAACTCAATTTACTTCTTATATAATGAAAAACCACAACATTAAGTGTTTTTCAATATAATATTTCAAACACTTCCTTTTAAAAATTCATGCCGCAACGGCTGCAATGCGCATCGCAACAAGCGCAATGACCGCAACCGCAACCGCATCCGCAGCCGCAACCGCAATTTAAAACCATGGTCGTAGTTATATCAATACAAACTCTTAAAAATTTAAATGAGAGATTTAATATGTGAACATAATATAAATACGATAATCCTTGCAAAACTATATATAACTAAAATTAGTGGAACTTAAAGGAGAGAAAACAAAAGATTCAGGTAGCAATGCAACAGGGGTCCCAGAAAAGAAAAGACGTTGTAGTTCTAGAATCCTTGCAAAACTTCATATTCTGAACCAACACCTCTTGTGAAAAAACATGATAAATATTCATCTTCCCAGAAACAACAACCTCGTTGGTATTTCTATTTTCTTCATCATTGAGAATTAGAGAATCAACATTTTCCGTAGTTTTGATTCGCGAATAGTATTGATATGTATTGATCAAAGACAATGACCGTGGCAACGAATCATGTTGTACCAGTTTAACATCCTTAAAATTTGTCACTAAGTTGAACTTTTCTGACCATTTTGGACTCTTAACTTTCTTATTCCCCGCTAATTCAAAACTACAAGCATTTGGTTGCTCTATAACACTCTCTTCTTCTTCAATAATTTCTTCTTCTTCATGAATAGCAAACGTAAGAATAAGGCGACCATTTTGTCTCGTAGCGATGAAGTTGTTTTGTGAAGGAACCGACACAACTTGTAGGAACAAAAACAATCTTCCATGGTCACGGTGGGACCTCATTTGAAGTTGTTGACTTTGACTACCCAGTGAAGGGAGTGGAGGAGGAATACACCAAGGCTTTTTCTTATTCTTCAAAGAATGATTGTTGATGAGTTTTGGATTATCATCACTATAACATGTTTTCATTTTTCCATCATCCTCTGAGTTAGTATCCTCGGATGATGATGATGATGGTGTGTAAGAAGACGAGAAACCATCTGAGCCAGTTTCTGATCCAAGGCTCTCTGTGCAAATTTCAAGACTCTTTTCACTTAAATAACTTTTTGATTTTTTCACAAGTGGGTGAATATATGGACTGGGTTTTGATTGTGAAGCTTCATCTTTGTTCTTTTGGTTCAAAATTGAACTCCATATATCCAATTGATCATTTGAGTTAGAGTGTTGTTGGGAGGAATCGGTTTTTGTCATTGGAAGTGATATAGTTGCAAAAGATAAAGAACTGAAGTGAAGAATGGTTGTGGTTGTTTGATGTAATGAATTGAAGAGTATTTATAAGCTGCCAAAAAGCTACTTCATCTGTCTCAACATTCCATTTCTTGGTTTCCACTATGTTGTTTTATCTACATAACCATATTTATTTCTTTGTGAAGGAGTGTGTTAGCCACATTCATTTAAGATATATTTAACCATATTTAATTATAATTTTTAAAATACTCTTTCTATAAAATTACTAAGTGTATGTCAGCAAAAACATTTTTATTAATCTATTTTAGTTAAAAAGGTCCAAGTATAATGTTTTTCATGGTCCAAATCTGTTGTGTAAAGACAACATTTGAGTGAGAAGACAATTGGAAGTGACCAATACGAGTCCACTAGTTTGGCTCCGTACTGAACGGTGAACAACAATTGACATAAGGCAGACCAATTATGGTGGAAAATTTGTATAATAGATATAGCATATGGTTCCGTCCCTATTTGTGTAGTATTTTTCAATTCTGTACACAGAAAGAAAGAGACATCGAGTGGACAACATTCACTTTCTAATCTATTTGGCCTAAAATGAAATGAGAACCTATTATCCTTTGTCGAATTGTCTATGTCTATTTGCTCTTCCTTTTTTATGTGTACTTTTTCATCTTTAATAACACCACAAGGTCATGCATGACTAGACATTCCTATCTTCACACGTACTCTGTGAGTAGGACAACATTGGATACTGTTGCTAAAATGCCGAACTTAAATTTTGGTATTTTTAGGAAAACTTTTAAACTTGATGTCAATAGGTTTTAAATTGTTCTAACATGTATTAAATAGCAGGAATGCAATCAGAAAATTTTGTTGCCAGGGTGAAGGGTTTTTTTCAAAAGAGAAATTTTCATTAATTTATTATTTAGTTTAATATTTGACTGAGAAATGAATGATGTGAGGATGTTCGATTTGAGATCATGTGAGTCTCTCAGGTTTAGTCTGGTGTATTTTGGGAAACTTTAATGCAGTTTTTAGTCGTACTGAGAGGAAAGGGTCATCCAGGAAGCCCATGAATCGAATATTGTAGAGTCTATGGAGTTTCGTGCATTCATTGTAATAATGAGTTTGGTGGATTTATCTATGCTAGAAGGAGGTTTACTTGGTTCCATTCGATTGAGATTTCTATGAGTACGTTGGATCTGGTTCTTCTTTTTGCTAGATGGGAGGAAGAGTAGGGACATGGCAGCTTCTGAGCCTTGGCCCGAGATATCTCCAATCAGTGTCGGTTAGTTTTGAAGTATTCTTCTTTGCTCCGAGGTCCTAAGTCTTTTAGGTTTAACAATTTCTAGTTGGGGGATGTTAACTTTGAGAGGTAGAGATGGCAACGGGTCAAGTCGGGTGCGGATTTTGCACTACCCAAATCCGCACCCGAAATCGGCACCTGAACCCAAACTCAAACCCAAAGACTGTTCGGGTGGCAGAATGACACCCACGTCCACACCCGTTGGGTTCGGGTTTTTTCACCCAAACCCAAACCCGCAGCAAAATACATAAATTATATTTTTCCTACAATTCTCCTACAAATTTCCAATATATATATATATTATATGAGGAGAGATATATTTACTCCAAGAGTAAGTGTTAAAGACTTACTCCAAATCTTAACCTTTGATTTTCATTAATCTAACGGTTTTAATTGATCATTTAATCTACTTATTTTGGAAATATTTTTCTATGTAATCAATCAATTAAAGTCGTTAGATTAATGAAAATCAAGGGTTAAGATTTGGAGTAAGTCTTTAACACTTACTCTTGGAGTAAATATAACCCTCCTCTATATTATATATATATATATATATATATATATATATATATATATATATATATATATATATATATATATATACTAGCGTTCAGACGGGCACTCCCGTGCCCGTCTGTCCGCTTTTTTTAATGCGCACAGCAGGAAAATATAAACGTGCGTATATCTTTTAAGGAATTTTTATTGTACGATCCCCTTCCTAAAATAATATTAGTTAGTAGAATTAAAATCAACATGATAAATATACATTTGTCAAAATTATTTTAGTGAATTTATCTATATATAATAATTTTATTATTTTCTGATATTAAACTATTAGAGTTTTATAGAAAGAGAGCGCATTTTTTAGGAAGTTTGTGTTATACGTCCCATTACAAATAATATAATCTAAACATGATTAGTATAATAAAAATTATGATGATCAAAAACATTTTCAATATATTTAAACATTCTATTCTCTCTCTCTCCTTTCACATATGTCACACCAATTCTTTTATTAGGCTAATACATCTCTCTCTCTCTCTCTCCTCTCTCTCTCTCTCTCTCTCTCTCTCTCTCTCATCTCTCACTCTCTCTCTCTCTCTCTTCTCTCTCTCTCTCTCTCTCTCTCTCTCTCTCTCTCTCTCTCTCTCTCTCTCTCTCTCATCTCTCTCTCTCTCTCTCTCTCTCTCTCTCTCTCTCTCTCTCTCTCTCTCTCTCTCAATAGAATTTAAAAATTCGAACAATTAAGTTTTTTGAGGTTTAAAAATAGTCTCTCTCAATTTAATAGAATTTAAAAATTCAAACCTCTCTCAATTTAATAGAATTTAAAAATTCAAACCTCTCTCAATTTAATAGAATTTAAAAATTCGAACAATTAAGTTTTTGAGGTTTAAAAATAGTCTCTCTCAATTTAATAGAATTTAAAAATTCAAACCTCTCTCAATTCTCTCAATTTAATAGAATTTAAAAATTCGAACAATTAAGTTTTTGAGATTTAAAAATAGTCTCTCTCAATTTAATAGAATTTAAAAATTCAAACCTCTCTCAATTCTCTCAATTTAATAGAATTTAAAAATAGTGTCATATAAAAAGTCAAATAGTATAAAATCAAAATAATTAAATTACATTTACATGTGTTTCTTCTCAAAAAAATGAAAATAAGTATATAGAAATTAAAATTATAGTAGCAATAATTTTATTTTTTTTTGTTAAATAAGAACTATTAGAAGCATTAATATTATTTCTATTATTTAAGTTTGTGATTACATTTACAACCAAGATAAGCATATAAAAAGTAACAATAATAGTAGAAATTAAAATTTCTTCTCTAACAAAATTAAGATATTATTTTTAAAAAGATAGAGCAGTAAAGAGCAGTTATTATTTGCATGTGATTGTATGTCTTATTTACGCTTGTCTCATATGATATCTACTTGATTTGATATGTTATCATTGTTAAATAATATAAGAAGTTAAAAGAGCAGTTTTTACCAGTGTTTTAAAAACCGGACCGGACATCAAACCGGTGAGGATACTGGGTCACTGGTTCATTGGTCGAACCACTGGGTCATTGGTCGAACCGCATGACCAAACCGGATTAAACCGGATAACTCGGTTAAATAGACCGGTCAATACAATAAAACTATATAGATTTAAAACCGGTCGAACCGGATGACTCGGTCCCTAAAAATTATAACTAACACTTAAATCTTTTTTGAAAATATGATAAGTTAGATGAAATAAAATGCTATATTTCCCAAAAACTATAGTTATAGTTAAAATATGTATTCCTAATTACATCTAACTAGAGAATTTCATTACAAATCGACAACTTAAGCATTAAGTCCTAAGAAATGAAAATACATTGTATCTTCTCTCAATAAATAATCCTTCTTTTTTAAAAGATAAAAATGATTCTGACTTTTTTGAACATTATACAAAATAAAAATAGAACAGTGTATCCGTAAACATAAAACAAGATATAAAAAAGACAAATACCTAACTTGTGTCATCAAAACACAAGTTTTCTTCGTGCAGTCTACTTTATATAAGTTAAAATAATATTATTGAATAACAAATTTTAAATTTCAAGTAAAAATACCTTTAAAAAAACACCACCAGCAACATGGTAATTTTCAATCATAATCAACATCTACAATCCTATAAAAAGAACCACCAACGTCTAAAACAACACACTTAACAATCTATCTCCACATCCCCATTCTAAGAACAAAATCCATCTTAACCATACCCTTAACACCCCCAATCAACTTACTCACCCAATCCCTCTTTACAAAACCCTAAAACCAAACATTTAGATGGTCATACACAGCGAGGACATCAGAGAAAAAAATTATAGTCTTTATTTGAACATAACTCATTAAAGGGTATTGCAAAAATTATTTCTTCCCTGAAACTAAGAATCTGTGATGATGATGTTGTTGAAGTTGAAAAGAAAGAAAAGAGTAGTGATAGAAATCAACAGTGGTGCAATAGAGAGAAACCGGCGGTGGTGCAGCGGAGAGAAACCGACAGTGGTGCAGCGGAGAGAAACCGGCGGCGGCATGTTTGCGTTTTGTTCTTGTTTTTTTCTCTCAGTTGTTTCTGATGAAAAAAGAAACAATGGTTGTCTATACTAAAAAACGACGCCGTTTTAGTGTTCTTTTTTAAAAAAATAAAATAAAATACATTTGAACCGCCGGTTTAAGAAAACCACCGGTTTTCCGGTTTTTAGCGGTTTATACCGGTTTACACCGGTTCTCAGCGGTCCAATGACATAGGCGATCCAACAATTGAACCAGACCGGTTATATGGCCGGTTCCCGGTTCAACCGGTCCGACCGGCCGGTCCGGTCCGGTTTTTAAAACTATGGTTTTTACTATAAACTTCTAAAAGTGAAAGAGGGAGTTATCGCTGTGAAAGGATGTAAGGAGTTAAAGAGTAGTTTTTCTTATCAATTTTTGAAAAGAGATTGTCATAAAAATAGGCCAGTCTAAAAAGTTGTATTCCCTTTATATATAGTTATATCTTAACTATATATAAAGGGAATACGTAAATTTGGTCTGGCCTATTTTCTATTCCATAATTATCCTTCATTTACTCTATATTTTACAATTCAAGGTATTAATTTAAATAACTTCCACTTATAATAACTACCTACAAGTTATAGGAAAGAGAGATATGAAGGAAAGAGAGATATGAAATAACCACTTGGAAGTTACAAGGAGAGATAAAATGATAAATATAACCTGTAACATAAACTTCATAATATTGCATAAATTTTTCTCATATCATTTACACGTCTTTTACAAATGATAGATGGACTTCAAGTGAACAATATCATCAAAATAATAATTGGTATTTGCTCAATCAAATCTCAAAGTTTCTCCACTTATTTAACAACTTTAATTATTTGTGTTGCTTCCATTTTCTTATAATTTTATTTTTGGGATAATTGATATTTATCCCCCTGCCATATAGGCGAGGTTCGGATTACCCCCCTATTAATTTTTTTTTTTGGATTACCCCCTTAAAATATGAAAAGTTCTATGATTTATCCCCCTAGGACCCCCCTGTAAACTTGTTTTTTTGATTTACCCCCCTGGGTTTTCACTGTTTTTTACACGCTTAGGGGGTACCCTAAAAATACAGGGGGGTAATCCAAAAAAAAAAAAATTAATAGGGGGTAATTCGAACCTCGCCTATATGGCAGGGGGTTAAATGTCAATTATCCCTTTATTTTTTGTTCATTCACTGCTCTAGATAAGATACACTATTTTTACAAATGGAAATTCATATCATGTTGTCATGATGAATGAAATGACATAATAGACATACTACTTAACTTTTTTATATTTTGTGTTGCTTCCATTTCTTTACCGTTTTATTTTTTATCATTGAATTATTCACATGTATTTATGCTCAAATATTTAGTTTTTCTTATTTATTTTACCTTCAACAAAATAGAAGGAGAAAGTCCAAGATAGAGGAAAAAATCTGTTGGGGTTCAGTGACAAAAGGCAGACAATTGTTTATTCATGGATGTACACGACAACAACAAAGAATTGGTTGCTAAAAAACTATGTCTCATCCACAATTTTGAGAATAAAAAGAACCTTCTTCTTATTTTTGTTTTTGTATTACTTCTTCATTATTTATCAATCTCCCACTCTTCTACCTTCAACCTATTTTTGTAATATTTCAATTAATTTATTATTATTACTGATTTTCTGTAACAAAATTGAAGTATGTTGTTGCACTATAATTTAATCAATTTATCATATCAACTTATCAAAATGTATAATTCAATTATTTGTTTAGAAAAACAACATGCATGATAGTTTTTAATCAATTTATCACATCAATTTATTAAAAAATATAATTCAATTATTTGTTTAAAAGAACAACATGCATGATAGCTTTTAATCAATTTATCATATTAATTTATAAACGTACACTTAGTTTTACTATTTGGTCAGCATAATAAATATTATGGATGTATGTTAATAAAAATAGTTTTACTATTTCGTCAGCATAAATATATTACTTTCATATTTTATTTATTTATTTGTGTTAATTTTTTAGTATTTATCCTATTGTGTTTTGTTATAGAAACTTTTAAATGACGATGCCATATAATTATGTTTTATATATCATTTTGATTTTGACATGTTTAAATTTACATAAAACACAACTTGATGATGGTGAGATAAACCGTGATTAAATTGTAAGGATAAATATATTACTCTCGTATATATTTTTTCTTATTTGTTTGTGTAAATTTGTTAATAATTATTCTATCATATTTTGTTATATAAACTTTTGACCCCACTTGTTAAAATTTCTAGATTCGTCTCTGTACATGTCAAATCTTTCATCATCTTTTAAGTCTTTGAGACATATACATTTTAAAAATTACATGCACATTTTCCTACACTTGGAACAATCATAACAAACATTCATGAAGCAGTTTGAAAATTGTTAGAGACATAATATAACTTCTTTTTCAAACTTCTCTCTATAAGATATATAATTATTCTGTTAATTAATCATTAAGATTTATAATTACAACTTAACATGTTTGAGTTATATCATGCTCTGTGAGTGTCTTTTTCTATTTCTCTTGGTATATGTATATTGTTTCTCTTGGTATATATGTGCGTGCGCGGCTGTAAGAATTTTCTATTTCTCTTAGTATATGTATATTGTTTCTCTTGGTATATATGTGCGTGCACGCCTGTAAGATTTTTCTTTTTCTCTTGAAGCAAAATTATGAATTGTATCTTGTAATTTTGATTTATGTCTAAAGGATAATATATATGAAATTTCATTTTAAAATAAATTTAAAATATTAAATTGTATAGTTATAAATAAGTGCACACATTGATCATGCTAAATTAATCAATGTTGTGTTATTGACATTCTTGCCTATTTCTCAGGGCCATAAAAAGATCAAATTGTTTCCACGAGAGTAACGGAAACGATCTATGTCTTATGCCAAGCAATGTGTACATGATAGCATTTGGTATAGCAGAAGTGATACTTTCTCAAATCCCAGACTTTGATAAAGTATGGTGGTTATCTATAGTTGCAGCTATCATGTCCTTCACTTATTCTGCAATTGGATTGGGTCTCAACGTGGCCAAAGTAGCAGGTACACGCATATATATATATATATATATATATATATATATATATATATATATATATATATATATATATATATATATATATATATATATATATATATATATATATATATATATATATATATATAGAATCATGAATTCTCACTCTTATTTTTCTTCATGCAGAAAATCAAACTTTTAAAGGAAGCTTGATGGGAATTAGTATTGGCACAGTGACATCAGTTGGAAGAGTCACTAGCACATAGCAAATATGGAGGAGTTTACAAGCTCTAGGAGCGATGGATTTTGCTTATTCCTTTTCAATTATCCTCATTGAAATTCAGGTAATTCAGATAATGCACATCATGATAATTTATACATCTCTTTATTGAATGCACAATGTTACATGGGAAAACATGTTTGTTTTGTTGCACAGGACACTATAAAATCTCCTCCTGCTGAGCACAAGACCATGAAAAAAAGCCACTATGCTGAGCATCATGGTTACTACAGTATTTTACATACTATGTGGGTAGCATGGGTTATGCTGCTTTTGGAGATCAAGTTCCTGGAAATCTTTTGACTGGTTTTGGATTCTATAATCCTTATTGGCTTCTCGACATTGCCAACTTTGCAATTGCCGTGCACCTAATTGGAGCATACCCGGTATTTTATCTTATTACTCTGATATCCATTGTTACTATATATGTACTCATTGAGAGATGAGAAAATTATCGTTTGGTATTTGTGAATGTTGTTGATGATTGGAAAACTGTTCATCGTGATTCTTGGCATATGTTTACTGCCAAGAAGAAATCGCATGGTTGGTGTGATTTTACGCCTTCTTCCACTAATTTTGCGCATGATACTTCTTGTGTTAGCAAGCTTGCTGGTTGTAGGCTTCTTCCTTGAAGGGATGTCAGGGACATTCACTTCAACCATGCGATTCAGGTTCAACAATTTCCCGCTCCTTTCTTTTCTTTGGAATGACTTTGCTCCAAGATTTTGATGGACCAACCCCTGTACTCTTGGTTACAGCTTGGCATCAAGAGAAAAAGAAAAATCTTACAGGCGCGCACGCACATATATACCAAGAGAAACAATATACATATACTAAGAGAAATAGAAAATTTTTACAGCCGCGCACGCACATATATACCAAGAGAAACAATATACATATACCAAGAGAAATAGAAAAAGACACTCACAGAGCATGATATAACTCAAACATCAGAATACTTCTAAGAAAGATTTTTCTTTTTCTTTTTCTCTTGAGACGTCTAAATTTACATAAAGCACAATAAATATAATTATAAATTATTTGTTTCTAATTTGGTTTCTATCTTAGAAATTTATTTCTTCTTTCACTTTTTTTCTTACAACCTATAAAAATATTTGAGAAAATTTGTTAGAAATGGTACGGATGAAAATTTTGGTGCAAGTACTATATTTTTGTGTGAGAAAGGGAGAGGGGAGGGAGATAGAGAGAGAGGGGGGAGTTTGTTAGAAATGGTGCGGATGAAAATTTTGGTGCAAGTACTATATTTTTGTGAGAGAGAGAGAGGGGAGGGAGAGGGAGAGAGAGAGAGAGAGAGAGAGAGAGAGAGAGAGAGAGAGAGAGAGTGGGAGAGGATAGGAGAGGAAAGGGGAGGGAGTGAAACAGGGTGAATAAGATAGAGAGGGAGGGGAGAGAGAGGGAGATGGGAGGGAAAAGGAGAGAGAGAGAGGGAGAGAGAGAGAGAGGGGGAGGGAAAAGGAGAGAGTTTGAGAGAGTATGAGGAAGAGGGATGGGGAGAGAGGGTGGAGTGAGGGGGAGAGAGATAGGGGAGAAAGACTTTATTTAACATTAAGTTTTTTAGAATTGTTAAATTAGTCTTAAGAACATTTCTTAGTGTTTATTACTCGGGTTTCGGTAATAAATTATGAAAACATATTTAAACTGAATATTTTAGCATCTTACTTTGTTTTTAAATAATTGTATTCAAATAATATTCTTTTTAAGGTGACATAAGTGAAAAAGATTATAATAAAGAGGCTCTTTCAATAGAATTCTATTAGTTTACTATAGAGAATTATAAAATTACTATATATAGAAAATTCACTAAAACACTTTTAATACATATACTTATCATCTTGATTTTAATTCTCCTAATTGCCTCTAAAAAAATTATTCTTAAGGCGAAGTGCAATAAAAATCTCATAAAAAGATCTACATACATTTATTTTTCCATGTTGTGCGCAATAAAAAAAGCGGACAAATGGGCACGGGAGTGCCCGTTTGAACGCTAGTATATATAAAATATATATAATATTATATATATACATATATATAAGCGGGTGTGATTTCGGGTTTCGGGTGTGGGTTTGATACTACCCAAACTCGCACCCGAAATATCGGGTGGCACCCGAACCCAAACCCAGTCAACTTGGGTTTTCACCCTTGACTCGGGTTCGGGTGCGGGTGGATCCTGCGGGTATGGGTCTGCTTGCCATCCCTATTGAGAGGCTGGTCATTGAGTCATGGCGGTTGGACGTTCGTGACAGTTGGATGACATGCAAGCTGAAGGATAAGCTGAGAGCCCTTAAGGCGACTCTTAAGGTTTGGAATAAATAGGTGTTTGGGAATGTGATTTTTAATATTAAAGTTTGTTATGATAATCTTTTAAGTTTAGAGTTAAGAGCAGAGAATGAGCCTCTACTTCATGAGGAGTTATTCAATAGGTCTCTAATTTGTCAAGAGTTCTGGGATCTCATCTGATGTCGCGATTCACATATTTTACAGAGATCTAGATTGGCGTGGTTGAAGGAAGCGGATACCAATACTGGGTAATTTCACGCTTGTGGGTGAAATTTGGTTGGACAAGGTCTCAGAGGTGCGATGGGAGATTTATAGACCCACTCTTGACCGACCCACTCTCCCTCTTTTTTTAGGTGTCTTCCTTTAGAAGTGGACGAGGTGGTTTGAGACATTGACGAATCCAAGAGTCCGGGTTCTGATGGTTTTAATTTATATTTCTATAAGAAGTTTTGGGGTTTAATCAAGGATGATGAGGCTTATGTGATATTTGACCAGTTTTTTTTAATGGTGTGTTGCCTAAGAGTTTGATGTCATACTTTCTTGCTCATATCCTAAATGTGGAGACTCCTTTAGAATTGGGAAATTTTAGACCTATTTCTCTTCTTAGTTCTTTATATATGTTGGTCGCTAAGGTGTTGGTATCAAGGCTTACTAGGGTTATGGGAAAGTTATCTCTCTAGAGCAATAAGCTTTTATTAATGGGAGGCAGCTGGAGGATGGAGTGGTTTCTCTCAATGAGGTGGTAGATCTTGCTACGATGTCTAAACGTAAGTGTACATTGTTTAAAGTGTATTTTGAGAAGGCTTATGACTTTGTTAGTTGGTATTTCTTGTATTAAATGTTTAGGAGATTTGGTTTTGATGATAGTTGGAGGACTTGGATTCGTGCTTGTGTTATTACAAATAGACTCTACGTGTTGGTGAAGGATTCCCTACTGATGGGATTAGTATCCATATGGGTTTAAAGCAAGTAGATCCTTTATATTCCTTTCTTTTTCTTCCGGTGGTGGAGGATCTCATTTGGTGTGTTTGGAGGATTCAAGTTGGGTATTGATGGACTAAAGGTGTCTTATCTCCATTATGCCGATGAGACAATGTTGGCGGCAGTGTCGACTGTTGAAAATCTTTTGACTATCAAGGTTTTTCTTAGAAGTTTTGAGCTAGCGTCGGGTCTTAAAGTGAACTTTGCTAAAGCTCTTTGTTTTGGGTAAATGTGAGGAGGCCTTTCTTGGATTTGGCAGAGGCCTTTTTACATTGTAAGGTGGGGTCCCTCCCCTTTAAGTATTTAGGGATTTCGTTTGGGTATGAACCCAAAAAAGGAAGGTACTTAGGACCCCCTTGTCAAAATTGTCACTAAAATACTGACTTTTTTGAGCAATAGTGTCGTCCGCTTAGGTGGCGCGATGGCTTTGTTGAACTCGATGTTAAACTCAATTCTTGTATTCTTTATGTCTTTTATGAAGATGTCGACTTTGGTTTGGAAGAAGTTGGTTGGTTAGCAAAGGTGTTTCCTTTGAGGGACGTTAAAGGTGGAGTTAAAGTCGCGTGGGTGAAATGGGAGGATGTGTGTAAAGCCAAAATGGCATATGGGTTAGGAGTGAAAGACCTTAGAATGGTTAATATTGTCTTGCTAACTAAGTGTGGTGGATGATTCTTTTGGATTCGCCTTTGCTCTAGAGAGACATTAAAAGGCAAGTTATGCGCCTCGGGGTTTTGTTTTCCCTTTGGGAGGTAAGGAAGGTTGTCTTAAGAGGGTGTATAGTTGGTAGAGAGGTGTATTCCTTCTTGGGTCTCCATTGGATCATGAGATTTACTGGTTTTCCTCCTCTCGTGTGAGGATGGTTGGGGATGGCTAGAATATTAGGTTCTGACACGATGTATAAGTGGGAACTACCCCTGGGTGTGTTTCTTTTGAGAGAATTTTTCTTATCTTGGAGCAGAAGTCCCGAGATGTGGGTTCCTTAGGTGCTTATGAAGGGGATGTTTGGGTTTGGAGTTTTAGGTGGGGGACTCTCCATGAACGGGAAAAGGATATTTAGGCTTTGCTTACCCTTATTTAGTGGGTTGTTAGTCGTGGTCAAGAAAATTCTTGGGTTTGGAAGCTAGATAGATTAGGGGCTCTCAGTTGATTAAACTTATGTTAATCTTGTGTTGTTGTTTGGTGTCAGAGAAGATAAGTTGGAGAGGGTAGTGCTAGGGTTCTCTAGGGTTTGGAAAAGTTAGGCGCCTTCTAAAGTGGTGGTGTTCTCTTGGAAGGTGATTCAAAATAGGTTGTTGACTAGGCATAATCTTCTAAGGAATCATATTGTGTTAGGCCTAGTAATAGGGAGTGCACGGTGTGCATTGCATAGGCGGAGTCGGCTGATCATCTTTTTGTTTTGTGTGTGGAATTCTCAGGTTTGTACTATTTCAAAAATGCGGCATAAAATTATTTTTGATCAAGAAAGCTTGTCAGCTAATCACTAGATGTCTATGATTATTAGTTTGACTTGGATGTGGGTTCATGCTCTTCTTATGTTTTGTGTGAATGATTTTGCCTACCTTTTTGCAATTTTCTTTCTTCGGAGGTTTTTTTTGGCATGAGGATTCAGAATAGCCCTCACAAGTTATTGGATTGGTTTTTGTTCTTCCCGACTGTTGGTTTGGTAGTTTTGTTTTTTTGTTTGTTTTTCCATTCTAGATTGTAGTCATAGTTGGTTTCAATGTTCTTTGAGAACTTCTAGTACTCTTAAATATTGTTGTATATTTTCAACTCTATTTTCTATTTATTTTAATATATGGTTCACCCTTTGCTATTAAAAAATACAATATTTTTATTTAAATTTAAAGCATATTAGAGATTAAAGATGTGATTATATTAATTAAAATATGAACAATGTTATTTGTTTGTCTTTTAATAAATTTTGCATTAGAAATATTATAATGTTTAGTGAACAAATATTCACGACGACTAATAATATAAGAGTTATGTATAATTTGAAATTTTGTTTTATCATTAATAAGACGGAGGAAAGTATTCAGGGTTATGGTCAAACATTTCCTTTTTTGATACAGCTAAATGGATCCTTCAGTGAAGATCCAGCTATTTATTTCCTAATAAGGTGCTAAGGATCCTTAAGTGAAGGTCCAACAATTTTTTGCCTAATAAGGTATCAAGGATCCTTCAATGAAGGTCCATCAATTCTTTGTCTGATAAGGCGTTAAGGATCCTTCAATGAAGTTCTAAAAATTCTTGATCTGATAAGGTGGTGAGGATCATTCAATTAAGATTCAATATTTATTTTCTTGATTAGACGACAAAGACCCTTTAGTAAAATTCCAACATTTCTTTTCCAACAAGGCGGCAAAGACCCTTTAGTGAACTCAAACAAAAACTCCCTTAAGGATAAATTATTCAACCAAGATAAAAACAATCCTTGGTGGATTTACACTAACACCCTTTCTAGAATATAAACAATATCACTTAAACACAATGAATTTCTCGAAGCATTATGGCTAAACAAAAGTGAGAGAAAATAAAAATATTTATAGAGAGACTGAGAAGTGAGATAGAGAACTCATGTTTTTGGATATGAAAATATGAAGGGAAATGCCTCTAGTTATAGGCTAGAGGTTGGTACAAGAAAGAAAATATCCATGAGCCAAAATAAATGTTCCAATCCTTTGGCTCCTAAGCCCAATCAAATGGCAGCCCTCAATAATCGTTTGCAAAGGCTCAAAATGGAAATATTGGAAACAGAGATGTTGCCCTTAACTAATACACTATCACAATCATTTATGGATAACGTTTTCACTAACCAAATTGATGGGGTAAGAGAGCCAATAGATTGTACGGTTCAATAAACTTGTCCAAAACTATTCTCACAGTTCCTGATTCATCTTGCACGATTTCAAAATATTTTTGGGATGTTTTCTTTGAGAAATAGAGGCTTTAAAAACATGTTTGTGTGTGTGTATTTTTTATTTATCTTTTTGACTTTAGGATAATACCCTTATGTTTTTACAAAAACACAATTTACTCAGACACGACTAGATGAGCATTCACACTCCCTCTCTTTCATATTTTGAAACTTTAAGACTTTCCAAATATATTAATCATATAAGCACTTGCTTGAATCTTCTTGGAGGTGAGACTTGAGATATATTCAAGTTAAATTCCATCATCAGAGGATATTTGCATTGATCACCAAACCCAAATTCATCAACTTACATCTTTAACCGCTTGTCAATAAATTTATAATGGATGTCATTAGTAAAAAAAGTTGTCCGATTTGTCATACACATTTTCTTTCAAGTTGGCATCATTAAAAGCATATTGTCAATAGTAAACTGTGACAATCATATTTTACTTTGATCACTTCTTGAAGTAACCTGCAAAACATGGTTCCACATGTATTGCCAAATTTTTTTTGGCCTAAGGACATGACAACCTAATCATATGGAGGAAATAACTATTTGATTTGATAAATGATTGTGAAGGGAAATTGAAGACATCATGGTTGATGGAGGTACTTCCTCTAGGGAACTTCAATGAAGGGTGGCGTCTTTACCCATTAGAGTTGGAGGATGGGGTTTGTACTCGGCAGTAGAGGTTTCCTCATACGCTTTTGTGAATTCTAGGGCTCAATCTTGGATGTTGCAGGATTATATATTAAGAAATATTGGGATATATGGTATGGACTCTGATTCCAATATAGCTTTGGGCAACCTCAATGTTGCGATTCTAGATTTTGACCTTAGCAGTTTTACTAGCAAGGATGTCGTCCCTCCTAAACACAATATATTTTGACGAGTGTCCTTTTTAGTAAAAGTTTTCATGACATGGATGTAAAGTTTGACATGAACAATATATAGAAAGTAGTTTTTAGTTATTTGCAATTCACACATGCTCATGACTTTCTCCTTGTTATTCTTATTGATGTGATAGGGAAACATATGTCACTGGTGAAGTACCGTACTCTCTTGAGATACCAGTTCTGTAATACGGTGGGAGAACTGACTTTAAAGAAATGTCGCGGTAAGCAAGAGTCGCCACCGGCTTTTATTTTATCCAATTTATAGAAAGGCTAAAAGAACAGAAAAAAACCCTTTTAAAAGACTTTGAGTTCGGGGGGTAAGTTATACAAAGGGAAGGTGTAAGCACCCTTTGTATCCATGGTTATCCATGGGCTCTTAATTGCTTAGCTCACTTTGTTTTCAAAAATGTTTGTAGTGTGTGAATAAGAAAATGTTTGAATAAGAACTTTAGCTTGTAAATAACCGTAGTCTTTTTGAAAAGATTATTTGAAAAGAAGTGGGAAAAGATTTTGAATTTTGAATTGAAAATAGTAAGCAATAAGGAGCACCTACCCTAAGTTAGGAAAATTGTTCTTTTAGCTTTTCGGTTCGAAAAGGCTATCCATACCATAAGAGGGTAGGAAGTCCTTTTATTGGATGTAAAGGGTCATCGAGGAAGCATCGTTCGCCATAAAACTGTCCCTACCATATAGAGGGTAGGTAGTCTTTAGGGAAGGATAGAATAGTCATTATTCTTTAGGCAACCAGCGAGGATACCTTAGCAATTGGGACAAATCATCATTTACCGAGGCAACATCGAGGGACAAGATCACTTTTTATCGTAGGCAACTTCGAAGGGACTATGATCTCATGATGATGAACTGAGAGTAACATTTGCTTTAGGTATCCTCAAATTCGAGGGACTTGACTATTTTAATATTGAAAGGCAACAGGCAACAAAAGAGGTTACCCTAAAGGTGTGTGTGTGGCACAATCAGGTGGTTAAGTTCAGATATTTTATCTTGTAATTAGAGTGATACTAGGTTAATTTTAACAAGGCTTGCACTCCCTAGGATTACTAACCACGCAGTTAAAAATAAAAAATAAAGACAGAATTAAAAGTTCCTACGTTATTACAATAAACACCTGTAGGGCAGAAAAATAAAGGCAAGAAAGTAAAGGCGGAAATTAAAAACCTAAATCTATTACAATAAACACCTGCAGATGAATAGAGGCAAAATAATAGAAACCCCTAGCTATTACAAGGCTTTGGGGCAGATACAAAAATTAGGCAAATGAATATAATAAACATAATAAAAGGCAAACCCCAAATGGGGAACAAGTTAACCATAGTTAATAGAATAAATAAGGCAAGGCAAAAAGGCGAATGAAAATGAAAAGGCAAAAAATAAAGGGAAATTAAAAGGTTTTTGAAAACAACAGGACGAACCCTGATTTTAAAATATTTATAATAAAAAGGGTTAGTAAAAACAGTGATTAATAGTCATGATGAAAAATAGTTAGCCAAAAATAAAATCAGGGTTTGAAAACCTAAAAATAATTAATTAACCTAAAATTAAATTAATTAGCCTAAAAATAAATTAATTAGCCTAAAATAATTATTACCCTAAAAATAAATTAATTAGCCTAAAAATAATTATTAGCCTAAAAATAAAGAATGTGATAAAATCCTAACCCTAATTCATGAAAATGGACAACATCTACCTATTATATATTTTAGGGTTAATGGTTAAAAAAGAGATTTTACCAAGGTTTTCAAGGGCAATGAAGCAAACAAATAAGTGTAAGGAAGAATTGACACCTGGTCCCTTTGGCCAAAGGAGGTACCTTGATTTGGCCAAATACCAAAAGGTATTTGGCCAAATATGAATAACCTTGGTTTGGCCATATACCAAAAGGTTTTTGGCCAAAAAAGCAATTGTGGTACCATCCACTTGGTCAATCCATAGGAAACCTGTTCATAAACCAACGCAATGTTACGATTAAGAAAACAAATGGAAAAATAGAAAAGTGATTAAAATAAAATCAAAAAAATATAAAACCTGATTATAAATCAAATAAAATAAGAACACGAAACTACAATTTTTTTTAGATTTTTTTTGAAAATATGAAAATAGAAATTAAATCAAATAAAATAGAAAAACGAAGAATTTGCGATTTTGAGGGTCGAAATCTTTTGAGGGTCGAAATCGAAACAGTAGTTTCAGAATTCGACTGATAGGCTGGAAAATTTATTGCTGTGCTGCAACCGGAATTGCAACCCTGAAGAAGGAGAAGTAGGAAAAATATTTTTTGTGTTTGTGAGAAGAGAGAGAGTGAGAATAAGGGTTAGAATTGTTAGTCCCTAATGTATAAAAAATATTAGTATTTATAAGAAAAATATTAGGTTAAAAAACAATGGGCTTGGACTCTAAAAAAGATTTAATTAGTAATAAAAATAAAATTCTAATAACTATTAATTATAATACTAAATAATAATAATAATAATAATAATAGGTAACTAACTATAATATAATTAGAAATAAAAATATAAAACTAATAATAACTGAATTAAAACTATAATAATAATAATAATAATAATAATAATAATAATAAAACATCTATATGATATAATATTTCTAAATCTTTAATATAATACTAATAACAAAATTAATGCTTACAATAAAAAAAAGTAACTTCTAAAAATGATATATATTTTTTTGTAATTTTTGAATATATTTTACTAAAAGGAGTATAAAAATTAAGATTTAAAGAAAAAAGATGTTTTAAACTTTCTGATAAAAAAAGAAGAAAATTATAACTAAAGAAGTTTAAAAAATAATAAAAAATGGAAAAAAAGTTAGAAAATAAAATAAAGGTTAGAAGTGAGATTTAAACCCGAGACCTTTCGGTCGTGCGTCTTTTGCCCTCAAGTTCTTACCGATTGCGCTACGTCAATTATTTGAAACAAAATGACATAGACAATTATAAGAGGGCAAATTTTGGGGTATGACACCCCATATGATTCTCTTATTATCTATTGATAAAGTTTGCCTTGTTTTTGACTAGGCATGTTTGGATAGATTTGGAGAACACGTGATTCATTGTAGGGAGCTTTCAGACTTTAAATACCAATATGACCTTGTTAGTGATGTCTTATTACCCATTTTTTTAAATATCTATATAAACTTTATTTCCTAGACTGTTTATTAAGTGTTTGACAAAATAATTAAAAAGAATATTTGAATCAGAAGTTTTTATAAATGGAAACAATTAAAATTTTATTCATGAATAACTAATAAGATAGATTATATAGTATGCTATTGCAAATGTTTTATATGGTTTGGCCATGAGCTGTCTAATGTATAACAAGTAATCTATAAATTATATTTTAGAGACTAATTAAATAGAGCCATTTCTCATATTTTAGAGATTATTTATTTATATATCACATATATTAAATTGAAGAGAGATCATAGTTTAAGGCTAAACTATTGGTGATTTTTCAATATACTACTACTACTATGAGTTTGCATGAATACGAACCTTCACTTTCTTGTTCATATTATGGTCTTTCTGCAGTTGCAGATTCTGACAAAGTGTTAACTTGTATTCATTCATACAACTAATTTGTTGGATCCCAATTATTAAAATATTATAATCATATATCTTAAGCTGGTCCAAATTGTTGCTATCTTTGACCATTCAAGGTTTGAATTCTACGCAATTCAACGTACCTATCAAAAAAACTACCTAAACACAAATTCAATGCAAAGAGTATTCTCGCTAAGTTACTTTTGATGCACCCTTCCGGCTCTATCGGTTGACTATTGCATCGTTGTTAAAAATATACTCTCAAAAATAAAAATTATAAATAAATTATACTTTTTAAATTCATTGAATAATTGATATATGAGGAGGGTTATATTTACTCCAGGAGTAAGTTATTATAACTTACTTCAAATCTAGACCATTAATTTTTCTCAATCTAATGGTTAAAAATAATAAGTAATAGTTTTCTCTCTCCACATTTAATTACTTATTATTTTTAACTACTAGATTGAAAAGAATCAATGATTTAGATTTGTAGTAAGTTATAATAACTTACTCCTGGAGTAAATATAACCTTCCTTTTAATATATATATATATATATATATATATATATATATATATATATATATATATATATATATATATATATATATATATATATATATATATATATATATATATATATATATATATATATATGAGAAGGGATATATTTACTCTACGCTATTATAACTTACTCCACATCTTGACCATTTATTCTTTTCAATCTAATAGTTAAAAATAATAAGTAATTAAATGTGGAGAGAGAAAATTTTCCTTATTATTTTTAACCACTAAATTGAAAAGAATAAATGGTCAAGATATGGAGTAAGTTATAATAACTTACTCTTGCAGTAAATATATCCCTCCTCAATACGGTGTTCAAACTATATTGAAATATCACTTGACTTATATATTATTTTTTTTAGTTTTGACTTAATGAATTGTGAAATTTAATTTAACAAAGAGAATATATTCAGAAAAAACTTATATCTATTATGAGAAAACGAGAACTAATAATATTAAATATCATATTTTTCTACCTCTTTTAAGCGTCACAATTATTAAAATTTGTTTAACTTATAGAATTTACTTAAAATGGTTAGAGTTATAGAATTTATCAAAATAAAAATATCCTAACTTACAAATAAATCAATAAATAAAACCACAATATAGATAATAATTTCAAATTCTCTAATATTTTTAATCAAAATAATACATAGCCAATAAATGAACAATGTGATTTTATTTAAAAACGGTCAAAATAGTTGAACTTTCAAAAGTAAAAAAATAAAACAAATAAAAATATAGATAATAATCTAAAATTATTTATTATTTTTGTTCAAATGAATATATTTTTGATAAATGAATAATGTGTTTTTATTTAAAATAGTCGTAGAACATTCAAAAATAAAAACTTAATTTTATTTATCATGTATTTATTTATACATTAAAATATAGATCAACTTCTTTTCATCAAAATAAGTTATAGATCAATATAGCTATAATTATGTAATGAATAAAATTATATGAACTATAAAGTACAAATTTGAGAAGCGTATTAATTTAAAGTATAAAAATAAATATATGATAAATATAATCAACTTTTTATTTTGAATGTTTGTGACCATTTTAAATAAAAACACATTATTGATTTATCACCAATTAATATATTTTCATTTGGTTAAAAATATTAGAGAATGTGAAATTATTATATTCTAATTTGCTTGATTTATTTATTTGCAAAGTTAGGAAATTTTTATTTTTACAAGTTATATTAATGTGACCATTTTAAATAAAATATAATTAATTATTTATTGCTTGTATTTTAATTTGATTAAAAATATTGGATAATGTAAAATTATTATCTATGTTTTAGTTTGTTTAATTTATTTATTTTCAAGTTAGAATATTTTTTATTCTTATAAATTCTATAATTCGGACAATTTTAAATAAATTCTACCATTTAATAATATTATAATAATTTTGATGGTGCCTATTGGATGTTGGTAAATTTGAAATTTAAATCCTATTATGTGTTTAATTTAGTCAAATAAAAATATAGAAAAATACTAGTCTTTACCTTATACTAAATATTATAATAACAAATAGAAAAATATTTATGTAAAATTCTCTTTTTAAAGATTTTGCAAATCTTAAGCATAGTAAAAAAAAATTAATAAAGTGATCTCTATATAAAATAAATAAATTTTAAACGTTAATTAAATTTGATGGTTGATATTTTTAATTTTTAATTTATGGTTAGTCGAGTTTTTCCTTGGTCAAATAAATGTTAAATGACTACAAATATATTTAAATATGTAATTAAATCAAATATTTTTTAAATCTATTAAAATTTGTAAAGATGAGGGATGTGCTTGAATTAGTCGAGGATGAGTGTGAAATAGGATATAATTTACCAATTTAGTCATATTTCTTGTTTATAATACAGTTAATCATGGTTTTAAAACTGAAACATGCGAGTAAGAGAATAACTTTGTCAACAAAATAGTGTAAAACTCAATTTTAATACCACATTAAATTTTTAGTAATGTGACAAGTAAGATAATGAGTTATCAACAAAATAATTTGAGGTTTAATTTTAATATATTATAATTTAAAACATAAACGAAGCTTCCGAGGCCATGTGAGTAAGGCTAATCATAATTTTGTAGCACATGAATATTAAGATCAGATCGTAAAGATTGACTTGATATAAACAACAGGATAATAGTTTTTATTTTCTTGAAAGGGGATCAACAATTCAACATGTTTATTTATGGAAGACAAGTTCAAACAGTGTTATCATGCAAGCGACAACTGTGCACAAAATATGTGAAGCTTGTAGTACTAATAGCTTTATAATGTTATTTAATGTTAAATTTCCCTGGCTATGGCAGTGCCATGTCGAAAATGATATCACTTAGATAAAAAAGGAAATAATATGATCTGTGAAATAAATAAAATCAAAATTGAGTGTGATTTCTAATAAAACAAAAATCAAACCTTTAAATTTTTCGAATTTCTCTTAAATTCATACAAATTCTTGAGAGAGGTCACCATAGGAAGAATGCTTCCAAATCCTTTTTTGTTTGGTATGACAACAAAAAAAATATTTTTTGACTTTGAGAGAATTTGGGATAGTGTGAGAGTTGATCAAAATATTATAATTGTGATCACTAAGTAACTTACTCATTGAGAGATTTTCATTTAAGATGGCCTCCCGTATTTTAAGGAACAAAGATGGCCACAAAAAGGATTAAACTAAAAGATAATAGAATTACCCTTCTCGGGAATCTAAGAAGAGTTATCTCTAATATTCGGAAACTCATGCTTGACACTAGTCCAGATAGAAGAGAAGATGTGGGTTTTGATCACTTTGTTTTTCCACAAAATCCGATAGTTGAGAAGAATGGTTCATGGATGGTCAGTGTTAAAAAGGTCCCAACAAAGGTTTAGATTAGTGGCCTTATTAAGAGCTACTAAAGATCTCAGACCTAAGTCTCCTTCAGAAAATGGTTTGCAAATATTTTTCCAAGCCACAATAACTGTTTTTCTATTAGTCGTTTCTCCACTCCATATGAAATTTCTAGTGGCTCGCTCCAAATCACTAATTAGAGCAATCGGCCACACATAAATGGAAATTGAGTGAATAATCATACCCAGGGCCGGCCCAACGGTTTTAGAGGCCTAAGGCAAAGTTTGAAATAAAATTTTTAAAAAGTAAAAATATTTTTTATTAAAAATTATATTTGATTTTATGTTAAAATTAAATTAATTATCAACTATTAAATTTTTATATTTTTTAACTTAATCCTTAAATAGTATAAAATTAGTTAAAATCTCTAACATATCTAAAATTTACCAATTTAATATTTAATTTATATTAAAAAATATTTATTTTTATTCGAGTGGAAACAATAGTAAACTTTAATCCGTTTTTTAAACCAAAAGAAGACAAATAACATATTAATATCTAAATTACACATTATTCTCTCAAATAAAATATAAAACATAAGTGTAGCTATTTGCCAATAATTAGTTTTTTATTTGAAAAATAAATAATTATTTATAACGTAAGTGTGTGTAGCTATTTGCCATTAATTAGATTTTTTTAACTAAAAAATAAATAATTGTTTATAACATAAATGTATATAGTGTATTGTTGGACCAATCTATTAAAGAATTTATTGGTATATATTAATGGATGATAATTATAATAACTAAACGATATTAAATAGTGGAAAAATGAAAAGCAAAAACAAAAGGAATTGAACTGACATATCTTATAGAATCTTTTCTTAACTGCAGCAACACCCGTTAGGACAATTCATATTCATATTCATATCAAAATTTGCTTTTGTACTAATATATATTTCTTAAGTATTAAATTTGGAGGCCTTTATTTATGGCTTTTTTATAGTCCAATAAAGTTAGGCCCAAGGCCATTGCCTCACTTGCCTATGCCTTGGGCCGGGCCTGATCATACCATGAATGGCAAACTTAACTAGCTTGTTAATGATCTTATCTGCAATAGGCTGAAGAAAACGAGCTTTTGGCCTACCTTTAAAAATAGGCACACCAAAGTAATTAAAATGGGGGGATCCTTTGCTAAAACTCGATAACTCCATCAAAATATTAAGTCTTTTAGAGGACATTGCACCCTCATAAATATAAGATTTTGCATATTTAACAAATCGACCATACGCTAAAGAATATTTTATGAATGTTGATGCGAGAGCTCTTATGTTAGAGATTTTAGAGCAGATTTTGGTTGCCCTATCATTTTAATTGGTTGACTCACTACCCAAAAGGTCATAGTTAGGGGTGGTAATGGGTCAGGTTTGAGTCTGAATTAGGATAAAGTTTTAAGGCTTGAGTCTAGCCTATTACCTATTATAGGTTTTTTGTAGCTTGGCCTGACCTTTTTAAAACTACGGCCTAGTCTAAAAGTCTATTAAATCCCGTTTCACATTAAGACTTTCAAATAGTTCATTTTACTTATTTTTTCAGATAGACAACAAGGCCTTTTATATACTATTTAGCCCTTTTTTCTAATAGATATGCATATATAGGTTGACTTATAAAGCTTCATAGGTTTTTTTAATAACCCTAAGCCTGACCTATTTAATTACATAGGGTTTTAAAAATCTTAAGCATATCCTTTTTATTAAATAGGCCAGGCTATATGCCCTGTAACTCGGTGAACTGACTTTTATTTTTAATACGCAACAATGTTGCGGTGAGCATGAGTCGCCACCGACTTTTATTTTGTCCAATGTTAGGAAAGGTAAAAAGTACAGAAAAAGACCTTTTGAAAAGAAAACGGGCTCGGGGGGTAAGTTATGAAAAGGGAAGGTGCAAGCACCCTTTTCATCCGTAGTTATCTACGGGCTCTTAATTTGCTTAGCTCATGTTTGTTTGTTTTGAATTGAAAAGGGACATAAGGACTTTAGCGTAAATGCGTAGCCTTAGTTTTTCGAAAGAGTTTTGAAAAAGATGTTTTTTATTGAGCTAGGCATATTAAGAGCACTACCCTAAATAGTTGGTCTTTTTATATACCTTTTAAAATTCCTAGGATTATCCATACTATGTAGAAGTAGGAAATCCTTGTTTATATTGGACGTGTTCGGGACATCGAAGGGTCATCGTATGGTCATTGAAAGCAACAAATAGAGATACTTTAGCAATTTAGCGGGACTATCATCATTTTCCGAAGGGACTCAGAGGGGCAAGATCTTTTACCGTAGGCAACTCCGAGGGACATTTAGGGACTAAGATCTTTTTATGATGATATTTTCATGAGGATCATCGTTTGCTAAAGTACCTCCATATTCGAGAGACACAACATTATATTCGAAGGCAACCAAGAGGGGCGTACCCTAAGGGTGAGTGTGTGCACCAAGCATGTGTGTTGGATTCGAATATTTTATCTTAATTAGTGATCTACGATTGAGATTTATGTCTTTTCACGCCCTAAATTACTATCACACACATATAAGTATTGCAGAAAAATAAAAAGCAGAAAATAAAGGGGTCCTAGCTATTACATGGCTTCGGGAAGGGGGTTACAATAAAAATTGAGGAGTGCGGAAAGTAATGACCTATTTAACTATTACAACCCAAATGAAAGTTAAAGTGAAAGTAAAAGATTAATCTGTACAAAAATTAACTAAAATTTTGAATATCCATAAAAAAGGAGCCCAATGCCTCAATGATAATAATATCTCGCAAAACAAGAAAGCGTTAGCAAAGAATATATGTATAACACCTGAGTAAAAAAATAGTAACAAATATTAATTACAATTAACAAAACTGAGCATATTAAACCATAAAAGAAAATGCCTGAATAAAATATTTTAGGTTCTCGATATTTTAATATTTATATTTTTTTAAAGATTTAATTAGGAATTTATTCACGGGTAATTATAAGAACAATTAACTTAAGCGGGTAGTTAATATGTACAAGTTACAAATCATTTACTAGAATAGGGATGTTAAATTAACTCAAAAAGAATGCTAGGTGCAAAATAATTGTTATTCTAAACTTAAAAGATTAAAAGACATATTTGGATTTTTAAATAATTAATCTAGTTAAATACATGTTTATCTTTTTAAGATAAAAAAGAGTAAATAAAATATATAATAATGAATAAATAAACATAAAAAAAAAAGATAGAAGGAGTGGGGGGAGACGCTCCACCACATCCTGTGTAAAGAAATATATACATATTTTTTTAAAAAAAATAATAACATGATTAATAATAGAAAATAAAAGGTATATTATATCTCCTTCATTATTGTTTTAGTGTTAATGAAAAAAAAAAAGATCATGAACTCATTCCCTCTCTGTCAGCATCAACCATGGAAGCAAACAACAACACCACACCATATTACACCACACCATATTTCTTGATCTCTCTTGCAACAATGTTAAATTAACAATTAGCAAGACGAACTTAAAGAGAAAAGGCGACGAAAGGGAATTACCAAAAGAAAGGGGCAGATCCGGTGGCAGAGCTGCTGCAGATGGTGGTCGGTCATGTGGTGCGATCTGCTGTGCAATGAGGCGGTGACGGTGTTGTTGTGTTGTTGACGACAACGTCGGATCTGTCATCCATCGTGGTGGCTGAGCGGAGTCGGTAAGAAGATGGTCGCGGAATGCATAGTTTTCCAGCAACGAGATATTCTCCGATCCAATCCTGTTTCATCCCCTGCAAATTTGACATAAAAACACCCAAAACAATGACAGTATTTTATATATTTCAAGCTCATAAACACATCTAGTAAAATGATCATGTTCACAATTGTTATTGGTTTTAGTTGTGGTGATGGTGTTGTTCCGCGTCGGATTCACGTGGTGGTCACCGGTGTTGGTGTGGAAGCTGTGGCGGTGTTGACGACTGCATTTTACTGTGAGAGTGTTAGTTATGTGGAATAAGGATTAGTGGTTATATGTGGAAGTGAGGTTAGGATTGTTTAGTAGTGTATGTACGTGTGTATCCCGCCCTTAGTGTGTTATTCTCCTCCTATATTTATACATGTCCAAATGGATTAACAAATGGGGAAATAAATAAGATCAAATTAAAAGCAATTATAATAAAATTAATATCAAAATATTTGTTTTAATTTTTTCTAAGAATAGGGAAAATCAAATCAAATTTTCAATGATAATTAATTAGAAATTATTATTATTATATATTTTTTTTTTATCTTTATGATTTTTCGGTTATTTTTGGGATTAAAATAGGAAAAAGTTAAAAAAATATTTTTTTAAAATAATAAATAAATAAAATACGAAAATAATGGTTAATTAATAAAAAAACTTATTTTTGTGATTTTTTTTTAATATTTAAAACATAAATAAAGTTAGTAATGAATAAAAGGGAAAATATTGGTAAGTGAGATTCGAACTCGGGACCTCTCGCCCTTGCACCTCTTACGCTCAAATCCTTACCAACTGGCTATGTCAATTACTTGAAATAAAATGACATTTCCAAATATATGAGGGCAAATTTTGGGGTATGACAGCTGCCCCTGTTCAATCTTCTTAAATCTGAGGATGTAGATTGGCTTGTGTGCCTATCGGAATCTGAAGGTGGAAGAGGATTGAACACTATAATACCCAGAAATTTGCCCTTGTTGATGCAGGGACTTTTGTATGAGATGGGCTTAAAGATGCCATCCGGAGGTTGACAGAGAACTGTCTGAGATGGGCTTAGAGATGCCACCTAACTGAGATGCTTGTTAGCAACCTGGGGGGTCATGCTTCCCATGGCGCGTATATGATAGATCTTCAGAATGTTTGGGGTTCAAGCTTCCAAACGTATATCTGGAATAGAGATTCATAGATGTTCGGGGTTCGAGCTTCCGAAACATCTACCATAGAATTCAGATCAATTGAGGTTCAGAACATCCGGGGTTCATGCTTCCGGAACGTTTCTGTCGTAGATTTCAGATTATCCGGGGTTCAAGCTTCCGGAACATATCTGTTGTAGAATTCAAATCATTCGGGGTTCAAGCTTCCGAAACATATCTGTCGTAGTTTTTCTTTTTAGAACATCCGGGGTTCATGCTTCCGGAACATTTCTGGCGTAGAAATCAGATCATCCGGGGTTCAAGCTTCCGGAACATATCTGCTGTAGAATTCAGATCATTCGGGGTTCAAGCTTCCGAAACATATCTGTCGTAGTTTTTCAGAACATCCGGGGTTCATGCTTCCGGAACGTTTCTGACGTAGAATTCAGATGGTCCGGGGTTCATGCTTCCGAAACATATCTGTCGTAGATTTCAGATCATTCGGGGTTCAAGCTTCCGAAACATATCTGTCGTAGATTTCAGAACATCCGGGGTTCAAGCTTCCGGAACGTTTCTGGCGTAGAATTCAGATGGTCCGGGGTTCATGCTTCCAAAACATATCTGTCGTAGATTTTGGATCCTCCGGGGTTCAAGCTTCCGGAGTGGATTTTTCAGGAATCTGGGGTTCAAGCTTCCAGACTATACATTTGATAGTGATTGATTTGTTGATGATACTCGCCTGACTGGTTGGTAGACCTGAAAGACAAAGTTAGTTTTATGCAATGTCATGATGCATGTAATGTATGTTTTTTGAAATGAATGAGAGTGTTATGCATATGACATGAGGTGTATGATGTATGAATGCAAAATGTTGCTAATAACGACAAAAAATTGTAGCCGTGTTTGGCGGGGAAAATAAATCCCTGACTGTTCAGCGCCTTTGAGAGATTTTTTTTGAATCTCGACTTGACTGCCCCAGATGAATTGGATAATAACATGTCATGCCCCTTGTACATATTGGCGTTTTAACCAAATGAGTCATTTGTAGGAAAAATTTCTGCTTTTGACGTGCTTTTGAAGCGACTTCGTCTGTCTGGAGGACTTTCTGAATTCCATGATACCACAAGCAACCTGCCCCAGTATCATGAGTTTAGGAACGATGCCCCTGATTGATCAACACTTTTTGAGAGAGTCTTCGAGTCTTGACTTGGTTGCCTCAGATATATGAATTCTTACTCAAAAAGGGTATTCAACTTTTTTTGTGCCCCTAAGGGTGATCAGTATTTGAGATATTCTCGCTCGAATTCAACGGAGTTCTGAAGACAAATTGTCCCTTGGGAGGATTAAAATTTTCATCTGCAGTTCATGATGTAAGCTTTCCTGGTGTCAAGTACTTGTTCATATGCAAAGAATGTTTATTATGAGAAACGTAATTTTAATGCAAAGTTCATGTTTGTCTTGAAGTTTTAAAGAGGAGAATTTTTTTTGAAAGGATGTCAAAACATCGTTTTTTTTTATGAAAGGTGGTGTGATACCAACTCAAACGTTTTAGCAAAAACTCCTAGGAGTCGGTTTACCGTATTCTCGTTACGACATGCTTTCGAATTAACCCTGCTTCAATTAGGACTTTTGAGGGTTGTAGCGTGGCCAGGTTCACGGTTTTTAGAAAAAAAGATTTTTAGGCTCAAAATTTTATTGGTGCCCACCCCCTTCGTGATGTTCTCCAACCTAAGATCAGTTAATTTGATGCGAGCATTCGTCCTTCAAGAGGAGCTTAAGACGACTGAGGAATCAATGAGGTGTTTGGACATGGCAGTCACTTTACCTTTCGTATTTTATGTTTGATCACACGACTTGTTCTTTGAATTTATAGTCACACGACTTTGCCCATTTTGTTGAGGATTTTTCCTTTTTTTTTTTTTTACATTTCCCTAACTTTTGCCTGGACAAACTCTTTTGAATTTTGGGTTTGAAGTCCAGCGGGATGCCCTAACTTTTGCCTAAGTCATATGTTTTCAATTTATTGACTTAGCGGGCTTTCTTTTCTCTTTTTTTTTTATTCGTTCTTTTTTGAACAAGTCGTATGATCCTGACACGTCTTCAATTTGTTGGAAAGATTGTAACTGCCTCATTTCTTGGTCGACGAGGGATAGTCGTTGTTGCATTGTCATATTTTGACCTCCTGTTGCGAGAGATGACCATTGCGGTCTCGACTTTTCCTCAACCTTTTTGAAAGATAACCATTATTGTATCCTTAGATTCGTGTTCCTGATGAATTTTGAATGCTCAATCAAATTAACTGAATACTACCCTGCCCCTGGGTTAAATGTGAGGTTTTTTCGTATAGAAAAGAAACTCCTACTTCAAGGCTCAAATGGGTTGACAAGGGATTAACTTCCTTATATCTCCAGTGTTTGGGAATTTGAAACAATGCCTGTACATCATCAACAGGGTTTTACTCGAAAGCACACCTTTAGAGATTATGAGTACTATTTGCTCTTCATTCTCCCTTCAGAGTCATCATGCTTTATCACTGAGAGTTTGGTATCACAAGCAAAGAAAAACATATTAGAGCGAGAGCGAATGGATTTTTTCAAGACAAACATATCCAATGCATCGTTATTATAGTTCAAAAACAAATAAGTATTGCATATAGACAGTATTGAACAAGAACAAGAAAGATTACGCATGAAAATGCATGAGAAATTACAAATTGCCAACATTGAGGAGATTTTCTCCGTATGGACTTATTGCTTCAGAAGGTCCATTGGGTCGAAGGAGAACTTCAAATCTGGACTGCAGGTGTGAATATGATAGCCTTTTCATCAATCAGGTCTTGTACCTTATCTCGGACTGGTTGGCAATTATCAATCGATTGACCAAGTGCCCCAGAGAGGAAACCAAACCAAGCGTTCGTATCTGAACTACAGATTACTTCTAAGAAGAAGATTCTGACGAAGCCACAAAGGAGTTGTAAGTATCAAGCTTTAGGGATTTGAGGCAGAAAATGAGAAGCTCGTTGTCCGGAAACCTGTTATGCAATGATATGTATGTAAATGCGTATGCAATGTTTTCAAGGATCTTTATGGAATTTAGTTTGCAACATTGAAATATAGCTGCAGCTTTGTTGAAGAACTTTGACTTCCATCTTTGAACGTCCTTTTTTATGAATCAAGCTCACCATATCCAGTGGGTCATAGCCTCTGATTCAGGATACTTCTGAATTTTGATGGTACACGGCTAGAGGAAAATAAATCCTCTTATCCCTTGATAGGAATTCAGTCCTCGATAAGAGCACCTGAAATTGTGCACCCTAAATTCCTAAGATCCTTGAAAGGGTTAGTTAGATCATGTTATGCTTATGATGTTATGATGTCATGATGTTATGCAATGCATCAGGCAAAGCGTAAGGATAATAAGGACGAGTGAGTCCCACAAGAAAAACCTGCAAAAAAAACCAAATGGTTAGTAGCAAGCACAGACAAGTCACACAAGTGTCCTTAGGTTTAAAGGCATGCATGAAGTTTGTAGGTAACTACCCTCCCCACTGACGTTTAGTTGGTTCAACCTGTCCTAGAATAGTAACCGGGTTCTATGGTGCTCATCTCGACGATCGTTCTCGAAAGCATTATCTCAGTCAGCACTCGGGTGGCTGACCGAAAACATCTTGAAAGATTGATCTCAATGAGTGTAGCTTCGAGTATCAACCAGCTTCGGTCAAGGTCCAAAGCCGGCCATCTCGCTACTTCTTAATAGGCCAAAGTCAAGTTCAACTAGGGTTCTAAGGGCAAATTAGTGCTTCACGACACTACATGGTAGCCTAATGTCTCCTCGATCATGTTCAAGGGCCATCAGAACCAACCAAAGTGTCACACTAACGGTGGCCACCATATCAACCATATCGGGACGAGCCGTACAGTCTCCTTGGTCTATTGCCACATACCTAAGGTACACTAGATCCGGGTGTAGGATCTTTCACACGAGTAAACCCAAACAATACCCTTAAAAATAAAGCACGCAAAACAAACAATTGAGAACATTTATAATGAACTAAAGCCCTAAGGTAAACCCCTCTTAAAAATATGTCCCCAGCAGAGTCGCCAGTTCTGTAACTCGGTGAACTGACTTTTATTTTTAATACGCAACAATGTTGCGGTGAGCATGAGTCGCCACCGACTTTTATTTTGTCCAATGTTAGGAAAGGTAAAAAGTACAGAAAAAGACCTTTTGAAAAGAAAACGGGCTCGGGGGGTAAGTTATGAAAAGGGAAGGTGCAAGCACCCTTTTCATCCGTAGTTATCTACGGGCTCTTAATTTGCTTAGCTCATGTTTGTTTGTTTTGAATTGAAAAGGGCCATAAGGACTTTAGCGTAAATGCGTAGCCTTAGTTTTTCGAAAGAGTTTTGAAAAAGATGTTTTTTATTGAGCTAGGCATATTAAGAGCACTACCCTAAATAGTTGGTCTTTTTATATACCTTTTAAAATTCCTAGGATTATCCATACTATGTAGAAGTAGGAAATCCTTGTTTATATTGGACGTGTTCGGGACATCGAAGGGTCATCGTATGGTCATTGAAAGCAACAAATAGAGATACTTTAGCAATTTAGCGGGACTATCATCATTTTCCGAAGGGACTCAGAGGGGCAAGATCTTTTACCGTAGGCAACTCCGAGGGACATTTAGGGACTAAGATCTTTTTATGATGATATTTTCATGAGGATCATCGTTTGCTAAAGTACCTCCATATTCGAGAGACACAACATTATATTCGAAGGCAACCAAGAGGGGCGTACCCTAAGGGTGAGTGTGTGCACCAAGCATGTGTGTTGGATTCGAATATTTTATCTTAATTAGTGATCTACGATTGAGATTTATGTCTTTTCACGCCCTAAATTACTATCACACACATATAAGTATTGCAGAAAAATAAAAAGCAGAAAATAAAGGGGTCCTAGCTATTACATGGCTTCGGGAAGGGGGTTACAATAAAAATTGAGGAGTGCGGAAAGTAATGACCTATTTAACTATTACAACCCAAATGAAAGTTAAAGTGAAAGTAAAAGATTAATCTGTACAAAAATTAACTAAAATTTTGAATATCCATAAAAAAGGAGCCCAATGCCTCAATGATAATAATATCTCGCAAAACAAGAAAGCGTTAGCAAAGAATATATGTATAACACCTGAGTAAAAAAATAGTAACAAATATTAATTACAATTAACAAAACTGAGCATATTAAACCATAAAAGAAAATGCCTGAATAAAATATTTTAGGTTCTCGATATTTTAATATTTATATTTTTTTAAAGATTTAATTAGGAATTTATTCACGGGTAATTATAAGAACAATTAACTTAAGCGGGTAGTTAATATGTACAAGTTACAAATCATTTACTAGAATAGGGATGTTAAATTAACTCAAAAAGAATGCTAGGTGCAAAATAATTGTTATTCTAAACTTAAAAGATTAAAAGACATATTTGGATTTTTAAATAATTAATCTAGTTAAATACATGTTTATCTTTTTAAGATAAAAAAGAGTAAATAAAATATATAATAATGAATAAATAAACATAAAAAAAAAGATAGAAGGAGTGGGGGGAGACGCTCCACCACATCCTGTGTAAAGAAATATATACATATTTTTTTAAAAAAAATAATAACATGATTAATAATAGAAAATAAAAGGTATATTATATCTCCTTCATTATTGTTTTAGTGTTAATGAAAAAAAAAAAGATCATGAACTCATTCCCTCTCTGTCAGCATCAACCATGGAAGCAAACAACAACACCACACCATATTACACCACACCATATTTCTTGATCTCTCTTGCAACAATGTTAAATTAACAATTAGCAAGACGAACTTAAAGAGAAAAGGCGACGAAAGGGAATTACCAAAAGAAAGGGGCAGATCCGGTGGCAGAGCTGCTGCAGATGGTGGTCGGTCATGTGGTGCGATCTGCTGTGCAATGAGGCGGTGACGGTGTTGTTGTGTTGTTGACGACAACGTCGGATCTGTCATCCATCGTGGTGGCTGAGCGGAGTCGGTAAGAAGATGGTCGCGGAATGCATAGTTTTCCAGCAACGAGATATTCTCCGATCCAATCCTGTTTCATCCCCTGCAAATTTGACATAAAAACACCCAAAACAATGACAGTATTTTATATATTTCAAGCTCATAAACACATCTAGTAAAATGATCATGTTCACAATTGTTATTGGTTTTAGTTGTGGTGATGGTGTTGTTCCGCGTCGGATTCACGTGGTGGTCACCGGTGTTGGTGTGGAAGCTGTGGCGGTGTTGACGACTGCATTTTACTGTGAGAGTGTTAGTTATGTGGAATAAGGATTAGTGGTTATATGTGGAAGTGAGGTTAGGATTGTTTAGTAGTGTATGTACGTGTGTATCCCGCCCTTAGTGTGTTATTCTCCTCCTATATTTATACATGTCCAAATGGATTAACAAATGGGGAAATAAATAAGATCAAATTAAAAGCAATTATAATAAAATTAATATCAAAATATTTGTTTTAATTTTTTCTAAGAATAGGGAAAATCAAATCAAATTTTCAATGATAATTAATTAGAAATTATTATTATTATATATTTTTTTTTTATCTTTATGATTTTTCGGTTATTTTTGGGATTAAAATAGGAAAAAGTTAAAAAAATATTTTTTTAAAATAATAAATAAATAAAATACGAAAATAATGGTTAATTAATAAAAAAACTTATTTTTGTGATTTTTTTTTAATATTTAAAACATAAATAAAGTTAGTAATGAATAAAAGGGAAAATATTGGTAAGTGAGATTCGAACTCGGGACCTCTCGCCCTTGCACCTCTTACGCTCAAATCCTTACCAACTGGCTATGTCAATTACTTGAAATAAAATGACATTTCCAAATATATGAGGGCAAATTTTGGGGTATGACATGCCCCTATAGGTTAGACTGACCTATTCATGTCTTTATCACTAGTCATAGCTAATGATTCATATTCAGTGAGAATTAGGTCAATGTCTTTAAGTACCGGACTCTTAGAACTATTTTAGCCCCACTCAAGGGAAAAATAAATATATCAACTTTGAATTCATGTGAGCCTAATAGAATATGAGTTTGAGAACACATCAATGAACAGTTGAGTTCTCCACCATTACCAACAAGAACTTGGAACGAATGTGTTGGTTGTAGCTGAAGTGCTACTTGCTTAGCCACTTTGCCCTGAATAAAGTTGGGTCGAAACCACAGTCAATGAGGATATATATGAGATTTTGTTGAAGATGACCCAAAACACAAAGGATTTGTTGTATGGTGTGGTCGTTGAGGGTATGTAGGCTTATGTGGGTGTGGGACCAATATTGGATGGGGAGGGAGTTTGATTAGGTAATGGGCTCTAGGTAATCGATGTTGAGTTGGATAAAGTCAATTTGAAATGGGTGGACTCCTTAATGGATAGTAGAAACTCGTGTTTTATGATGACAAGATGGAACAAACGCTTACAATGACGGCCGATTTGGTAACGCTCGTCACAATTGTAAGATAACTTTTCCTCATGGAAAGCTTGAAGTTCTTCCAGGAAAAAGCGGTTAATTAATGGTTAAGGGTAAGGTGGTGAGGTGCTAAGGGTTGGGTTGAAAGATGAAGACTATAGTAGTTTGGGTTTTGGTGGTGGTGGGTAAGAGCTACACCGGTCCTAAAACTTGTCTTCCCATAACTTAGAAAGGCAAATGGTTTGAGTAAGAGTAAGAGGTTGCAGGGCTTGAACCCCCTGACGGATTTCTGATTTTAGACTAGAAATAAAACAACTTAAGTAAATGGATGTGGTAAGCCGAAGATGCGATTTGCAAGGATCTCGATTTGGGTTTGGTACTCCTTAATTGTGATGGTTTGACATAGTTTAAACAATACACCTTTTGGATCTTCATACATCGACGAAGTAAAATGCAACTCTAGAGTGTACAAGATCCCGAGCCAAGAGATGAATTGATCGTTGGAGAACATCCATTGAAACCATGTGAGCGCCTCCATGTAGAAGGCTACGATGCGCAAATAATGGTCCTCTGGTGTCAAATGAAAAATCAAAGAACTGAGTAATTTTGAAGATCAAACCCATGGGATATGTGCCATCGAATCTGGGTATGTTAATCTTAGTTGTAGTGGTGGAAGCGTGGAAAATTTTGTTTAATGGAGGTTGGAATCCTATAGGTCATAAGTGATTCCAGTGATGGTGGAATTAGTGATGATGAAAAGGTTGCTTTGGAGGTTTTGCTGAAATATGAAGGCAAGGCCGTCAAAATCAGGGCGTGGTAATGAGCTCGTGATGGCAATTCATTGGAAGCACTGAATGTTACGTTTTCAATTATCACAACAATAAAGGAAAATGGCTAAGCTAATTTCGGCAAATAACTTTTGTAATATTTATCTGCATGTTTATTCCTTCTTATGACAAGTACATATATAACTAAATTGATTATAGTCTTTGACCAAACCTCATTTTATATAAACTCTAATGTGTAGCAACCTACCCTAAAAATTAAAGGTTTTAGAGTCGCCACCTATTCTACCAGGGCGAATAGGAAACCCTACGCAGTTAAGAAATCAGGGTAAGTTATTATAATCAGGTCAAGGGAAGGTGTTAGGCACCCTTAACCCTTTCCTAAGGTTTTGAATTTAGAGGCGGAGGTTTATGGCTAAAATAATTAGATTAATAGCTAAAGAAGTGAAAAGGGCAAAAATGAGATTTTGAATGAATTGAAATTTTAGGGAAGGGAACTCGCCTTGTTGCCAAGTGCCTACGTATCTCCTTAGGGAGAATCAGAGTCAACGTAGTTCACGGCACAGGGTTGTACGCCTTAAAATTTGATATGAGTAGTTAAGGTATTTTGAATTACCTATCGTAGTTTTGAATTTGTGATTTGAAGATGAAATGAGTGTTTTAATTATAGCGTACAACCCTAGTTTGATATGTTTTCGTTAGGTGCGATGATCAATAGATTTAATCATTATAATTAACGAATTAGATAAAGTATTGCTAACCATTCCGACCGATAGATTTGATCGTCACGAATAACAAATAAAGTGTATTTTAATCTTGTAATTAAATTTCATGTTTTATCATCATCTCTCATAACCAATAGATTTAGTTATTACACGATAATGAATTTCAATATTTATGTTTTATTATTTTATCCCTCGCCAATACGACTAATAGATTTAGTCGGATCGAGGAGAGAATTAGCCAAGAATTAGTTAAATTAGCATTAATAAATAAATTAATTCGATTAAATTTATTTCTCGTCAATCCGACTAATTGGTATAGTCGGATCGAGGAGAAAATTATACTAGAAAAAAACACAAATAAACAATTAACTAAAATTTATCAATTAAATTTATTCATTTTTACGCAGGGAGTGCATTTGCTAAAGGCTAGTAATTTGGGGGCGTGTAGATGGTAAGGGCTTAGGCCCAATGTATCTCAGGATCCGTTAGACCCTGTGTATTGAAGGTGCATGGGATATGGTGTATATTCAAGATCATGAATGTTGGATCTCGTACGTGGTTATCTAAGGGCCTGCGTGTGTTTGAATTGAGGATGCATGATTAGGATGGCGCACTGAATCATGTTCAGTGGCGCAGACAAGTGGCCATGGGAGAGCCACTTGTCATCATCCGGTGAAACTGTGAGCAACTACAAAAGGGTGGCTCCCCCGATCCTCACTTCTTTTTCTTTTCGTTTTTCTCTGTCTTCTTTTCCTCTTCTCTCTTCTTCTCTCTTTCTCTCTCAAATGTTTCCTCGGAAACCCACCGTTAACCACCACAAACCGTCTTGAACTGCCCCTGTCCCCACCATGGAAACCCAGTTTCCGATGAATGTTCATCGGCACATTCATACCTGCAACCCAAAACCCAGAAGAAAACGAACCCAGATGAAGATCATCATGATCTTCATCTTCCCCGCCCCCAAACTTCAAACATAAACCCAGAAATTCCACCTTAAACAAGAACCCTAACAATCTAAACCCAAACCCTTATGAACCCTAACCTAACCCTAACAACCTTATGAACCCTAAATCACAAAATTTCCAGAAACCAAAACAAAACATGCAGATCGATTCAACCCTAAGCTAAGTCAAGATTTTGTTACCTTAATTCTTGAATTCAGGAACGTGTATGCTCCAGATTCCGATCTACCTTTTCTAACCTTCTTCTTCTTTTGTGTTTGCAGGCCATGATTGAAGATGCGAGTTTTGTGTTCATGGCGCTTAGGGTTCCGTTCCAGAAAATAAATCCCAATCCCCTTCTTCTGTTCTCTCTTTTTCAATTTATAGACTTAGGGTTTCAATTTGTTTCAGGAATATTTAGATTAGATTCAATTAGCTTTTAGGATTTGATCTATTTTCATATTTGATTTGTAATTATAATTGATCGTTAATGAAAATATTATTTGATTCAACTTTAATTTCGTTTTGATTTGATTTTATGTTATTTAATTGTCCTCAGATTTGATTGTGTTTGATCCATGGGCCTGGGTTGAAGATGAACATGATTAGGGTTTGTGGTCTTGAGGAGCGGCGCAAGAGAGGATGGAGAAGATGAATAGGACCCGGGTCGGTTTGACCCGGTCCGTACCCGATCCACACACCTGGCCCAATGTTGACCCATTAGCTGGCCTATTACACGCCTGATACTCCCTAGCCCAAAGACTGATCCGTTAATCCCAATTAACTAATTAATAACACTAATAACTAAAAATGATTATGTTTAATAAAATAGACTAATAGCAAATAATAATATCATTAACAAACCTGCAACCAATCGTATAATTAACCCCTAATTGATTAATAAAAGATAACAAATAATTCTACTAATATTAATGATGATAATCCAAATCCTAATGATAATAAGAATGAGTAAATAATTAAAACTATATTGGAGTAGAGTAAAAAGGATAATAAAAATGATTAAGTGATGAGAAACAAATGGGCCAAAAACAAATTGGACTCCAAGACATTTGTTATTCACACCTCTACTTTGTTTCAGGGAATTTTATAAGAGATCGAGTTTAACAATAGATATACTAAACCATATGGCTCTTAATTTTAACACCCTCAACAAATTAAGACGTGAATTGTAACGGGTAAATTTTGGGGTATGACATAACGTTTTAAAAATCGGATCGGAGATCAAATCGGTAAAATTTCTGGTTTAATTGGTTAAACCTGTGGTCGAACCGTTTATTAAATAAACTAATAATATGAAACTAATTTTTGATAGATATGTCACACATAATCATATATTCACAACTTGATAAAATAAATATTTAAAAAATCAATTAAAAACTTAATACAACAATATCGATAGTACATATAATAACACAACATAGTAGTAAACTTCAATTTAACATTCATTTAAAAATAATTTGAACAAATTAAAGAATTACAATAAAATAAATTAAACTAATTCAAAACAAAAGTAAAATAATAGAACATAATAATTAAAATAAAGTTCAAATAATTAAAAATATCTAAATTAAAAGATAGAATACAAAAAATAAATAATACAAAACACGTCATTGAACAAAAAAAAATTCGAACCGAACTACAATAAACATATGATGAAGTGTGGTTGAAAGAAAAGCTATAACGGATTGACAAAAACTAAAAAAATTGTATGTTTGTGATAAAAACACGGAATTCTTTTTTGTGATTTGAGAATGTACGTTAAGTTTTAATATTTACATATTAAACTTTTTTAAAAAATAAAAAATGACCAATGATGCATTTTTTGAATCGGACGATTTTACAAAATTGAATCCGATTTTATGGTTTGAATGGTTTTGGACGATTCAATCCATTTTTTTGATTCTACTCTGATTTTGACGCACTAGCAATTTTGAAAGATTGATCCAATCAAATTCATCTTCGATTCATGGTCCAACCGATTGAACTGACAAGTGTTAAAGCGGTAGAGCGGCAAGCAACAAAAGATTTGGAAGTATTCATCTGGGATTTATCGTGTCCACAGAGATTGGTGAGAAGAACTGCCGTTCGACTATCTCGCGTTCTAAGTTTCATGATTGGGTGCGGAAAGTAAATGCGGGAAAAGTAAATAAAAGCAGATAAACAATCTCAATAGTCTAAGAGAAATAGTTATGGAGTTGTATTTCGTTCTACCCGTCGAATACTTAAATCTAAAGATCCATCGCTCGACACTCACAATACGCATCAACATCACCGGGCATCACTCGAGATGCCACATCGGTGTCCATGTCTGCAACACCGACGAAAGCTCAACCGTACTATTCACATCAGCGATTTCTCCACCGACACAAACAACACGGAGGCATTAGACTCGATACCCACTACGATTGTTAGTCCTGAATCCATGTCTGCAACCCAGAAACTAACAGTTATCATTCCTAATCAAGATCTATGGTGTCCATGTCTGCAACAACACAAATCCAGAGCATTTAAGCAAAAAGATCAAGAACAACAACAATGATGATTTGTAAAGCGAATATATAAACGGTCCCAAGATCCACAAATATACATACAATAAGAGTAGAAACATACATACAACACCCACCATTGGAATGAAACAAAGGGAAGAGAGAAGATGAACCGGAAAGACCTCACCGGTACAATGAAATCGAGTCAGATCCATGATCAATCCACATGACGTCGCACCCAATGGTGTTTCCTAAGCCTCTAAACTACCAAAAAAGGATCAGAGCTCAACTTGTCAAGAAGAGGTGATAAAAAACCTAAAAAATCTGTTATTAACTATTTATACAAAACTGAGTTTCGCAGTGGGCGCGACGCGCCCTACTTCAGTGCGACGCGCCCTGTATAAATTTACCAAACCGCCTGTTGAATAGTATATTCAAGGCAAATATTTTTAAATCGTATCCACAGAGATTGGGTGATATTACCGCCGTTCTATAGTTACTATCGCTTTAAGTTTAAGTTATAACAAAGTTGGTTTAAGTTGAGTTTCTATTTTTCTATTCAAAAGGTAAAACAAGTAATAAAATAAGATTTGTTCAAAGATAAAAGATTGACAAGATTGGTTTTGGTTTCACTATTCCTATCTTCTATGTGACTTTAACAACTAATGCATAACTTCAATAGCAATGAAAATGTTCTAGTATCCTCTCAACAATGTTTATGTCTAAACAAGGTTGTGAAAGTTAATATATTAATCTTTAGATGATCTCTCACTCTAACTATCAATATACTAATCTTGATTGTTTGATACAAATAGAAAAGTGGCAAATAAATCTATCTCTAGCATTCATTCACTACTTGATAAAATGTTGTAGACCAAGACTTGAAATATATTTCTCAATCATAAATCAAATCTAAATATGAAATTTAAAACAACAACATTCATCCATTTCAATACTAATGAAGTTCATACAAAAGTGTTAGAGGAAATACATAGTTAACAAGGATAGCTACTACCTCCAATCTTGTCAAAGTGGGATTTAGCTACTCATCACCATGGTTGACAACAAGAACAATGAAGAAGAAGCTATGAGCATCAATCTCTCACAAAGGTGCAAACTTTTCTCTCCAAAACCCTAATCTCAATGAGTGGTGTACAATAGAATAGAATGTTCTATTTCCCCTTTTTATCTCCCTAAATAACCCCTAATTCGTACTAACTTTTAATCTTTAAAAGATAAACCCTTTCTCATGACAAGTGGCAACCAAATAAAAGAACAAATTCTGCAGCGCACTGTTTGCGGGGCAAACAATGTTTGCGGGGCAAACAGGGAATCTTTTGCCACATCAGTTTCACTTCAAAATGGGACTTGTTCAGCCTCAATCAGTTGGCGGGGCAAAGGATGTTTGCGGGGCAAACAGGCTTCATCAGCACTTCTTTTGCTATTCCAAGTCTTCAAGTAATTCCTCTTTGCTTCCATGAGCTTCAAACCTAATTAAAGCACTACAAAACTAACAAACATGTGAAATAACAATTCAAATGAACTAAAACTTAACAAAATTGCAAAGTTATTAAATTGTACGAATAAAAGTGTGATTATTGAATGAAAAGTGGTTAAAGAGACCAAAAACAATATATGAAAATTAGTACTATTTGGTCCCTAACAACTCTCCCCAACTTACCATTTTGTTTGTCCCTAAACAAAAATTCACAAGAGTAGCAAGAGCAATGCACAAGAGAATAATGGCAAGGTAATCGAACACTCAAGTGGCTCAAAAGTATAAGTCTTCCCAAAGTACACTCACCACAATGCTAAAACAAAGCATGAGAAAGAATGATGGCAAGGTGCAAATCATTATCAAGAAATTCCAAAAGAGACATGTCAAAATTGAATCAACCTACACACACATCAAAGTAATGATGAATACAAGAAGGTTCACTTTCACTCATCCGGGCATTTAAAACAACAACAACTCAAATCATGCTTTCACCACAACAAGTTCAAAATTATGTGCAAAGTGAGAATCAAGAGGGCTTTTATAGGTTGTAATGTGGTTTGGGTTACAAAGAAAGGATTTTATTAAAGGGAAATTAAACAAAAATGCCTATCCTAAGGGAGCATTCCTATCAATTCATTTAACAAAAACACTTGCTTGAATCCCCTTTTCTTTCTTTTTCTCTTTTTTTTCTTTTTCTTTTTCTTTTTCTTTTTCAACAACACAAAACGGGAACGGTTTTTCTTTTTCTTGCCCCAAAATTTCAAAATGTGTTGTTTTGTTCTTTATTACCACAAAACTCACAAGTACCACTTTTCATTTGTTTCAATCAACTCTCCCCAACTTTAGGATTCAACCCGTAATAGATACAACAATGCTCCCTACATAGGCATAGGCACAAGGCAAAATTGCAACCATTGCGGTTGAAGGTTTTAATGAAAGAACAAAAAATTAGGATTCACATACAAAATATTTTCAATAATCACATGAATCCTAATAAGCTCAAAGGGGTTGACTAAGATTCACTCCTCACAAGGTTAATTGATCTAACTTTTTGGTCAAGTGGTTTTTCTCAAATTCAAACAATGCCTCTATCACTTTCACACTTTTCACAAACAAGAATTATGCATGGTTTAACATGATAAAAATGAGTTGAAATAAATTCCGGTATCCCGCATTTAGTGTACAATGGAAGGTTTCCTCACTTGGCTAAGTTCTAAATTTTGATTCAAAAATGACATGCGACTCGAGGAATTTATGCTAAGTAATTTGCACACACCATCAACTAACCATGTTAAGTCTAGAAAGCGATAAAGTGTACCTTAATTTTCCTTGATACTGATTCTCATCATTGCCACTCGAAGTGTTCACCAAATCAACTCTTGTCCGTGCCCAATGGTTCCTCAAAATTCCTTTGCAAAAGAACAATTAAACAAACACTTTGAAAAAGTTGGGTTAATCACTTTCCACCCAAACACACAATTAAACTACAATAATAAAAATGCAATTTTTAAAAGGTTCAAATGGTGAAACGAGAGCCACCATAAAGTACACAAAATAAAAATAAAAAAAAAAAAACGAAAAGTGCAACAGTAATTAAATAGAAATAAAACAGAATTCAGACTAAATTAAAATAAAAATAAAAATACAAAAGTGTTGCAACACTACGTCAATCCTCATCTTCGTCACCGCCACCAACTGCCCCTATCACATCTTCCATCGTGTCATCCTCGTTTCCAGTACCACTGCCTCCTGCACCCCCCATGAAAGCTGGCCTGCCCACAGGCCAATTTGCATAAGCATCATACTCTGCTTCCAAAGAGGTGCGCTGAAATTGCTGAGCTAAAGTTTGCACCAAGAACCGGTTGGATCTTTGAGTCGCCTCAAAGTTCTCTGCACAATAGGTGGCAAAGGCCATGTGATCAAAAACAGGTGCTCGCCCCCCTCCGGATCTCGAAGTGGATGCTCCTCCTCTTTCAGCTTTCTTTGTTGCGCCTTCACAAAACCTGCTAATAAAAGCTTCATTAATAACACTTGTGATTTTGAAATGTACCTCAGTCGGGATGGCTACCCTCGCATTGTAACACAGCCCCATGATTAATCCGGGATAGATAAGGACACCGGCTTTGCCTCCATGCCTTGTTCCCATAACCGATACTCTCCTCATTTCTTCAGAAATAATGCTGGCCAAATCAATCGGCACTCTGTACAAGATGCAAAACAGCATGTATCCTACTTCTAGTGAGATATGTGTTGTGTGGGTTCTTGGCCGGATGTTATGCAATACCACCACTAGCAAGGCTTTAACCTCCACTTTAAAATCCTCTCTTTTCCATCCTTTTGGCGCTCCCGAATCATTCAACTCATATGTCTTTCCTTCGAGGCATAAGGACTCACTGACGACTGTGATGTTCCAATCATTAGTGAGAAACCTTCGGTGGTACTCGCTTCTCACTCCATCGGGTAGCTCTAATGGGGATCCCAGGTATTCATTTATAGCACTCCTCTTAAAAGAGATGGTTTTCCCCCTCACCATTGTCTTGTATAAAAATTCGGTCCCATCTTCAACCGGAATGGCATTCGCATAGAATTCGCGAACAAGGTCATAATTAATCTCAGCTACCGGTTCACATATCTTTCCCCATTTGAGTCTCTCCAATGTCTGAAGTAAACCTCGCATCGGACCATTTGGTTTGAACCTGATGAACCTTTCAGCCTGGACGGTTCGGTTGCACAAGTAGGTATATCGCTCCTCTTGTTCCTCGCCAAGAAACCTTGGTGCGGAGTGGGAAGGATTGGTGCTTCTGGTTTTTGTGCGCTTTGACATCTGCAACCAATCAATCAACCAAACCATGGCAACCAAACTGTTAGAAATAAAAACAAGAATTCATAAAACAACCAGTTTGCGGCGCCATCATTGTTTGCGGCGCAAAGGTGTGGGTTCAAACCCAGTTCGCGGCGCAAAGGTGTGTTTGCGGCGCAAACCATGCGATACTCAGCAGTTATGGCTTAGAATGGAAAGGTTGCTTGCAATAAGAAGAACCCAGTCACATAATTACAACATCACCCCATTAACCAGTAAGATTAACACATGCAAGTTTGAATTTGTGAACATTAAGATTGAATCTACTATGCTACTTAAGGAACCCTAACCTAGAATGATATTACAAAAAGTTTCAAGAATCATGAACATAGTAAATGCATACCTTGAATTCGAGTTGCAGAAATTGAAGAGGGGATGTGGGTGATAGTGTTGGTGAATTTAGGGTTTGAAAGTGGAGAGTTGAAGTTTTGTGAGAGAGAGAGTTTAAAGGGAAATGCAAGAGTAACTTAAAATAAAATGGAAAAGTAAAAGTTAAAAGAGTGCTTAAGTAAAGTAAAAAATAAAGAAAAAGAAAGGAGTTTGCTGCCTCGCAGGGTTTGCGGCGCAATCCCTTGTTTGCGGCGCAAACAGGATGTAATTCCTTTGTAAAAATGACTTGCTTTCTGTTTTTGCCCTGTTTGCGGGGCAAACCTTGTTTGCGGCGCAATAGCTGAAAAGAAAAAGAAAATTCTCATTTTTTGCGGCGCAAACACTTGTTTGCGGGGCAAACAGAATACATTTTCTTTGTAAAAATAAGCAGCTCTCTGTTTGTGGTCTGTTTGCGGGGCAAACACTGTTTGCGGGGCAAACAGACTTAAATTCTCAAAAATTGCCAATTTCACAACACCCTTCACTTGCGAAAGATAATACAAACACCTAACAACTATAAAACAGAAATTATATGAAAATAACACTAGCAACTTACGACGTTGGGGTGCCTCCCAACAAGCGCTTTGTTTAACGTCGTTTAAGCTCGACGGTTCAATGATCCTCACGGATCATTAAGTAACATAGCACATGATTCGCGCATCACTTCCCCACCATGATAAAGCTTGAGTCTCTGACCATTAACTGTCCAGCTTTCCTTAGACTTGGGATCCTCAATCACAATGGCTCCATAGTCCCTCATTTCCTTCACCACAAATGGTCCAGACCATTTTGATTTAAGTTTACCGGGAAACAATCGAAGCCGTGAATTGAATAGCAACACCATCTGCCCCTCATGAAAACTTTTGCATCGGACCTTTTTATCATGATAAGCTTTGACTTTGTCTTTGTAGAGCTTATTGGAGTGATACGCCTGGTCCCTTAACTCTTCCAATTCATGGAGTTGGTCTTTTCTTTTGTGGCCGGCCAGAGCGGAATCAAAGTTCAGAAACTTAAGAGCCCAAAGTGCTCTATGTTCCAACTCTACTGGAAGATGACAAGTTTTTCCGTAGACCATCTGAAAAGGGGTTAGTCCAATAGGGGCTTTGTAGGCAGTACGGTATGCCCACAAAGCTTCATCTAGTTTCAAAGACCACTCTTTTCTAGAGCTCGAGACCGTTTTCTCAAGAATTCTCTTTACCTCTCTGTTTGATACTTCCGTTTGACCATTCGCTTGTGGGTGATAGGGGGTGGTCACCTTGTGTTTTACACCATAATGTTCTAAAACTTTTTCCAGAGGTGTATTACAAAAGTGAGAACCTCCATCACTTATCAACACCCTTGGCACACCAAAACGTGAGAAGATATTTTTCTTTAAGAATTTGATCACTGTTTTGGAGTCGGCCTTAGGTGTCGCAAGTGCTTCTACCCACTTAGATACATAGTCAACGGCAACAAGAATGTATTCATTAGCGAAAGAGGGAGGAAACAGACCAACAAAATCAATGCCCCAACAATCAAAAACTTCAACTTCTAACATATTGGTTAAGGGCATTTCATCGCGTTTGCCTATTCCTCCACTCCTTTGGCATTTGTCACAACTTTTTGCGTGCTCATGAGCATCTTTGAATAGAGTAGGCCAGAAGAACCCTGACTGGAGTACTTTGGTGGCAGTTCTCCATCCACTATAGTGGCCTCCATACGGAGAGTTGTGACAATGCCAAAGAATGTCTTTCGCTTCTTCATTGGTGACACATCTTCTCAAGATGTTGTCAACACCTTCTTTGAATAGATATGGGTCATCCCATACATAGTGTTTGGCATCCGCTAAAAATTTCTTTCTTTGATTGCTGGTGAGGTCCTCCGGGATCAACCCGGTTGCCTTATAATTTGCAAAATCGGCAAACCAAGGCCTCACGTGAATCGCAAAAAGTTTTTCATCGGGAAATTCTTCTCTTACTTCTATCTCATTCTTTGTAATCTCCACGTTTACCAATCGAGATAAATGATCCGCCACCAAGTTTTCGGATCCCTTTTTGTCTCGGATTTCCAAATCAAACTCTTGTAAAAGTAAAATCCAACGGATTAACCGTTGTTTGGAATCCGGCTTGGTTAGCAAATATTTTATCGCGGAATGATCAGTGTAGACTACAACTTTAGAACCGATCAAATAAGCTCTAAATTTCTCCAATGCATACACTATGGCTAGTAGCTCTTTCTCAGTTGTTGCATAGTTAATTTGAGCTTCATTCAAAACTTTACTAGCATAGTGGATTGCATGGAAAACTTTTGATCTTCTTTGACCTAGTACCGCCCCCACCGCATAATCGCTTGCATCACACATGAGTTCAAAATCCATTTTCCAATTTGGAGCAACGATTATGGGTGCGGTAACTAATTTGTCTTTCAGCTCAAGGAATGCTTTTAGACAAGACTCATCAAAATTAAAATGCGTACCTTTGTTGAGTAAATTACTCAATGGCTTTGCGATCTTCGAGAAATCCTTGATGAATCTCCTGTAGAAACCGGCATGTCCAAGAAAACTCCTTATTCCCTTGATGTTGGTTGGTGGCGGCAGCTTCTCTATGATTTCCACTTTGGCTTTGTCAACTTCAAGTCCTTTGGAAGAAATTTTGTGTCCAAGAACCACTCCTTCGGTGACCATAAAATTGCATTTTTCCCAATTGAGCACAAGGTTGGTCTTCACACATCTCTCCAATACCACTTCAAGATTCTTTAAGCATAGGTCAAAAGATGCTCCATACACCGAAAAATCATCCATGAACACTTCAATACATTCCTCAATCAAGTCCGCAAAGATGGCTTGCATGCATCTTTGGAATGTAGCTGGAGCATTACATAGTCCAAAGGGCATTCTTCGATAGGCAAAAACACCAAAGGGACATGTAAAAGCGGTCTTCTCATGATCCGTCGGGTTCACCGAAATTTGGTTGTAGCCCGAATAACCATCTAAAAAGCAATAGAAATTCTTGCCGGCTAGCCTTTCCAACATTTGATCCATGAAAGGCAATGGGAAATGATCCTTTCTTGTTGCTTGATTTAATCTTTTATAGTCGATACACATTCTCCATCCGGTTACCGTTCTTGTCGGAATCAATTCATTCTTTTCATTTCGGATAACCGTCATGCCGCCTTTCTTAGGAACAACTTGCACCGGACTTACCCATTCACTATCGGAAATAGGATAAATCATCCCGGCCTCTAATAGCTTAACTACTTCCTTCCTCACGACTTCCTTCATTGATGGGTTGAGCCGTCTTTGAGGTTGAGCAACCGGTTTGTAATCGTCCTCCATCATGATTTTGTGCATGCAATAAGCGGGGCTAATACCTTTCAAATCAGATAAAACCCACCCTATTGCACCTTCATGCTTCTTTAACACCTCGATTAAGCGAGTCTCCTCTTGAGTGGACAAAGAATTACTAATGATCACCGGCTTAGTGAAGTTGTCACCAAGGAAAACATACTTCAAATGAGGTGGCAACATCTTTAGCTCAATTTTTGATTCTTCCACTTTCTTTTCCGCATGCAACTCTTCTACCTTTTCTTCATTATGGTCTATCTCCCCACAAGATTCCAACTCATTCAAGAATGCTTCCATTTCTTTCTCTTCAATCTCGGATAAGACATTATAAGCTCCTATAAGAGATCTTTCCAAAGAACTAGAGATGTGAACTTGATTAGCAACCTCCTCGATCTCCTCTTCGGTAGCATCGACTCGAAATGTGTCATATTTATCCTTGGGATGCTTCATTGCTTCAAAGAGATTGAAAGTGACTTCTTCATCTTGCACTCTCACCTTCATAAGACCATCATCTATGTCAATCATCATCCGGGCTGTTTTCATGAAAGGTCTTCCAAGTATCAATGGTACGTCACGGTCTTCTTCCATATCAACTACCACAAAATCTACCGGGAACAAGAATTTGTCCACTTTGACTAGCATGTCTTGTGCAACTCCGTAGGGAGAGGTGAGAGACTTATCGGCTAGTTGTAAAGTCATTCGGGTCGGCTTCATCTCTATGTTTCCCAATCTTTTGATGATGGATAACGGAATTAAATTAATACTTGAGCCCAAATCGACCAAACCGTTACCTATGTAATGACCTCCGATTGTAAGCGGCAAGGTAACCCGTCCCGGATCGGCTTCTTTCTTTGGTAATGTCTTTTGGATTATTGCACTACAACGAGCATCAAGTAGAATAGTTTCCTCTTCCGAATATCTCTTTTTCTTGGTGAGAATGTCCTTCATGAACTTTGCATATTTTGGCATTTGTTCTAACGCTTCGGAAAACGGGATATTCACTTGGAGTTGTTTGAAAATATCCATAAACCTAGCGTATTGCCTTGCATTATCCTTCCTTGATTTGGCATGAGGGTATGGTAAGTGTTGGGGAGGGATTTCGCTCTTTCGTTCATCTCTCTTTTTATTTCTCTTCACACTCTTAGTGTTTTTCTCCTTTTCTTCATCTTCTTTCCTCTCTTTTTCAACTAAGTCTTCCTCTATCTTTTCCTCACTTTTTTCTCCCTCATTTTCAACTATCACTTCTACTTCTTCCTCTCCAACTACTACCTCCTCATCATCTTCCACTATGACCTCTTCATTCACACCATTATTCACCTTCCTCCCACTTCTTGTAACAATGGCTTTGCAATGTTCCTTAGGATTGGTTTGGGTGTTGGCGGAAAAGGATGCTCCCGGTTGTTGCTCGGAAAATTGCTTTGCAAGTTGACCCACTTGATTTTCTAAATTCTTTATGGCCGCTTCATTGCTCCTTTGGTTAGCCATGGATGCTTGCATGAATTGGGTAAGAGTGTCTTCCAATTTTGAGCTCCCACCTTGAGATTGTTGACCTTGGACTTGAGGATTTGGGCTTTGATAAGGACTTTGATGTTGATAGTGTTGATTGTTGAATCTTGAGGGTTGAAATCCTTGGTTGTTTCTTTGGTACGGGTTATTGTGAGGTGGAGGTTGCCTTTGATAACCTTGATTTTGATTGTTGACATAATTCACTTCTTCACCCTCGGGAGGAGGACAAAACCCGGTAGGATGGTCACCTTGACAAAGTTCACAACTTGCTACGTGAGAAGTCATTTGCATCCCATGAATTTCCTTCATTTGTTGTGGAAGCTTCGACATTTGCTTAGTGAGTAACTCAACTTGTTGAGAAAGAATCTTGTTTTGAGCAAGGATAGCATCATTGGTGTTTAATTCGAGAACACCCGGCTTTCTTTGTGATGGACTCCTATCATGTTGAGTTTGGAGATCATTGAGTGCCATACGATCGATTATCATTATTGCATCCTCCGCGCTTTTTGACATTAGAGAGCCACCCGCGGTAGCATCCAAAAGTGTCTTGTGCACCGGTTGAAGTCCATTCCGGAAGATGTGGATTTGAGTGAGATCATCAAAACCATGACCCTTGCATTTTCTAAGCATGGATTTGAATCTTTCCCAAGCATCATTTAAGGACTCGTTGCTTCCTTGATTGAAAACCGCAATTGCCGTTTTGGCCTCCATGAATCGGGATTGAGGAAAATAGCGTTCTAAAAATTTTTCTTCCAATAGATTCCAATCCGTCATCACATTTGGTAATTGATCAAGATACCATTCTTTGGCTTTCCCAAGTAATGAGTGTGGAAATAGTCTCTTGAACAATGATTCTTCATTCGCCGCATCGACTCCCGTTGAACCCGCAATCTCATAAAATTTGGTGAGATGTGCGAAAGGATCCTCATGATCCATTCCGGTGAATGGATTTGCATAGACAAGTTGAAGGATTCCGGTTTTCATCTCCGTGTTTCCTCCACCTTGGGCATTACGTGCAAATTGAGCGGTACGCCTTGGACTATTGGCGGACATTTCGGTTGGAACAACACCCGCCATGTCTCCTTCAAAAGTGTCTACAACTACTTCTTCAATTTGATTGTTAGAAGAAGTAGATGCCTCTTCTCTTTGTCGCTTCTCTTGGGCCAATTTCCTTCTTCTTCGTGCTTTGCTATTGAGCTTTCGGAGTGTTCTTTCAATTTCGGGATCGAACTGAAATTGTTCTTCGGTAGCTTTTTCTCGCATGCACAAGAATCTACAAAACTAACAAACCAAGTGAAACGCAAGAGTAATATTAATAAAGTAACAAAACTTAAAACAATGAACTATTGCAATGCTTGCAATATCAAACGCCAATCCCCGGCAACGGCGCCAATTTGTTGAATAGTATATTCAAGGCAAATATTTTTAAATCGTATCCACAGAGATTGGGTGATATTACCGCCGTTCTATAGTTACTATCGCTTTAAGTTTAAGTTATAACAAAGTTGGTTTAAGTTGAGTTTCTATTTTTCTATTCAAAAGGTAAAACAAGTAATAAAATAAGATTTGTTCAAAGATAAAAGATTGACAAGATTGGTTTTGGTTTCACTATTCCTATCTTCTATGTGACTTTAACAACTAATGCATAACTTCAATAGCAATGAAAATGTTCTAGTATCCTCTCAACAATGTTTATGTCTAAACAAGGTTGTGAAAGTTAATATATTAATCTTTAGATGATCTCTCACTCTAACTATCAATATACTAATCTTGATTGTTTGATACAAATAGAAAAGTGGCAAATAAATCTATCTCTAGCATTCATTCACTACTTGATAAAATGTTGTAGACCAAGACTTGAAATATATTTCTCAATCATAAATCAAATCTAAATATGAAATTTAAAACAACAACATTCATCCATTTCAATACTAATGAAGTTCATACAAAAGTGTTAGAGGAAATACATAGTTAACAAGGATAGCTACTACCTCCAATCTTGTCAAAGTGGGATTTAGCTACTCATCACCATGGTTGACAACAAGAACAATGAAGAAGAAGCTATGAGCATCAATCTCTCACAAAGGTGCAAACTTTTCTCTCCAAAACCCTAATCTCAATGAGTGGTGTACAATAGAATAGAATGTTCTATTTCCCCTTTTTATCTCCCTAAATAACCCCTAATTCGTACTAACTTTTAATCTTTAAAAGATAAACCCTTTCTCATGACAAGTGGCAACCAAATAAAAGAACAAATTCTGCAGCGCACTGTTTGCGGGGCAAACAATGTTTGCGGGGCAAACAGGGAATCTTTTGCCACATCAGTTTCACTTCAAAATGGGACTTGTTCAGCCTCAATCAGTTGGCGGGGCAAAGGATGTTTGCGGGGCAAACAGGCTTCATCAGCACTTCTTTTGCTATTCCAAGTCTTCAAGTAATTCCTCTTTGCTTCCATGAGCTTCAAACCTAATTAAAGCACTACAAAACTAACAAACATGTGAAATAACAATTCAAATGAACTAAAACTTAACAAAATTGCAAAGTTATTAAATTGTACGAATAAAAGTGTGATTATTGAATGAAAAGTGGTTAAAGAGACCAAAAACAATATATGAAAATTAGTACTATTTGGTCCCTAACAACTCTCCCCAACTTACCATTTTGTTTGTCCCTAAACAAAAATTCACAAGAGTAGCAAGAGCAATGCACAAGAGAATAATGGCAAGGTAATCGAACACTCAAGTGGCTCAAAAGTATAAGTCTTCCCAAAGTACACTCACCACAATGCTAAAACAAAGCATGAGAAAGAATGATGGCAAGGTGCAAATCATTATCAAGAAATTCCAAAAGAGACATGTCAAAATTGAATCAACCTACACACACATCAAAGTAATGATGAATACAAGAAGGTTCACTTTCACTCATCCGGGCATTTAAAACAACAACAACTCAAATCATGCTTTCACCACAACAAGTTCAAAATTATGTGCAAAGTGAGAATCAAGAGGGCTTTTATAGGTTGTAATGTGGTTTGGGTTACAAAGAAAGGATTTTATTAAAGGGAAATTAAACAAAAATGCCTATCCTAAGGGAGCATTCCTATCAATTCATTTAACAAAAACACTTGCTTGAATCCCCTTTTCTTTCTTTTTCTCTTTTTTTTCTTTTTCTTTTTCTTTTTCTTTTTCAACAACACAAAACGGGAACGGTTTTTCTTTTTCTTGCCCCAAAATTTCAAAATGTGTTGTTTTGTTCTTTATTACCACAAAACTCACAAGTACCACTTTTCATTTGTTTCAATCAACTCTCCCCAACTTTAGGATTCAACCCGTAATAGATACAACAATGCTCCCTACATAGGCATAGGCACAAGGCAAAATTGCAACCATTGCGGTTGAAGGTTTTAATGAAAGAACAAAAAATTAGGATTCACATACAAAATATTTTCAATAATCACATGAATCCTAATAAGCTCAAAGGGGTTGACTAAGATTCACTCCTCACAAGGTTAATTGATCTAACTTTTTGGTCAAGTGGTTTTTCTCAAATTCAAACAATGCCTCTATCACTTTCACACTTTTCACAAACAAGAATTATGCATGGTTTAACATGATAAAAATGAGTTGAAATAAATTCCGGTATCCCGCATTTAGTGTACAATGGAAGGTTTCCTCACTTGGCTAAGTTCTAAATTTTGATTCAAAAATGACATGCGACTCGAGGAATTTATGCTAAGTAATTTGCACACACCATCAACTAACCATGTTAAGTCTAGAAAGCGATAAAGTGTACCTTAATTTTCCTTGATACTGATTCTCATCATTGCCACTCGAAGTGTTCACCAAATCAACTCTTGTCCGTGCCCAATGGTTCCTCAAAATTCCTTTTGGAAGTATTCATCCGGGATTTATCGTGTCCACAGAGATTGGTGAGAAGAACTGCCGTTCGACTATCTCGCGTTCTAAGTTTCATGATTGGGTGCGGAAAGTAAATGCGGGAAAAGTAAATAAAAGCAGATAAACAATCTCAATAGTCTAAGAGAAATAGTTATGGAGTTGTATTTCGTTCTACCCGTCGAATACTTAAATCTAAAGATCCATCGCTCGACACTCACAATACGCATCAACATCACCGGGCATCACTCGAGATGCCACATCGGTGTCCATGTCTGCAACACCGACGAAAGCTCAACCGTACTATTCACATCAGCGATTTCTCCACCGACACAAACAACACGGAGGCATTAGACTCGATACCCACTACGATTGTTAGTCCTGAATCCATGTCTGCAACCCAGAAACTAACAGTTATCATTCCTAATCAAGATCTATGGTGTCCATGTCTGCAACAACACAAATCCAGAGCATTTAAGCAAAAAGATCAAGAACAACAACAATGATGATTTGTAAAGCGAATATATAAACGATCCCAAGATCCACAAATATACATACAATAAGAGTAGAAACATACATACAACACCCACCATTGGAATGAAACAAAGGGAAGAGAGAAGATGAACCGGAAAGATCTCACCGGTACAATGAAATCGAGTCAGATCCATGATCAATCCACATGACGTCGCACCCAATGGTGTTTCCTAAGCCTCTAAACTACCAAAAAAGGATCAGAGCTCAACTTGTCAAGAAGAGGTGATAAAAAACCTAAAAAATCTGTTATTAACTATTTATACAAAACTGAGTTTCGCAGTGGGCGCGACGCGCCCTACTTCAGTGCGACGCGCCCTGTATAAATTTACCAAACCGCCCTAGCGCGCGACGCGCCCTAATCCGGCGCGACGCGCCCTAACTTCTGCCAGCTTATGTTCTTCAAACTCAAAGAGGGCGCGACGCGCCCTACAGCGCGCGAAGCGCCCTGCACCAGAACAACATAATTATTTCCTCTTTGCTCTCGCAGCCGTGTCTTCGACACTTTATTCCTCCAGGCTCCAAAAACGCAAGAATACCTACAAAAATACAACAAAACTATCAAACGGTATAAAAGTGTATGAAAATACATCTATTCACAAAGTATACGTATTTACACAAAAACAGGGAATTATTCAAACGGTATTAACAAAAAGCATTGATAAGTGCCACTATTTACATACACAAAATAACTACAATTTGGCACTTAACAACTCTCCCCAACTAGAATCTGTTTGTCCTCAAACAGGGCTAAACACTCAAATCGCAAAAGTAAAAATCCAAAGAATCAAGAATCAACAAAGTTTAGAAAAACGAAACAATTGTACGGTTCAAACAAAAACGTACGAACAAAGTAAACACTTACCACTATCCTACAACGACAACATGAAAATGAAACGATTCCTAAGTACAAAAATCATACAAAACATTCTAAACAAAAACAAGCTCAATCACGAATCACGTCTAGCAAAAACTCATCGGTAGATGAAAAACACAGAAAGGTGAGGACTTTGAACACTCATCCAACAATCTTGCAAACAATAGACAAAATTATGCGTTCATCTAAAAATAGTATTGAAAATGCAACGACACGAATCACAAGGGCTTTCAAGGTTGTAATGTGGCTCGGTTAACAAACAAGTGATAAGTCCTAAAGCTAATCGAAACAAAAACTTGCCTAAACCTAAGGGAGTAATTACTTCCACAAAGTTTCAAACAATACAATTTCAATCCAACTTTTCTCTTCATCACAAATTTCACACCAAACACAAAACTTATTAGCACACTCTTATTCAAAACTCTTTTTGTTCTTTTCTTTTTCAAGCTTTTCTCTTTTTTTTCCTTCTTTTTCTTTTCTTTCTTTCTCACTTTTTTTTTTCTTTTTCTTTTTCTTTTCTTAACCTCACATCAATCACAACATAAAGAGGCAAACACCTTCTCCCCAACTTGAATTCAACCATAACATAAAGTGAATACTCCCTACTTTCTAAGGCAAGGTAAAAATCCAACTAAACATCATAGTTAAGGTCAAGAAAACAATGATAATCAAAATCCATCAAAAAGGGTGAACTATGTCTCAAGTTCAAAAACAAAATGGACAATGACAAAAAGGCTCAAAGGGGGTACGAATGGTCACACACTCACAAGGTAAAATGACATTTGGCTTATGGTAGTTGTGCTCAAAATCAAACAAGTGCCTTGATCACTTTCGTGCATTCACAAAATCGATACAGACGAAAGATTAAACATAATAATATCCAGTTAAAACAAGAAATGTCGGTCACTCACATATATACACAATGGAAAGCCACCTCACATTTATGGTAAAAAGGGGAAACTAATTGTGATTCAAGTCATGAGCAAGTTATGCAAAAAGAATGAATAGTATGAAAATTGTACAAATGAAAAGTCTCCTAAACATGCTATGCTATAGAAAGCGATAAACGAGTACCTTGCAACGTACAAATTCGATCAATCATTACCGCACAACCGGCTTGTTGAATCAATCAAAATCGAAGAATTACCAAATGCGACTCCAAGTAATCGGGCCAAAATTTGAGTCTAAACACAAACAAAAGAATTAAAAATAAATCGATAAAATACTATACTATAAAGCCTTGGTGTAAGTGGGAAAAAGGCGAGCCGAGTGACCCGTTAAAAAGAGGTCACTGGCCAAAAGCAACCCAGCGCGCGACGCACCCATGAGCGCGCGACGCGCGCTACACCAGAAAAACCAGACCAGTCTAAAAAGACAGATTTTCCAGTGAGCCACCACTTAACACCTACACAACTCAATTACAGAAAAACAGAAAAATAAAACCGTTGGGGTGCCTCCCTACAAGCGCTCGTTTAACGTCGTTAGCTCGACGCCTTTATTGTTTCGCGAATGGTAAGAAACTTCCTCGCGGTACGCCAATGCTTTCGCCTCAAACGCAACCTAAAGAAAATGACCTGCCCAAACACTTAATCAAAACTATACGAAACTTAAAACATAAAACCATCGCAATGCGATTAATCTCAACCAATCCCCGGCAACGGCGCCATTTTGTTGAAGCGGTAGAGCGGCAAGCAACAAAAGATTTGGAAGTATTCATCCGGGATTTATCGTGTCCACAGAGATTGGTGAGAAGAACTGCCGTTCGACTATCTCGCGTTCTAAGTTTCATGATTGGGTGCGGAAAGTAAATGCGGGAAAAGTAAATAAAAGCAGATAAACAATCTCAATAGTCTAAGAGAAATAGTTATGGAGTTGTATTTCGTTCTACCCGTCGAATACTTAAATCTAAAGATCCATCGCTCGACACTCACAATACGCATCAACATCACCGGGCATCACTCGAGATGCCACATCGGTGTCCATGTCTGCAACACCGACGAAAGCTCAACCGTACTATTCACATCAGCGATTTCTCCACCGACACAAACAACACGGAGGCATTAGACTCGATACCCACTACGATTGTTAGTCCTGAATCCATGTCTGCAACCCAGAAACTAACAGTTATCATTCCTAATCAAGATCTATGGTGTCCATGTCTGCAACAACACAAATCCAGAGCATTTAAGCAAAAAGATCAAGAACAACAACAATGATGATTTGTAAAGCGAATATATAAACGATCCCAAGATCCACAAATATACATACAATAAGAGTAGAAACATACATACAACACCCACCATTGGAATGAAACAAAGGGAAGAGAGAAGATGAACCGGAAAGATCTCACCGGTACAATGAAATCGAGTCAGATCCATGATCAATCCACATGACGTCGCACCCAATGGTGTTTCCTAAGCCTCTAAACTACCAAAAAAGGATCAGAGCTCAACTTGTCAAGAAGAGGTGATAAAAAACCTAAAAAATCTGTTATTAACTATTTATACAAAACTGAGTTTCGCAGTGGGCGCGACGCGCCCTACTTCAGTGCGACGCGCCCTGTATAAATTTACCAAACCGCCCTAGCGCGCGACGCGCCCTAATCCGGCGCGACGCGCCCTAACTTCTGCCAGCTTATGTTCTTCAAACTCAAAGAGGGCGCGACGCGCCCTACAGCGCGCGAAGCGCCCTGCACCAGAACAACATAATTATTTCCTCTTTGCTCTCGCAGCCGTGTCTTCGACACTTTATTCCTCCAGGCTCCAAAAACGCAAGAATACCTACAAAAATACAACAAAACTATCAAACGGTATAAAAGTGTATGAAAATACATCTATTCACAAAGTATACGTATTTACACAAAAACGGGGAATTATTCAAACGGTATTAACAAAAAGCATTGATAAGTGCCACTATTTACATACACAAAATAACTACAATTTGGCACTTAACAACAGGTTCGATCCAATTTTTAAAACATTGATATACTAAACTCTAACACACACTCGTTACACTTATTATTAGTAATATTTAAATCAAACTAGCGTCTAAAAATAACATATACTTATCAATTGATCGCATTTTATATAAACTCAACTCTGATACACATCCATTATTATATATTTTATTATTATTATTATTATTATTATTATTATTATTATTATTATTATTATTATTATTATTATTTAGATCAAACTATCTCGTATCTTTATATGTTATTATAGATATTAAAAGATAAAAGATAAATTTAGGTTTTTTTTTGGACAACTTCTTTATTTATCATAAAAAAATTAGATAATATGTTTTTATCTAATCACAAAATTCTATTTAATTTTTATATATTTAATTAATTATAAAATAGTACTACTATTTATCGTTTTTAAAACATTTTACGCAGAAGGTAACTTTATCTGACCTTTTAATTTTATGTTTTCTTTTTCTTTATTATTATATACTCAAAAATTCACATTGACTTCTCTGAGAATCCCATACTCTATGACCAAAATCACACCTTTAAACATATGATACAAATCTAAACACAAATGCAATTCCCACCTCCCAACATGTTAGTATCAATTTTTTCCAAAAAATAAACAATAAAAAAGAAAGCATTAATGGATCTAGCCGTGAAAAGCGTGAGAAGTGTATTCAATAATGGCAAAATGCATGAGCCTCATCAGAACTTGTCGGCAACACAACACCCTTGCAACAACCATTAAAGACCTACGCACATATCAAATTCAACAATCTCCACCCCAATAGTATTTTTACTATATAAAATCGTATAATATCAAATTTGCTTTAAAAAATTGTATAAATCAAAGTCAAAAGCCTCTATATTAGGCTTTTTTTTTCCCTTCTTCTACAATTTGCAACACCAACTCAACACCTTAATATTAGTATATTACTGTTTCATAATTTTATAATCATCAATATTATCATCTCATTCAAGGAGAATTCTTGAACCCTATGCTATATATACATTAATATCAAAATAAAGAAACCCACTTGTTTATACAATTTTTCTCCTTCCAAAGTCTTGGAAAAGGTTCTCATTAATTCACACACCATCACCATTTCTCTCTATTTCCGTGTGTTGACTTTCTCATTCCTAACAACTTTCTATAAACAATTTTACACCTCCATCAATCACATTCATCAAATTTTTTTCCCTATTTTCCTCATTACAATCCACAAAACCACATTCAAAATTTCACAATCTTTTTATGGATGAAACTGAAATCGACCTCCCTTCCCATTTTCTCTGCCCCATTTCCCTCCAACTCATGAAAGATCCTGTCACTCTTTCAACAGGAATAACCTACGACAGAGACAACATAGAAAAATGGTTATTTTCATTCCAAAACAAAACATGTCCTGTCACAAAACAAACCTTATTACAAACCGATCTTAATAACCTTACTCCAAACCACACTCTTGGCCGTTTGATTCAATCTTGGTGCACTCTCAATGCTTCATCTGGTGTTGAACGCATTCCAACGCCAAAATCACCAGTTGATAGAACACAGATCCTTAAACTCCTCAATGAAGCAAAGAAATTTCCAGAAACACAACTTACCTGTCTCGTGAAGCTTCGTTCTATCGTCGTCGAAAGCGAACGGAACAAAAAATGCTTGGAATCTGCAGGTGCAGTAGAGTTCTTAGCTTCAACCATGAAGAACAATTCAAGTTCAAGTTCTCTGAGTGAAGCTGCTATTGAAGTTTTGTTTCATATAAACCCTTCTGAAGATCATATTAAGAATCTGATAAACAATGAGAGTATTCAATTTATTGAGTCATTGTTTCATGTGATGAAGCTTGGAAGCTGTCAATCTAGAGGCTATGCAACAATGCTATTGAAATCGGCTTTTGAAGTATGCGATCCGATTCAATTAATCGGCGTAAAAAAGGCGATATTCGAAGAGGTGATAAGAGTGCTAACTGATAAGATTTCACAACAGGCTACAAAAGCTGCATTGAAGTTACTTGTGGAGCTTTTACCATGGGGAAGAAACCGAATAAAAGCGGTCGAAGGCGGCGCGGTTTTAGTCCTTATCGAGCTTCTTTTCGATGCGTCCGAAAGGAGAGTTTGTGAGTTGATTTTAATAGGTTTGGATCAACTTTGTGGTTGTGCAGAAGGGCGTGCGGAGTTGTTGAATCATGGAGCAGGAATTGCTATTGTGTCAAAGAAGATTTTGAGGGTTTCTCATGTTGTGAGTGATAGAGGTGTTAGAATTTTGAGTTCTATCTGTAGGTATTCTGCAAATTCTAGAGTTTTGAATGAAATGTTGCAAGTTGGAGGTGTTTCAAAGCTGTGTTTGGTGCTTCAAGTTGATAGTAATTTTAAGACTAAAGAGAAGGCTAAGGAGATTCTCAAATTGCATTCTGGAGTTTGGAAGAATTCTACTTGTATTCCTGTTCCTTTGTTATCATCTTATCCATGATCATGATTTAATTTGGTCATAATTGATTCATTAAGTTTTTATTATTATTTGTATAAATGGACATGGTGAAATTGTTAAACTCATAGTTTTATGAAGAGAAATATTAGTTGCATCAATTTGTGAAATGCATCTTTATTGATCTTAAGAATTGTATTATTGACTTCAATTAAGCTTTGGGCTTGTTTTAGTTTACAATTTTCTTATTTCTTTTATGTGTGGAAATGTATAGTCAAGGATTGAGTTGTGAAGTATGTTATAAATTATTAATATGGTACATTTCTTTGCAAAGACTAAAATATTTTGATGCCTAGGGATAGGAGTGAATGTTGGCCAATTTGGATATGGTTTGGCCTAAACCAACACCTAGACTAAGTATAGACCCTTAGGTTGATTATAAGTTGATCCTGCTAGTAAACCAATTTTGCACTCCTTGTGTTTCAATTTCTTAGTCATGTCTTGAAAATCACAAGATTTAGGTGCCACAAACTCAACTTGTTAAAAGTGTCACAGTTGGTTGTTTCTTTGAGTTTCTTTGAGGATCAAGATATTGCATCTGATCCTAACTTGAAAACATAATGAGAGACACTTTTTGTGTCATCATGATCATTTGTATAATCAGAATCAGACCATTCAAGAAAGTTTTCTCCCTTACCTTTTCTATACAAAAATCTATATATAGTACCTTGCAGATGCCTAAGAATCCTTTTTGTTACGGCCATGTGCATGTCAGTTGGCCTCTCCAGGGAACAAGCAATTAATCATACAATGCAACGCATATAAACCTAGTTGCAAGTATATACATATGACATCCCACAACCTTGTACTCCTTAACATTAATCTCCATTTCAGTTTCATCTTTAATGACCTTAAATCGAAGCACAATTGGATTACAAACTTTATTGCGATTCTCCATGTTAAATCTCTGTAAAATATCTATGGAATACTTTTGTTGGTGAATGAAAATTTCACAACTATATAATACTACTTCAATACCAAGACATTACCTCATTCATCATAAATAACTCATTGCAAACATTTTATCCATTGACTGTTTAAAGTTAGCAAAATGTGCTCATAATTTTCTTTGAAGATGAGGTCGTCAACATATAGGCTCACAATTAGCATTTTCTAATCTCCTCCATGCTTTAGAAAGAGAGTTTTTTTATAAAGATATTTTTCAAATCCTTCTTGAAAAAAGAACGGGACACATTCTTGCTATATTAAACTTTCGGGGTTTGTTTAAGACCATAATGTGTCATTTTCAGACTATCTCGTCATTTAATTTTTTATAGAAGCATCTCAACAAAAGCTTTTTCACTAATCTCACCATGTAGAAAATCAATTTTGACATTAAACTAAAACACATTCTATCCCTTACTAACAGTTAATGACAACTTGTTTATGAGAGTACCCTACCTTGCCACATGTGAAAAAACTTTTTTTAGTCAACTCCATATTGTTGAGAATACCGTTCAGCCATTAGTCTTACCTTGTACTTTTCAATCTTTCCATTCACGTTTTACTTTGTCTTATGGATCTAATTGAATCCAATTTTTTTTGTTTCATGGGGAAACACTTCTAATTCTCGAGTGTTGTTACTTTCAATTGTGTTTATCTCTAGATCCATGGCCTTCCTATATACTTCTTTATTTCCAGCTTCCTCGTAAGTGATTGGATCCTCATTGGTATTGAACACATCCAAATTATATACAAGTCATTATCTTTAATTTCTTCTTCACTAATCAGAAGGATAACTAGGTTTTCTTATGACTCTCGGTGGCAACTCATTCTCTTATGTATTACGTAGTATCATTTAAGTGATAAGAAACTTGTTCAAGATTTTGTGAATCATTTTGAGTTATAGTCTAAGGTTTATGGCAAGGAGTTTCATGAGGATTTAGGGTCATTCACCTCATTATCAATCTCAATTATTTTTCATCATTTGTCGCATAAGCAATCAAAATTTTCCCTGATGATTTATTCCACTTCCTTGACTTTGATTCTTCAAATATTACATCTCTTATTACAATTATCTTCTGGGTAACATGGTCATACAATTTATAGAGCTTTGATTCATCACTCACAGATATCAATCAGATATATTTTGTGTTGTTTTCATCCAAATTCTTTCTACATGCATCAATGATATGCATAAGTGATATGCAACCAAATACTCTAAAGTGATGCACAAGGGGTTTCGCTCCACTCCATACCTCTTTAGGTGTGGCATCTTCAATTGTAAAGGTAGGACATTTGTTTAGCACATAAACTAGACACTTCATTGCTTCAGCCAAAACATTGGAACATTTATCCAAGTGAACATTTTCTTATATGTTCATCCCTTTAATATTCTTCCTTTCTAATACTCCATTTTGAAAAGGAGTGTATCTGTTGGCTAGGATTTTTTACAAGGACTAAAATCCAGCCAAAAAGGTTTTTTGAATTTGAAAAGGCTCTCTAAGACAAAATATTGGGGTCGAACCACACCTGGTCGACTGCCAAATAAAAGTATCAAATAGCCCTTTTGGTCCAGAAGAGCAAGGCCCAAAGATTGAGTAGAGGCTAAAAAAATTCAGACAAATGGCCTACGTCACACGAGTAGAGAGTTTTGGAGGGAAATAGCATATGAATGGAGAACATGGGGTTTCGTGAAAGGAAGTTAGAAGGAGGAACACGGAGTTCTTAATGGGTCGAAAACTTCCAAGAAGTAGTTATTTTCTGCATTATAAATAAAGAACTTTGTACATATTTTAGGGGGATCACAACTTACAAACGCCTACACGCTAAACACTCAAAGTACCCAAGCGACGATCGAAATGAGTCAAGCAAGGGCTATGTATGCGTGAATCACTTACCTTTTTTCCTGCAAATTTCAATACTGTGTCTTTTATGTTAAAGCTTTGTCATTTTCTTTACATGCTTATTGTTTAAACTTCACGTAATTGTTAACCACAAAAAACTCTAATTTCGACCCTGTGAGGGTTCGACGCCGTGTCGAACACTACTTTTCAAAACAAACACTCAAATTCTTGTAATAACTCTTTGAAAACAAAAGCCTTATTCTAAGATTCATTGGTTGATCTCGCTAGTAGCCTTTAAGAAGAGACCAACGCAGTTTACCAATTTCTAGGTAAACAGTATCAATAATCAATTTACATTTAATTCCATTAGAGCTGCAAAAATCACCAAAAATATTTGAAGTGAATTCACCTTCTCTTTCAGTTCTTATGCATTTGTTTTCACAATTGGATTCAACTAAGGCCTTAAATATTCAAATGCCTCAAAAGCACTTAACTTCTTATGCAAGGAATAGACTCAATTCTTCCTACTAAATTCATCAATAAATGTGATGAAATACTTGTTTCTACCCTTGGTCACTTACTTTACAGGACCACATATGTCATAGTGAATCAAATTTAGATTCATTTTGGCTCTCCAATTACTATTATTTGAATTGGCGTCTCAGTATTGCTTGCCAATTATGCAATCTAAATACACATCTATTGAATCTTCAAGCTTTGGTAATCCTCTTGCCAAGTCCTTAAATAATAGAGTATCTAGGTCTTTGAAGCTTAAATATACATACTTGCAATGTTATATTGAGTATGCTCTTCTTGTGTGACATTTATGCAAGTGGAACTGATGACTGTAGAAAATATCACAAACATTCTATTGGAAGACATTTGAGGACATTACGAGCTGTTTTTCCACATGAAACACTTTGCAAGTATCCCTTTGAAAATAACTATCATATTTATTTGTTGAAGTTGACTAATACCAAATAAATTGTTCCTCAAGCCTAGGAGACAGTACACCTCGATCACAATTTTTATAATTCCTCCAATGTGAAGTTTCAAATTTCCTTTTCCCATAAATAACACCTTTGAGTTATCACCTAATTTGAGAAGTTTGCTAAATTGATCATTAAAGTCAAACAACCAATATTTAATTCCAACCATATGATTGTTTCATCCTAAGTCAAGAAACCAAACCAATTATTGAACACCAATACCAACATTTTTTTGAGTCATGGGAAGTAATTCTTTGTCATCATCAAATTCAACATAGTTAACATTTACCATTCAATTGAATAACTCTTTATGATAGTATATCATCTTACAAACATAAACATGCCCATTTTTAACCATCTTGAGATCTTGATATACTCTATGACACTATAAATGTTACTCATGAACCAATATGCTACTTTGGAGTTCATCGATTGACAAGGTGGTCACATCATTTGATACCTAAATTGAACATGCAACATTGTCCAATCTTGTTGTCGTAGACCTAAGAATCTTCTCAACCATCAAGATTTGATCCAATTTATCATTTTTGGACTTTCATATGATTCACAATTGCAAGAGTTATAGAAAAGTACTCACCCACCGACATATTATCCTTCATAGCAAGAACTTTAAATCCATGTCTTAAAGAGTGCAATTGAGCTTGTTTAACTTTCGCTAAGCTTTAATACTTATTTTTCATGGAGTCCTATATATCCTTGATTGTGTAACAAATAAAACTTGTGTCTCTAATTGAACTATTAAAATAACCCTCGTCATTATCTCGTTGGTTACCGAAATGAAATTGATCACATGGAGACAAAAGATGTAATGTATCTGACTTAAATATTTCTCAATCATTTTTTAAATTCAATTTCATTACACTAACATAAATGATATATAATGTATCAATTTATATAAAGAACATGTCTTGATTTTGTGCCAAACAATTATGCCGATAGTTTAATTTGGAGTGCAACAACGTCAATGATATGTTTCTTTATCGTCAAAATGTATCAGAAAGATAGGGTGAAACCTCAATTTGGATGCCATCAAGAGATACATAATCCACCTAGATGTAGTAAAGAACATCACACAAATGACACAATGATTATGCTTAAGTCGAGGGAAAAGTTGTATATTATTTTATAAAAAGACGAACTATGCGAGTGGAGGAATTGAAGAAAATTTGTCTTGGGAGGATCAACATTTGATGGAGACGTTGCATCAAGCCAGGAGTATATGGCTTGGTTTAAATTACTTCCCTATACATATGCTTTTGACACCCAATTTCTTAATTACCCTCGTGATCATGGTTCTACCTTCACTCAACAGCATGTTCATCATCAAGAATAGACTCTTTCACACACACACACACACACACCTTAATTTTTCATCCCAACCAACTTACTTCAACTTCCCAGATCCAAACACTTTCGGCTAACAACAACCAACACAATCATATTATAACCCACAATTTACATAACCATTAACATACGCCAACATCCCATAACCATACCACTACAACCAACCCACACAAAATATCTTTATACCTATCAAATACCACCACAACAAACCTTATTTCGTCCATCCATATAGTACACACTAATCCATCAACCAAACATTGACTACTCAAACCTCTAATAAAACTATCACAACACATCATACCTTCAAAGTCGTACAACCTCCATAGAACAAACAACTGAATGTTATTTTGCTTCTATAGAAACAAAGAACCTAAACACCAACACACAACCCCTTAGCGATTTAAGCGACCGAATTTGTGACTGAATTTAGAGACCGGTTTTAATATTTTTTTTTGTAAAATAAAATTAAAAGTTGTCAAACCTAGGCATCATACTCGTGACCTCTGTATATTTTCATAAGACCTTACCACTTGAGCACTTAATATCTTATATTATATTCTATATATAAACATATATACATATAATAAAGATTTTTATATAAAAATTTCTAAATAAAATTTAAAAAATCACTATATAAATTTGATTTTATTTGCAAATTCATTATGCACATATAAATATTATATAATAAAATATAATTCACTTTTATGTAAATATAAAATGACATTATTTTTTATATAATTTGTTAAAACTTTTACTAAAAGTTAGAAATCAACAGAAAATTAAAATGTTTAAAAAAATTAGAAGAAAAATAGTTACTTAATAAAAAAATGGCTTAATTGTAACTTTGGTCCCTATTTTGTCTTTTTCTCGATTTTGGTCCCCCCATTTTTAAAATCACGATTTTGGTCCCCCTTTTGAGTTTTCTATTGAAAAAGAGATAGGAATATGGACTAATTTTGCAGAAAAAAGCAAAATAGGGGGACGAAAATTGCACAGAAAACTTTAAAAGGGGACTAAAATAATGATTTTTAAAATAGAGGGATTAAAATCAAGAAAAAGACAAAATAGGGGGACTAAAGTTGCAATTAAGCCTAAAAAAATTAAAAAATATGAAAAAAAAAATTAGTGACTGAAATTTCGGTCTCCAATTTTTTTATATAAATTAAATTTTATATAAAAATATTTTTTCGTGACTGAATAGATGGTCACAAAATTTTAGTCGTTAAATTGATGGCTGATTTATTTTAGTAATTAATTTAGTGGCCTCTTAAACTTAACTCATAAATATTAAATTTTGATGGCTAATTTGATCGCTACATTAACTAAAATTTTTTAGTCACTAAATCGATGTGAATTTTCTTGTAGTATTTGTATATCTTCCTATTTATCTTCTACTTTGTATCCTCTTCCGCCTTGTCTAGCACAACAATATGATCATGGTTTTCTTGTGTTGATAACATGTCCGTCTGGAACCGACAATCATCTACATCCACCCCATCATTACTTTATGAGCAATGCTATTTGACGCGAAAAAATTACTCGCGAATGTTTCACGAATTAGTGCCTCACCCAATGAAAGTGGTTGTTGGCAGAAACGCATGAGAATGACTATTCATATTTTTATTGTTGAAACAATAGTATATTTTAATAAGGCATGCTCATTATTTCTGGTTGTTTTAATTAAAATCAAGAGATAGGAATTACAAAATTTAATGAACAAGATATTGCCACCTCATTCGTTTGATTTCAACGAATTCCACTCTCGTACCATATATCATTATCCTTACTTTATTTTTTAAAAGTTATTGTAACTACTTGATATTATCGGTAAATACAAGTTTCTGACTTAAAATATTATATTTCATTTTTTTAAGTTTTTTATTTCACAAAAATTATTTAACTTTACTGTTCAAATAGAAAAATATTAGTATTTGGTTAATAATTATATAAAATGTATTTGAATATAAAATAAAATTAATAAAAAAATAAAAATAAGAATAATTAAATTGAATGGAAAAAAGTCCAAAGGGACAAACATCATCCACTCATTCAATGACTGACTCATATATTTTAATAAAAAAAATGTGACATTTCGAATATTTTATTTTAAAATATTACATTTAAAGAAAAAAAATTAAAAAAGTGTGGCACGTAAGTAAAAATTTCAAATCCTAAATTAGGAGGCAATAATGAACTCATGGTACCGGTAAACATTATTCAAAATAGAATAAAAATTCATAAAATTGATATAGAAACGAGTACAAACAATTACCCACTAAAATAAGTAGATGCTAGATTAGATATTTATACTTAGTATTCACCACACTCCATATTTATATAATATATATTTATATATTTTTATTTTTATTTTATATATTTATAAATTTCATTGAATACCTCAATATTAAACTCGTATGCGTTTTAATAAAAACATTAATGCTCACGCAATTATAAACTCAAATTTTTAAATCACAACTATAAGAATGCGTGATGTTATATTGTAGCTATACTCTACCCGTTACCGTCCTTTAGGGTGTGTTTGGTTGTGAAGAGAGTATGAGAAGAGAGAAAAAGATAAGAAAGAGTGTAAAAAGAGAGAAATAGATGAGAAATAGAGTAGATTTAATGTATTGTTTGGTATAGGATAGAAAGAAGAGAAATAGAGAAGAAAGAAGTATTAATTATTTGTGAAAGTACAAATATACCCCTAAATAAATAAATAGAAAACTTATACAAATTAATTAAATTTTATTTGATTTTAATTAAGAAATTAAATTATAATTATAATAAAAAGATATTATATTATTAATATTTTTAGTTATTTAACTAATAAAATGAATTTAATTTTAGAAGATTTAAATAATTAAGTCTATTAATTTTGTGAGAGAGAAATTACAAGGGTCATGACTATTGTGTAGGAGGGATAATAATGGAATTGAAACACAGCTGAGCATTACTGTTGCTTTTCTTGCCTGTTTAGCGAAGACTAAAAAATGTTGTGGGCCCCATCAAAAACAACTCTCTCTTCTCTACTTCGTTGCAATCCAAGCAGAAGAAATTGAATCTTTCTCTTGTACTTCTCTCTTCCATGTCTCTCTCTTCTCATCTTCTATTATAACAAACACACTCTTAATAAAAGTGTTACTAGAGACAAACAAATAAAAGTATTTTTCAATTGTTAGCTGTTGAGACTAGCTCAAATACACATCGTGCGTCCAAGATTTGAATAAAACCCAAATCCTAACTAGTAGATCCATTAGTATGACCCAAGCTATTGGTTGTTTGATTGGACATTCATAACACCCATACCATGATTTCAACAAAAGTTGCTAAGAGACAAAATTTTGTTTGGTCGTTGATTTAATTTTTAGGAGCTGCTTTTGATATTTCCATGATTCTTAAAAATTGTTCAAGTCCAAATGTATCTATTAATATACCTAGACACAAAGAAAGAAATGTCAATTTGTTTAAACTTACCTATGGGTATGCGAATAAAAACATAATTGTTCAAATATGATTTTTTAAAACATAGTAACTTTAAAAGATGAATAAATGACATGTTATAAGTTTGAATTTAAATAACTCTAATCAAATATATCCATGAAACTATCAACTTAGTGAGTTAGATAAACAAGAGTTTTTTCAAATAGATAAATTCGAAGAGATGTGGTTTTTTAAAACTAAAAATAATTCTCTTTTTCTTTTTTCATGTTTCAAGCTAAACATGGAGTGTGGTAGCTTTTCTTACTCTGTAATTATAAAATTCATACACATTTCAAGAATTGCAATTTCAAGCAATATATTTTATTGAGAGGTGTATTTTCACAAAGCAAAATTTTGTACTCCCTTATTTTAAATCTAACCAAAGTTTGTTTAAAGAAATTAATGTGTTTGGTTTAAAATTTGAACCAAATACATTAAATTTGAAAAAGGTTATTAGTTTTTATATGTATTTAGGATCAAATTACTATTTATTTAAGATGTGTATAGATTAAATCACTTTGAAAGAAAATTTGTCCTAATATATATTAAATTTAAGGGTGTTCAAAATCAAACCGATCCAATAGAAAATCGCAAAACCGAACTAAACCAGACCGAAACGGTAAAAAAATCACATTTGGTTCAGATGTGTTTGGATCATTTTATAACAAACAGTGCGGTTCGGTTCGATTTGCGGTTTGTATTTTACAAACCGAACCAAACCGCATTATGTTACTACCCCCAAACTTCAATTAACTTATATTCAACCCAAACTCAAACCTATTATTCCTTAGTCTTACGATTACGAATGATTTTCTCTTCCACCTTCTTCTCATCTTCTTCTCCAAATACATATCACATATTCTTTTCTAGTCTTTTATCTCTTAAGTTTTTTCTTTTTCATCTTATTATTTTTATTCTACTGTTCTCTCATCCAATTATGTTTTTAATGTTTCTCTTATTATCTAATTGCATCTCTTATGCTCTTTCTTTTTCATCTTCTTTAATATTTCATCTCCTATTTTTTTCTATTTCATTATACGTTTTTTATATCATTTTATGCTACAATTTTATGTTTTTATTCCACTTTTATCTAATATTATTTTTGTATATTAAATGGAAAGTTGTTATCCAAATATGATGAATTTTGTTGTTAATTGATAACGCATAAATGACTAAATACAAAGATATGTTATCATCAATATGTGTATGTATGGCTGGCTCAATAAATTTTTGTAAAAAAAACCGAACTAACCGAACCAATCCAAATCGCGTTGGTTTGGTTTGGTTCAGTTAGGTTTTATTTCTAAAAGTCAACCAAACCAAACCGAACTGTGCCCTTTTTCCTCTTGTAGTTTGGATGATTTTTTACGTCAAAACCGCTCAAACTGCACCACAAACACCCCTAATTAAATCAAACCGTAGCAATTGGCACTAGGACCCATAGACGATAAAACTTATCCATAATTTTCGGTTGACAATCAATACAATATTAATTTTATTCCTAAACTATAATAGTACATCACACTTTTAATTTGATTAATCTAAGAGAATGATTTATTTTGAAGTAGGGATTGCAAGCAGACCCAAATCCGCGGGGCCCACCCGCACCCAAAACCCGAAATCACACCCCCATATATATATATATATATATTGTGGAAAGTTGTAAAAAAATATATTTTGCAGCGGGTTCAGGTTTGGGTGAAAAAACCCGAACCAAACGGGTGTGGGCGTGTGTGTTATTTTTCCACCCGAACAGTATTTGGGTTTGGGTTTAGGTTCGGGTTCGGGTGCCAATTTTGGGTGCGGGTTTGGTAGTGTGAAATCCGCACCCGGCCCGACCCGTTGTCATCTCTATTTTGAAAGGAAATGCTAACGAGTGTTTCAGAGGTATTTCTTCTGTTTCTTTATAAGTGTCACTTTTGTGGAAAAAATTGTTTCAATTTAATTGTCATTTTCAAATTTTTATGTAGTAATCATTATAGTTTTTTCAAAATTGCCTCTAAGAAAGAGAAAAAAGTATATTAAAATAATTAAAAGTTAAGAGTAATATAAACAAGAAAAACTATAGCTTAAAAAGTAATTAATATTATTAGTTTTTTTTTGTATGTGTAAAAAGTCAAAATGTGACAATTAAAAAAGAACGGATGAAGTATTTGTTAGGAGTTTAAAAATGTAAGCAATACTTATATTTAATGTTTTAGAAATGAAATAACCGACTTTTTTAAAGAATAATAAAGTTTATTTTAGTAAAATTGTTTGTATTCAATATATTGAACATTGAAATAAATAATTTATTTAAGAAATAATTTTTATATGGAATGTTTAAAAAATACCCCTGAAACACTCGTTAGCATGATACTATTTATTTGAAATTATAAAGTATGATAATCATAATATTTTTTATTGGGTTAATACTACTTTACCCCCTGCCATATAGGCGAGATTCGGTTTACCCCCTCTAAAAAAAAACTTATTGGACAAACCTTGCAAAATAAAGATTCCATCAAATTTGACCTTGATCAATTTTTTTGACCAAGATTCTTAGAATCTTGCCTACATGGCATTTTTGGTAGTGCTGACTGTATAGCACATAAGCAATGTGGCACAGTCAGCACTGCCACGTGGAATTTAATTTTTTTTTAATTTTTTTTAAAATTTTTTATTGATTTTTATTAATTTTTTTTGTTGATTTTTTTAAAAAAAAAAAATTCTTATTTTTTTTTAAAAAATATTTAATTTTTTTTTATGTTTTTAAAAAATATTTGACAGTACCTGAGGATTTACATACGGATTTAAAAATACCTGCGGATTCACCTAATACCTGCGGATTTACCTACAAATTTGACAATACCTGGGGATTTACCTTTAAAAATACCTGCGAATTTGACAATACCTGCGGATTTACCTACGAATTTGACAATACCTGCGGATTTACCTACGGATTTAAAAATACCTGCGGATTTACCTACGGATTTGACAATACCTGCGGATTTACATACGGATTTACTTGCGGATTTACTTACGAATTTAAAATTACCTACGGATTTACCTTTAAAAATACATGCGGATTTACCTGCGAATTTGACAATACCTGCGGATTTACCTACGGATTTGACAATACCTGCGGATTTACCTACGGATTTGAAAATACTTGCGAATTTATATATAATAAAAATAAATTTTAAATAATAATTAAAAAAATTGGAAAAAAATATTAAATTTTAAAAATTGGAAAAATATTTTTTAAAAACGTAAAAAAAATATTATTTTTTTTAAAAAAAAATAATAAAAAAACATTAAAAAAATCAATAAAAAAAATTAAATTCCACGTGGCAGTGCTGACTGTGCCACATTGCTTATGTGCTGTACAGTCAGCACTCCCAAAAATGCCATGTAGGCAAGATTCTAAGAATCTTGGCCAAAAAAATTGATCAGGGTCAAATTTGATGGAATCTTTATTTTGCAAGGTTTGTCCAATAAAATTTTTTTTAGAGGAGGTAAACCGAATCTCGCCTATATGGCAGGGGGTAAATAGTATTAAACCTTTTTTATTAACTCGACCCGTATACGTGCATTTTAGTCTCATAACAAACTTTTTTAATTTAGTATTTGAGTTTCAACTTATAATCTGAAATTGTTCGATCATCTTTATTTTGATACTTTATTTAATTTTTTACCTTCTATAATTTAATTTTTATTACTTGTAATTTGTATTGGGGGGTTGTGTGTGTGTGAGGTTAATTTTGTGGGTGCCAGAAAATTTTCTCTATTGAGACATTTTCAATGGTAAGCTGTTAGACAAGCCCAAGTAGATATAGTGGGTCCAAGGTTTGAATAAAGCTCGAATACTAACTAGCATATTCATTATTAGTAGACCCAAGTTAAAATGTATTTTATTCAGCATTCATTACTACCAATTAGGGGTGGGAATAGGCTGGGCCGAGCTAGGCTTTTCCAAGCTTGAGTCTGGTCTGCTAAAAAATTCAAAGCCTAAGCCTGGCCTGTAGCCTATAGTAGCCTTATTTTTTTGGTCTGAGTCTGGCCTTTTAGAAGGCCTGATTGGCCTGCTAGCCTACTTAAAAGCCTATTTCATTTGAACATTTGTAAATAAGTTATTCAACTCAACTTTATATAGGCTAACAAATTAAAAGATCAGTGAGATTAAATGTTTGTTTGCATTGACTTATTTGAGTTTACCTAGTATTATAAATTTTGTGATACTATTTGTTTGAAAAAACTTATGGAAGTAACTTATGACATTGTTCATAAGATTTTTTTTCATCTTATTTTCAAGATAACTAATATTTATTTTTATTTTAATTCAAAATACAAAATACAATATAATATTAATAAAATTATTCAAATTTATTTAAATAGGCCGGCCTCATAGGCTTAAAAGGCTTTTTATGGCCTGTGGCCTAGCCTTTTTAGCTAAATAGGCTTATAAAAAAGCCTAGGCCTTTTCTATTTATGTAAAAAGCCTGGCCTGGCCTTGGCCTATGTAGGCTGGGCCGTAGGCCCCTGTTAGTCGGCCTGGCCTATTCCCACCCCTACTACCAATCCATGGTTTCAACAAAAGTTGCAAGAGTCAACTCTTTTGTTTGATCGTTGATTTACTTTTTGGTAGCTTCTCGTCGTGATTCTTACAAATTGTTCGATCGGACCGGTTGAATCGGGAACCGGTCAAATAACCGGTCTACTTCGATTGTTGAATCGGATATATCATTGGACCGGTTAAAACCGGTACAAACCGATAAAATCGAAAAAACCGTCGATTTTCCAGAACCAGTGGTTTAAATGCATTTTTAATTTTTTAATTTTAAAAACTTAAAAAAAAACATCATTTTAATTATTTTAATGAAAAAGTAAAACTAAAAATAAAATTAAAAATTAAAAATAGAAAATAAAAAAAGAAAATAAAAAATAAAGATTTTCGGAAGCGGTTAATTTAGTTGCAGATGATTTTGATATTGAAGAAGGAGATACCAACATTGAAATAATTTTTTCTTCTTTAAAATTAAATTTAGTAGACAATAAAGTTACTTTATTATAATTTATTCAATTAGATTATTTTGCGATTAAATTTTGTTTGCAAATATATACTTTGTAATTTTGTACTATTTTGTTATATGTGATACTTATGTTTAAAATTTGAATTTAAATTATGAACTTGTGAATTTATTTAGGATATGATATTTTAAAAAAAAAATTAAGTGCGGGTTATATTTTGTAGAGACTGAATCATCATGTTCGACATGTTTTATATCTATATAATTTTGTTATAACGACCGATCTGTTCAACCGAGTTATTCGATTTAGTCATGCGGTTCGACTAGTAACCCAGTACTCTCGCCGGTTTGATGTCCGGTCCGATTTTTAAAACACTGCTAAAACTGATTAACATTTTCCAAACAAAACTGTGAATGTCATCTTTACCAAAAATATGTGAATGTCATCTTTACCAAAAATAGAACACTCCATTAATTTAGTTATAATAGAATAAGGCTATAGAACGACCAATAAAAGTTGCTTGAATAGTTACCATTCAAGTTTTTTACTTACAATTAGAGTTTTATAAAAAGTTAAGCTTAACAATAAATTTCAATAAACAACAAATTCTAATTATAAGTAGAATTCATTCTGAAAGCAGAATCAATTATACTTGAAAATAACCGAATACAATTTGAAGCATCTATTAATCACTCACCTTTGGTGTCTAGTGAACAAATAAACCTGAATACAAGGAGAATCATTCCACACATTTGAATGCAACCTAAGAACACCTCTAGCTTTTTCCTTCAAATAAGAAGCACAATCCGCCTGCATAACCATACAAAGTTTCGAAACAGCACCAACCCTCAACATCTCTTGAACAAACTCATGTGTTCCACAATACTTCGAAATCAAACAAAATATCTGAAGAGCCCTATCATCAGTTGTTGCTGAAACCCTCAATGTTCTCTTAGAAACCACTGCTATCCCTGCTGCATGTCTCACAAACTGCTCTCTTCCATCAGCACACGAACACAAATCCGCCAGAAGCGTGAATATAAGCTCGGTTTGATTCTTTTCTTGCTTCTCAAGTGCAAGATCAATGAGTTCTGTCACTGCTTTAGCTTCCACTATCTTCATTCGGTTTCTACCTAATGGACATGTTTGTAGTAACACATGCAATGCAGATTTTATAGCTTGTTTGGAAAGTTCTTTGTTTCTGATTCTAAGTACTTTCACTATTTCTCTGAAGAATTCGACGTTTAGATTCAACAAAGAGTTTGAACTTTTTACCTCAAGAACATGTTTCAGCACAAGCATTGCTTCGTTTATTACCTTGAAGTTTTTTTTATGATTGTGAAGTTGCAAAGTCAAAGTCAAAGAGTTGACTAAGTCAAAGTTGTGATCAACTTTGTAACAGTTCATGTTCTTGTCATTGGTTATGGCTAAAGGCCAAAGTAAACGTAGAATTCTCAAAGCTTGTTCAAGATATATTGTTTTACCTTGCTTGAAAAAGCTCTTTATAATCACTTTTTGAATAATCGCTTTTGCTACTCCTGCTTCAACCAAGCATGTTTTGGTTCCTTCATCTTCTAAAGCAAGAGTGTGTAGTTTCTGTATTGCTTCATGATCAAGATTCTTCACAAGTTTTTCAAGTTTGGATTTCTCTATAGAGATTCTTGAGGATGGTGAATTTGTTGAGTGCCATGATTGGATTAATCTCTGAAGAGTGTGGTTTGGTGTCAAGAACTCTGAGCTTCTTGGTAAGGGCTGTTTGGTAATTGGACATGTGCAGTTTTTTGATGTGAGTAACCAGTGTTCGATGCTTTCTCTGTTGTATGTTATTCCTGTGAGTGTTGTCACTGGTTCCTTCATGATTTGAAGTGAAATGGGACAAATGAAAAATTGAGGAATTTCAATTTCTCCCATTTTTTTTGGATGAAGTGTGAGAAATAGTGGAGAAGAAATGGGCTTGTTTTCTTAGTAAGAGAAATGGACTGTGTATAAATATATTGAGGTCACAAAGAATAATTCAGTATTATATAAGTATCTAATGTAATGGTGTACCTTTCAATTTTTAGCATGGAATTAATTTAATTATAATCAAAAAAGGAAATAAATACATAACTTTAATTTATTAAAAATATTAATAAATTATATATATATATATATATATATATATATATATATATATATATATATATATATATATATATATATATATATGAGAGATTCTCCAAGAGTAAGTTATTAACACTTACTATAAATCTGGACCATTGATTCTTCTCAATATAATGGTTAAAAATAATAAGAAATAATTTTCTCTCCACATTAAATAACTTATTATTTTTAACAATTAGATTGAGAAGAATCAATGGTGCAGATTTGGAGTAAGTGTTAATAACTTACTCTTGGAGTAAGAATATCCCTCCTATATATTTATAAAGAGTTAAATATGATATTTTTTAATTTATAGTACTTATAATTTTTGTATTAGTATATTAGAAAAGGTCCCGTAAATGGTGAAAAGAGAAAGGAAAAGTGTAACGGATCGCTGAAACAGTTTCCTCATCGCATTACTTGAAAAGGGCGTCCATTCTTCGAATACGTCGTTCATTTTTAGGATAACTCGCTTGAAGCGTGGGAATATGGGAAGGGACGTGTCCTAAGCTTGCAATGATGCGGAGAAGAAGTTAGGAGGAAGTTAATCATGCTCTCCTGAATAATAAGGAATTAACCACCTTATTTCCTTCCTCTTATGAGCGGTTGTTACTTCTTGAGATCTGAGATCCTGACCTAGGAACTTCTATAAATACCTTAGTCCTAAGGGTAGATGGGAATTCAATTTCATTTTTACGCAAATATCACATATACAGAGTTACCTCCATACATGAGCTAACTCTAATGATTTTCTTACTCTTCCTATTCTTATCAGTAATCGATAACTGAAATAGATGTTAAACGCTTCAACGTTAAAGACTTCGCGTCTATATATTACTAACGAGGAGATGATCACTAATTTTTGCAGCAAATCAGACTTTTCAATATAAGACACGAGGACAATGTGATTTTGGAATCATGTTCTAATGAGGAATTGTCTGGGCTCAAGAATGACTTGGTGGAAACTTTCAACAACAAATACTTCAAGCGGAGGAGCATATAACCTTCCTATATATTGGATTAGACTTGAGTTAAGTAGGTTTGTTAAAGATTATATGTTGTGACTAGTTAATGGATGATGAAAAGGTCTTGCTCGTTAAAGAAGATCACCTAAACTGATCCACTAGACGACAAAAGACGTTGTTTGTCCCATAATTATACTTAAGAGATTGTGTATTAATGGTGGGCGGTCCATAGTCTGATCGATAGACTCTGATACCTTATTAGAGTTTGACCTAACTCATCCTTACAAAACCGGTTGGTAAGGTGAGGAATGTCCCTCTATAATCACTGTGGGACTTTAGGATCTTCCTATTACACCCCATCACGCCCAGCACTCTTTTGGGTTTGGTACGTGGATATTAACGGTGAGCGGCTCATAGTCCGGTCGATAGACTCTGATACCATATTAGAGTTTGACCTAACTCAAACTTACAAAACCGATTGGTAAGGTGAGGAGTGTCCCTCTATAATCAATGTGGGACTTTAAGATTTTCCTAATACACCCCCTCACGCCCAGCACTCTTTTGGGCTTGATACATGGATATTAACGGTGGGCGGCCCATGGTCCGATCAATAGACTCTGATACCATATTAGAATTTGACATAACTCATCATTACAAACCGGTTAGTAAAGTGAAGAGTGTTCCTCTATAATTAATGTGGGACTTTAGGATTTTTCTAATACATTATATTAACAAAGAAAAGTAGTATATAAAATAAGAGTTTCAATCAAAGTGGCCAGAAGTAGTATATAGTTGAATGTGATTACTTTAGGTCGATGAAGTCTATGAGCAAAAAATAATATTCAATTTATTTATTTAGAGAATCAACGTAAATCAATTTATATATAATAGAAAGATTAGCCAACCTATACCTTATAGTATATAATGACGTGAATCTTAACTGATTTTATATCTTTCCCTTGTTTTACCAGTCATACATGCTTAAATTAAATTTGTCAATAGTGCGATAGACGGTCAAACCAAACATTTCCACCGTTCGATATTAAATAGAATTAATACACCTACGAGTATATATTATGGTGTTTGAATTTTCTAACTTTCTTTTTCATTTTTTGGTATAATTGAATTTTCTAAGTCGGCTTCACGTTCTAAGTTTTAATTTCATAGCTTTCTGTTGTGTGGTGTCCACTTGCTTAATTACGTCTACGACCACTCATAATGGTTGACTTGGATAGTGTTTCATTCAACTTTGAAACTTCTAGAGAGAGAGAAGATAGATTAAAACAAATTTACTTTCAAATGATGATGATGTTCATGTTGGAATGCATACAATATCAACAATTTATTTTTTAAATTATGAAATTTGTTGAATGGTAAATTACAAAAAGTTAATCTAGTTTGTCATATTAACAAATTAATTATAAGTTCCTTGAATGAGCCGTTTTGTTGTTTGTTGAAAATATAGTAAATTGTCATTTACTAAGATCAGTTCCTTGACATTGATAGTCTTGCTATAAAGTGGGAAAATAGAGCATATTAAGTTGAGAAGGTGGATTACGCAACTAGAAGAAATAATACACTTTATTTATCATTTGCAAATGGATTTCCTCTTAACATTATATGGAGAAAAGATAATTTTGTTTATTTGGTTAGAAGTTTAGAAGGGATGAAAGAAGACTTTGGAGAGAGAGGATTGAAGAGAAAAAATAGATAGTTATTTTTTAGAGAATATTTTTTTGTATGGAATTATAAATATATTTTTGCTATTAATACATTTTTTAATCAAAATAATATAAAAACATGAATTGGAATGATAATTATCTGAGATTGAAAGCAATAACTATTAGAGTTAAACACTTAGATTAAAGAGAAATTTGTTTACTCCAATTGAAGTTTGTTAGAATTTTTAAATGTATCATCAATTTAATAAACATAACATTTTGATTTACAATAGAGAATTCATTTTAAAAATTTCAATTTTTTAATAGATATTCTACAACTTTAAAGGAGCATAGTTATTCTCAAAGCCTCAAAGAAGCATCAATGACTGATTCTGCCGATTCTCCACAAGATTCTCACAATGTGAATCATTCTCCGCAAACAATTGCTTCCCAATTCACAAATTCAATGAAATCTGACAATTTTAGTTTGAAACTCACTCGTCAAATTGCAAGAAAGCAATTTTTTTACTGTGGAAGCAACATATTGAAGGAGTGATTCTCACTCTCAAACTTCACAAATTTGTTATGAACTCTTAAATTCCGTTAAATGTTCAAGATTGCTGCAGGTCGAATTGCAAATATCATTTTTTAAAGAATATGAAACTTAGATTGTTCAAGATCAAACTCTCTTCACATGGCTTCTCTCTTCCTTGTGTTTTTCTGCAAACATGCTTACAAAGTAGTACTCCCTCCGTCCCAAATTATAAGAGAAATTTCATTTTTAGATTCATTGAATAATTAATGTATTTGGTCTATATATAGACTAGATACATTAAATATTCAATGAATCTAAAAAGTGAATTTCTCTTATAATTTGGGACAGAGGGAGTATGTGATAAGATTCACACGCATTTTAATGCACTTAAATAGATTAGGATTCATCAATTGCGTTCCAAATTAGATTACGAAGAAAGAAAATCGTTTTTATTTCTCAATATGTGTTGCAAATTCAAGTGATTGTTGATTCTCTACTTTCCATTGGTGATCCGATTTCAGAAAGGGATCAAATTCATACGATTCTTCAAGGACTTCCTAAAGAATACAATCATATTTTTATGATGATCTATGGTGAAATTGAACATTCTACTATGTATGATAATGAACCATTTAGATATGTGCAAGAAGCACAATTTGATAAATTTCGTCAATAACTCTATATGACTAATGCAACTCCTAATGTTGCTCAACATGAATATTATCAAAATTATGATGGAAATTGTGGAACTTGATTTTGCAGGAAATAGGTTTTTGTTTGATGATGAAAACTATGAATAACTGTAAAATATCAAACAAAAAAGATAACATCAACATGATGACAACTGTGAAGAATTGTAAAATATCAAAAAAGAAAGATAACATCAACATGATGACAATTGTGAAGAACATAATAAGATATTTAACATGATAAAGATGCAACATGATGTCAACTGTAAAAGATCAGAAATGATAACATTCAGCATAGCAAAGATGCAATCATTAAGAAAGTCAACCAATGTGCTTAAGCGGTTAAAGATGCAAGTCATGTGTTTCATAAAGGATTGACAAAGTTTACAGATAAAGCTTCATAAATCAACAAATGTTATTTAGAATAAGGCAAATAAACTGACTATATCAAAAGTCTCAAAAGATCTCAAGCAAAGTGTCAACACAATGAATACATCCGACACAGGCATAGAAAAGTTATTTCAATTTAGTAAGTGAGTGAAACTATTGTAAGCGCAAAATATTTCTTTATAGAAGTATATGGCTATAAACACGCACACACTTAAATCATTTTTATAAAATGTTTTGAAAAGAATATGATTACTTTTGATGTTGAAAAATATATGATTGGCGTATTCTTTACCATTGTCAAAATGAATGATTTTTATATCCTTTCCAAATTGTATTTGTAACATATTATAAAATTGGAAAAATGATTGTGGTGCTTCTAATTTAGTATTCATAAAAAAATCCAAATTATTTGAGTACAATAATCAATAAATAAAATAAACTAGGGTTAATACTACTTTACCTTCTGCCATATAGGCGAGATTCGGTTTACCCCCCTCTAAAAAAAAAACTTACTGGACAAACCTTGCAAAATAAAGATTTTATCAAATTTGACCCTGATCAATTTTTTTGACCAAGATTCTTAGAATCTTGCCTACATGGCATTTTTGGTAGTGCTGACTGTACAACACATAAGCAATGTGGCACAGTCAGCACTGCCACGTGGAATATAATTTTTTTAAAATTTTTTATTGATTTTTTTTTAAATTTTTTTTGCTGATTTTTTTTATTATTTAAAAAAAAAATTAATATTTTTTTAAAAAAAAAATTGACAGTACCTGCGGATTTACATACGAATTTGACAATACCCGCGAATTTACCTGCGGATTCACCTACGGATTTGACAATACCTGCGGATTTACCTACAAATTTGACAATACCTGGGGATTTACCTTTAAAAATACCTGCGAATTTACCTGCGGATTTACCTACGAATTTGACAATACATGCGGATTTACCTACGGATTTAAAAATACCTGCGGATTTACCTACGGATTTGACAATACCTGCGGATTTACCTACGAATTTGACAATACTTGCGAATTTACATACGAATTTACTTGCGGATTTACCTACGGATTTAAAATTACCTACGGATTTACCTTTAAAAATACATGCGGATTTACCTGCGAATTTGACAATACCTGCGGATTTACCTACGAATTTGACAATACCTGCGGATTTATATATAATAAAAATAAATTTTAAATAATAATTAAAAAAAATATTAAATTTAAAAAATTGGAAAAAATTGAAAAATATTAAATTGGAAAAATATTTTTTCAAAACGTAAAAAAAATATTAATTTTTTAAAAAAAAAATAATAAAAAAATATTTAAAAAAATCAATAAATTTTTTTTTAAAAAAAAATTAAAAAAGAAATTAAATTCCATGTGGCAGTGCTGATTGTGCCACATTGCTGTACAGTCAGCACTACCAAAAATGCCATGTAGACAAGATTCTAAGAATCTTGGCCAAAAAAATTGATCAGGGTCAAATTTGATGGAATCTTTATTTTGTAAGGTTTGTCCAATAATTTTTTTTTAGAGGGGGTAAACTGAATCTCGCTTATATGGCAGGGGGTAAAGTAGTATTAACCCAAACATTACAATGAATAATATTAGATGGTTCATTTTTCAAAAATATATCTTTCTCATTTATTTATTTTTTATTATTTCTGAGCCACTAGATTTGGAGCAGGAGAGATGGCTGTTGGGAAAGCACAGCAGACGATCCATTTCCGTAGTTTAAATCTTAATTTATTTTATCAACTCCAACCCCTCCCCTAACACACATAAACACCAGTGGTAAGGTTATGAAAAACACGACAAGAAATAAAAAAGATTAGTTTACAATTATGATCAAATGGTAAGCTTATGGGTGAGAATTAAATTGTTGGAATGAATAGAAATATGAAGTATAAATTGCAACTTAACTGAAGGTTTCAAGTCAATATTTCCAATAACAATGAAATTATGGTTTGTTCATAGGAAAGATGTTAGATACAATGTTTGGGACAATGTGTGAAACATGCTTATAATAGATTGACATATAATAGAAAATAAATATAAGACAATAAAGAACACAAAGAATTGTTAATTCAGTTCAGTGCAACGTCACCTACATCTGGGTGGCTTCCAACACAAGAAAGAAAACTCACTCTCAATAGTATTAGTATAAATAATCTTATATTAACAACCATTGTTCAATGTTTCTCTTTCTAATACTACTTGTGACTATCTATTTAGGACTCCCCCTAAATATGAGAATCCATATCACTTTTTCTTAATCCCTAACCCCAGTGATCAAAATATAAATCATGTTTAAAGATTATTGAATTATAACTCAACTAACATAACCAACCTCCATGCCTTTCATATGGAACTTATGCGCTATAGAGACATACAATTAACAACAAGAACAAAGGCTTAAATAACAAACTCTAACACACTAGATCTTGAACCCTTGCTCTGTCTTTAATGTTTGGAATAAGGGTGGCAAAACGGGTCGTGGCCCTCCAGGCCAGCTCGTGCACCTGCCAAAAAATAGAAGGTTGATTTGGGACTTTAGGTCCGCCGCCCATCAAAGCCCGACCCATCAAAGCTCATCTCCCTCCAAAGCTCGCCTCGCCAAAATCCACCACCAGTCAAAGTCTGCCCCGCCTATTCGTTCAGTCTGTCCTGCCTTAAACCCTCATTTTTTTTAGTTAATTCTGATAATTCTAATTCTTGATGGTTTTATTTTATACGTTTATTTGTGGATATATACAATTTTTTTTAAGTAAAATTTGTTATAAAGACGCTTTATAAAAAATATTCTAAAAAATAAGTAAAAAATCTAATTGAAAAGTAAAAAAAGTCTATTAATCTATTATAAAAACGAAAAATAAATAAATAAAAAAGTAGGCGGCCAAGTCTGCCGTCCGCCATCTTGGCCGTGCGGGATAGATTTTTATGTCCATTTCAACTTCGTGGGCTTGACCGCCCCACTCTTTTTTTAGCGGACCTAAGGCGGGGAGGGATAGGCAACCCATTTTGCCACCCATAGTTTGGAATGACTCTTCTTAAATATAAAATTATCTTCTATGCTTTTCTCCAATGGACTACAAATTTGAGAATAACCATATTTTAATTAGGGTCCACCAAGATATTTGATCTATATGCAAATCAAATCTTATTCAATTTGATTTGATGTCAGCCAATCTTTTTTGCAAATTTTCCTTAACTTCATAATGTTAAAATATACAATTCCTAAATCTCCTTGGAATCAATCAAAATTACTCTCAGATTTACACATGAAATTTAACTAATAACCTAAGGCCAAATGATGCACACATGCTGCAACATTTTGTCTTACATGATGCCTCTTCACAATTTACATCTTATTATTCGTGTTGTTTTTACCTAAAGCAGCCAATTAAGAAAACAACAGGCAAGAAAACTAGCATGAAAACCTTCACCATCAATGGTGCACCGGGTTTGACCGGCAACCCGTGATCTCAATGGTGCAACGGCACCCTTCTTCTCGCATGGTGGGTGGCTGCCCCGATCAGAGTGCACGGAATAGTGGCGATCACTGCAGGAATTGATAACTCTGACTGATTATCAAAAGATAAACATTAATTAATGTGTTCATGCACTTCACATTATTAAGGCATTAAAAAAATATCTTACATGAAATTTGTCCTTAATCTCAATTGAATCAAATATATAATAATTGATGGTAGAACCGAATCTAAAGATTAGTATGAACTCACACAATTTATATTTTCTAAGTGCAATCTTCGTCAACTTATATTTTAGTATTGCAACATCTTTTCAACAATATAAAATATCCAACACATACATGTGTTATGAAACAGACTTACAGGTATAAAACAAGAGCTTATAAGGCTATCAACAATGGTTTATGGATTCAACATCCTTCTTTTTCATTTTTTACACTTCACGTCATCTTCTCTCTCTTCCACCTAATAATTCAATACACATTTAATTTATACTCACTACAATGATTTTGTTTAATAAAATTCAACATTCTATTCCACCACCATTCACAACACACTAAAAAATTTAAACATTCAAAATAATCAATAAAATTTTACAAAGTATTTTGTGGACCCCACTCTTTTCACATTCAACATGTTGAAAACTTTCAACACCAATTAATACACCTCACTTTAAACACTTTATTCAACACCCTCATTGCAAGGATTCAACTATTGAATTTGTTTTTCAACACCCCATTGTACATAACCTAATAGAAAGGACACTCTATAAACTTCAAGTAATAAAACATTCATTGAACAATTAACATATTTCAATTTGGAAAATGATGCCTTGCCTCCATATTTCATCTTGCAACTAACTCTGTGATGGATAGCTCATTAGCAGAAGAGAGAGTATGATTCACAGACGAAGAATCTAATTCATGTGCAGCATCATTTTCAGTGTAAAATCCAGGAACCTTTGGCTTTGGCAGCAATTTCTCACCATTTAGCATTAGAACCACAGATGAAATGTCTGGCCTATCTTCCGGTCTTTGTTGAACACATAATAACCCGACTTGTATGCATCGACGGACTTCCTCATAAGGTGTACATTGTTTCCCTAAGCCTTCATCCAGTAGTTCCAATTCCCTCTCTTCTGTCCATAAACTCCATGCCTATAATGGTTAGAGTCAAATTAGTGAGTTGATTTTGAATGAAATTTTTTGTGAAAATGATTTAGAATGCTTACATATCCAAGAAGATTATGGTAATATTTTGGGTCTGAAAACGATCTGTTCTTCTTCCCGGTCACTATCTCTAGTACTATCACACCATAGCTAAAAACATCTGATTTCATAGAGAAATGTCCATGCACGGCATACTCTGGAGGCATATAACCACTGAATACATAATTTTCAAAATAAGTATTACTTGACATTACAATATTCAAGAGCCGTAATAAGATAGAAGCTAACTTACTATGTTCCGGCCACTCTATTGGTATTTGCCTCAACTTGATCTCCAAAAAATGTCCGAGCCAAACCAAAATCTGATATTTTTGGATCCATATTTGCATCTAGTAATATATTGCTAGCTTTGAGATCTCTATGGACTATTGTGAGCCTAGAGTCACGATGAAGGTAAAGAAGCCCTCGAGCAATGCCATTGATTATATTGAACCGCTTAATCCAATCTAGCGACATCCGTTTGATTTCATCTAATCGATTAAAAAAAAATTAGAATCACACTTGCAGTTTTCATAATTTCGTAAACTACAGATAAAAACGATCATCGCCAATGTTTAAAGTAAATTGTAAAAGCTGTAACCAAATACAAAGTAGTCCAAACTTTTGTTAGGCATGTATTCATAGATCAACATTTTTTCTCCTCCTTGAATACAACATCCAAGAAGCTTGACCAGATTACGATGTTGAAGTTTGGCATTCATCAAGATCCAGCTTCTTACTATACCATGATGAACAAGTGTCAGGCACTTTCATGAGTGAGTACTTCACAAAAACATCTTTGTAACTAGCTTTCTTCCTTCGAACACAACCATTCGACCAAAACGATAGGTTCCATTGTCGAGGAAATTTCGGAACATATCCATTCATGCATTCACAATTTGGAAGGTTATTAGTATCATCGATACTGCATACAGAATTTGCACCACAGAATGCATATTTTTGACACTCGTCGAAGCTTGATGGTAAAACTTGCATGTTTCTTGATTGACTAATCCAAAACAAGTTCAGTGCAGGTCCATAAGGCATCAATTTAAGTACACTGAAAATTGATTTGTCAACAAGTTGGTACTCATAGTACACTTGTTTTTCATTGAGCACAAAAACTTGTGACAATGCAGAATTTGGAACTGGTATTCCAACAAAAGCTTGACCATTCCATGAACCTGATCTAAATATTATATCAGATCTATTATACATAAATACCTGTGGATATCCTCTAAGGTCAACTCTTGTAGTGTATTCTCCCTTAGCAGGATCATCATAACTTTTCCAAGATGTTACAACTCTTTCTAGACCAGTTTCTAAGTCCCATCCAAGCTTCATACCTGGCATCAACGTATCGCTCGGATAATCAAAACTCTGCCACAGAAACATATCTTTATCAACTTCCTTTCTATTTTTCACTACAAAATTTCCTGTGTCCAAGAGCTGAGCAATTGGAGTACTATTTCCAACTATGCTTGATATGTTAGATGACCAAATAGTGTTGTTTATGTCATTGAGAAGCAGAAGAATCCCCTTTTCATTGAGTGTCAAAACTCCTCTTGAGTTATGTTGTAGAGGTGCTTCATTGTTGGCTACCCAAACAATTGTTGTGGGGGACACATTCCTATACCATATACCTAAGTATCTTAATCTTCTTGTTGAGTTTTGAGGGCTAAAGAAACCCAATTCAATAATTCCACTTTGTGAAACTAGAGTCTCACCATCTTGAATGGATTCACCCACTGCTAAAGTGTCTAGTGATGTTGAAGTTCTTGAAGTATAGGAAAATAAAAATAAGCAAATAAATAATAATAATAATTTCATACTATGCACCATATAACATGATTTTGCAGAAGTTTTGATGAGTTGTAAATGGCTTTTGATAATGTAAAAGAAAGTGTGAAAGATCTTAGAATTTAATTCACTTGCATCAACATCATCACTTCAATAATTTAAGGGGGACTTTTCAACTCTTGTATACTCCTTCATATATGGAAATGATAGGCGTTCTTCGGGGACACTCTTTAAATGTTTAAAGTGGTAAAGTATTTTAGAAATGCATGTATCCAATGCATTGAAAATTTAAGTAATTGAATTTTGTAAAAAAAATATTATTTGGTATCTTTAAATAGTGTCATCGGGGCACTCGTTAGCATGAACCTTTAATATAAATTGACGCAACTCTTGGATCATCATTTCACTAATTTAAGGGAGACTTCTCAGCTCTTGGTTACTATTTTTCATGTCAGGAGCCTCTAGTATTTGGCAGGATATTCCGGTTGCTAGATATGATGATTTTTTGTCTCCTCTTTTAGGGGATAAAGTTTTGGACTTTCAAAAAGCTTTCTCTTGGTGGAAAGGAGTTTTCCTTCTTTGCTCAAAAGAAGAAGACCCTTTAGACTGGTTTGTGGAAGACATCTCTAAGAAAGTGGAATTAGGGTTCCATACTTCTTTTTGAACAAATTCTTGGCTTGGTAGTATCCCTCTTTAAAATGGCTTCCCTGGATTGTTTACGATCTATGATTATTCTGAGGGATTAGGGGAGAGATAGGTCGGTGGGTAGATGAAATCCTTACTTGGGATTTCAGGTGGAGAAGAATTTTATTCATTCATGAGCAACTTCTTGTTGTAAAATCCCTTACTCTCCTTCAAGGTCATTTTTTTTAAGATAGAGATCGAGGAAATTTGAAGTTTACAAGGGGTGGTCTTTTCTCTATTTATCGTACTTTGTTGCATACATCTAAATTTTTTGACCTCTCACACTCTCCTGCTAATCTGATCATCCTACTATTTTGGGGTAGTTAGGCCCCCTCTAAATTGATTGTTTTCTCTTGGAAACTTTTGCTCGATAAATTTCCTTCAAAAGAGAATATGTTCAAGAGAAAGATGATTGTTGACCTAACTTCTATCTCTTGCCTTTCAAAGGTGGTTTGGTTGGGATGAGAAATCTCAACTGTTCGCCACCAGTGACTTAATTAATAGTGTTTTAGTTAAGGGTTAATGAAGTTTTTGGTCCTTCTAAATATCTCAAACTTCGTTTTTAGTCCTTCTAAATTTTTCCTTCAAAGAATGGTCCTCCTAAAATTTTAAATTTTAACTTTTGGTCCCTCATGACAAAATCGTAGCTAAAATGGTCTCTAATTCCATAGCTAAAATAAAAAAAAAAACTGCTAAAACTGTCGCTAAAAACTGTCGCTAAATTGTAAAAACTGTCACTAAATTGCAGGAGGGACCAAAAGTTAAAATTTAAAATTTTAGGAGGACCATTCTTTGAAGGAAAATTTTTGAGGGATTAAAAATGAAGTTTGAGATACTTAGAGGGACCAAAAAGTTGATTAACCCTTTAGTTAATAGTTTTTGGTAAAAGGTTTTTAAGTGGTTGGGGTGGCATGTAGCTCTTCTTACGGGTCATAGTCTTATTTTTTAAGATTTCTCTCTTTAGGTGATAGGTGAAGGATAGAAAAACACTTAGAAAGGGGGGGGGGATTGAATAAGTGTGACTTTAAATCTTGGACGATAAAAATAAATTGCACAATTATTTTTATCCTGGTTCGCTGTTAACGAAGCTACTCCAGTCCACCCCCGCAGAGATGATTTACCTCAACTGAGGATTTAATCCACTAATCGCACGGATTACAATGGTTCTCCACTTAGCCGCAACTAAGTCTTCCAGAGTCTTCTGATCACAACCTGATCACTCCAGGAACAACTGCTTAGTTCACTCCTAAGACTTTTCTAGAGTCTACTGATCAACACGATCACTCTAGGCTTAGTTCACTCCTAAGACTTTCTGCTCAGCCAACTGCCAAGACTTCCTGCTCAGCCAACTGCCAAGACTTCCTGCTCAGCTAACTGCTAAGACTTCCTACTCAGCTAACTGCTAAGACTTCCTAGAGTATACTGATCAACTGATCACTCTAGTTCCTTACAACTTAATGTAATCTATTCAAGAGTTTACAAATGCTTCTTAAAAGCGATAATCACAACTGTGATATTTCTCTTACAATTTAAGCTTAATCTCACTAAGATATTACAACAGCAATGTAGTGAGCTTTGATGAAGATGAAGATTCTGAGTTTTGATTTGAACAGAGTTTCAGCAAGTTAATTTGAATTGTATTGGTGCGAAATCGTTAACCTTGCTTCTCATCAGAACTTCATATTTATAGGCGTTGAGAAGATGACCGTTGAATGCATTTAATGCTTTGCGTGTTCCGTACAGCTTTGCATTTAATGTTATACGCTTTTGTCAACTACCTCGAGCCTTGTTCACGCTGTGTCTACTGACGTAGCCTTTAGTAGCTTTAACGTTCCTTTTGTCAGTCAGCGTAGTCTGCCACGTGTACTTCCTTCTGATCTGATGTTTGTGAATACGACGTTTGAATATCATCAGAGTCAAACAGCTTGGTGCACAGCATCTTCTGATCTTCTGATCTTGAAGTGCTTCTGAGCGTGATACCATCTTCTGATCTTCAGTGCTTCTGATCTCATGTTCTTCTGATGCTTCCATAGACCCATGTTCTGATTCTGCTTCGACCATCTTCTGATGTCTTGCCAGACCATGTTCTGATGTTGCATGCTGAACCATTTGAGACACATCTTCTGAGCGCTGAATTATGCGTACTCTTTATATATTTCCTGAAAGGGAAATTGCATTGGATTAGAGTACCATATTATCTTAAGCAAAATTCATATTATTGTTATCATCAAAACTAAGATAATTGATAAGAACAAATCTTGTTCTAACAATCTCCCCCTTTTTGATGATGACAAAAACATATATAAATGATATGAATTTGCGATCAGAAAGAGTAGACGGCAAAAGACAAATTACACAGCTATAGCATAAGCATATGAATATGTCTCCCCCTGAGATTAACAATCTCCCCCTGAGATAAATAATCTCCCCCTGAAATAAATACTCGAAGAACTTTGATAAAAGACTTCCCTGATTATTTCGGTAGAGACGATCATATTAGCTTCTGCTTTCAGAGAATTCATAGCTTCTGACTTCTGCTTCCATTGGACAGCTTCAGAACTTGAATTTCTTTAGATCCTTAGAACACTCACAGCTTCTGACTTCTGCTTCCATTCAGGACAGCTTCAGAACTTGAGTTTCTTTGATCTTCAGAACATTCACAGCTTCTGATTTCTGCTTCCATTCAGGACAGCTTCAGAACTTGAATTTCTGGATCTTTTGGAGCATTCACATCTTCTGATTTCTGCTTCCCTCGGATAGCTTCAGAACTTTGAATGTCTACCAACATCACTTCATGCTAGATTTGTATCAGAACATTGTTGAATGTACCAGAGCATCATCTGAGCATCTCTACATCCTGAAATGTTACAGAACAAAAACTAAACGACAAAAGTCAGCATGAACGAGTTAGAACATAAAATGTATATTCAAATACATGATATGTATCAGAGCCAAATGTATCAGAGCATTTAGGCTAAAAACATGTATCAGAGCAACTAATGTATCAGAGCCATAACATTATATGTATCAGGGCAAATAGAATTTTGTCATAACAGGATAGACAATGATATTCAAATTCTATTATCAGTGCTTCTGATTCATTCTTCTTTCTTGCTTCTGATTTCTGAAGCTTGACAGCACTCAGCTTGCTTCAGTTTCCATGGTTTTGCTTCTAGTGTTTGCTTTGAAGATTCTCTTCACTTCTCTGTACCTGCAAAACACTTAAACCATATAGAACTTGCAGTTCTTGTTAGTGAATGTGTGGGAGCCTTTACCCAGCAACTGATAGATTTAATCAAATCATTTATCATTTATCTTTCTCCCCCTTTTTGTCATAACATCAAAAAGAATATTTAAAAAGATTCAGATGTATAAAACGACAAAAGAAAACATTTACTGGAATGTAAAACACAAAGAAACTTTTTCATTGATAATCAAAAGAGGATTACAAGAAGTTGTGCAACAAAGAAAAAGAAAACTACAAAGACCAAATCCTAGGACCCTAGCTAAGACCACGTCTGTGCCAGCATGCCATGAAGGAGTGAAACGTCTCATTGACTGCTTCTAGGGCTTTCAGGCGAGGGATCAGGGAGACTTGGTCCTGCAGCAGATCTTCCACCACCTTTACCAGAGACAACGTCCTCAGCGGGTGAAGATGAAGAGATGTCTTCAGAAGAGATTAAAGGAGAGGAAAAATCAGAGGAAGCTGAGTCTTGAAGGTCGAAAGATGAGGAAGAAGATGGAGATGATGGAGGGCTCTCACCAGGAGGATGAAACACACGTCTAGAATAGTTTCCAGACAACATTGCTTCGAAAGGATTCACCTTGAGAGGATCATAGGTGATTTTGATCTTTTTGGGTTTGGAAGGAGATGTTTCAACAGCTTTTCGTTTATTGTTTTTATCACTTTCATTATTTCCTGGGGTTGATGAAGAGTTCATGATGAGTTTGCAAGAAAAAAATGAACAGGTAGGGTTTGATAAGGAAGAGAGGGAGAGACAAACTTTAAGAGGGAAACAAGAAGATAGGAAACCGAAAACCATTTTGAAGAGTATTTAAAGGAAAATAAAATGAAGCGAAAGATGACTAGCATTTAATGTTACGTGACGTGAGGAGAGATAATAAAGACGAATGAGGTGACTAGCACAGTTACCTATGGTCGGCGTCCCTTCAACTGCACGCGCGCTTATCCATGAATAGTAACTACAGGTTTACCATCCCGAGATAAAGCGTAACAGCTGTTTTGCTTTAAAAGAGGTTCTGAATCAACTTAGACAATGAAACGTTAGTAATAACCGAATCATAATTTCTAAAAGAATTCAATCAGAACTTCTGATTAAAAAATGTTCCACATTCATTTCAGAAGATACTCATACATGAGAACTTCTCATCTTCTCATTCTGGGCATAAATCCATACTGATGTTCTTCAGAATGAACTTAAACCTATCTTCAGCCAGGGGTTTTGTAAAGATATCAGCCCATTGATGGTCTGTATCAACAAAGTTTAAAGAAATAACACCCTTCTGAACATAGTCCCTTATGAAATGATGTTTTATCTCAATATGTTTAGCTTTTGAATGAAGAATAGGATTCTTAGATAAACATATAGCAGAAGTATTATCACAGAATATAGGAATGTTACTCTCAAATATCTGATAATCTTCTAACTGACTCTTCATCCAGAGCATCTGTGTACTACAACCAGCAGCTGCGACATATTCTGCTTCTGTGGTTGATAGAGCAATGGTTGCTTGCTTCTTGCTGTACCAGGAGATTAAGTGACTTCCAAGAAATTGGCAACTTCCTGATGTACTTTTTCTTTCGATTCTGTCTCCAGCATAGTCAGCATCGCAGAATCCTACTAAGTTGTATTCTTTAGATTTTCTGTAAACTAAACCAACATTAGTAGTACCTTTCAGATACCTTAGAATCCTCTTAACAGCAGTTAAATGAGATTCTCTAGGATCTGATTGGAATCTAGCACACAAACAAACACTGAACAGAATGTCAGGTCTAGAAGCAGTCAGATATAGAAGAGATCCAATCATACCTCTGTATAGCTTCTGATCTACCTTCTTACTTACCTCATCCTTACCTAGGATGCATGTTGGATGCATAGGAGTTTTGGCTTCTTTGCAGTCTAGAAGATTAAACTTCTTCAGAAGTTCCTTCACATACTTGGTTTGGTGAACATACGTTCCTTCTGATGTTTGATTTATTTGTATTCCAAGGAAATACTTGAGTTCTCCCATCATGCTCATTTCAAACTCAGCCTGCATAGACTTAGCAAACTCCTTTCCAAGTGTAGCATTAGATGTTCCAAAAATAATATCATCTACATATATTTGACAAATTAAAATATCCTTTTCAAAGGTTTTACAAAAGAGAGTAGTGTCCACTTTTCCTCTAGTGAAACCATTATCTAGAAGGAAAGAACTTAAGCGTTCATACCAAGCTCTGGGAGCCTGTTTCAATCCATACAATGATTTCTTTAGTTTAAAAACATGATTAGGAGACATAGAGTCTTCAAAACCAGGAGGTTGATGGACATAAACTTCTTCATCTATATAACCATTTAAGAAGGCACTCTTAACATCCATCTGATAGAGAGTGATGTTATGTTGAGTGGCAAAAGAAATTAATAGACGAATAGACTCTAACCTGGCCACTGGTGCAAAGGTTTCTGTGTAGTCAATCCCTTCTTGCTGACTATAACCCTGAGCCACCAGTCTGGCTTTGTTCCTTACCACTTCGCCTTTCTCACTGAGCTTGTTTCTGAAGACCCATTTTGTACCGATTATATTGAATCCATCTGGTCTAGGAACAAGATCCCAAACATCATTCCTTGTAAACTGATTTAGTTCTTCTTGCATAGCAATTATCCAGTCTGGATCTTCTAGAGCATGATCAACAGAAGTTGGCTCGATCAAAGATACAAGACCTAATTGACAGTCTGCATTGTTTCTAAGGAATGCTCTTGTTCTGATTGGATCATCCTTCTTTCCAAGAATGACATCTTCTGAATGACCAGAGATGAGTCTGGATGATCTTCTGACAGATGGTTCTTCAGAAATACTTAGATCCTCCAGAGAAGCTGATACTTGATCTTCAGATTCTTTGCTTCTGAGAAACTCTGCTTCTGATGCGTTGCTTCTTGGCTCAACAACTTCTGATATGTCAATATCACAACCTGCAAAATTATCAACTTGCTTTGGTTTTTCAGAACCAAGCTTATCATCAAACCTGATATTGATTGATTCTTCTACAACCAATGTTTCAGTATTGTATACTCTGTAGCCTTTTGAGCGTTCAGAATATCCAAGAAGGAAACACTTTTGAGCTTTGGAATCAAACTTACCAAGATGATCTTTAGTGTTCAGAATAAAGCATACACATCCAAAAGGATGGAAATATGAAATGTTAGGCTTTCTATTCTTCCACAATTCATAGGGAGTCTTATTAAGAATAGGTCTGATAGAGATTCTATTCTGAATATAACATGCAGTGTTTATTGCTTCTGCCCAGAAATGCTTAGCCATATTGGTTTCATTGATCATGGTTCTGGCCATTTCTTGAAGAGTCCTATTCTTTCGTTCTACAACCCCATTTTGCTGTGGAGTTCTAGGACAAGAGAAATCATGGGCAATACCATTTTCTTTGAAGAATTCTTCAAAGGATCTGTTCTCAAATTCACCACCATGATCACTTCTGACCTTTATGATTTTACACTCTTTTTCAGATTGAATCTGAATGCAGAAATCAAAGAACACTGAATGAGTCTCATCCTTGTGTTTCAAGAATTTTACCCATGTCCAGCGGCTATAATCATCTACGATGACTAATCCATATTTCTTTCCTCTGACAGATGCTGTTTTGACTGGTCCAAACAGATCAATGTGCAGGAGTTCTAATGGCCTTGAGGTAGAAACAACATTCTTAGACTTGAATGCAGGTTTGGAGAACTTGCCCTTCTGACATGCTTCACAAAGAGCATCTGATTGGAATTTCAGATTAGGGAGTCCTCTGACAAGATTCAGTTTGTTAATCTGAGAGATCTTTCTCAAACTAGCATGACCTAATCTCCTGTGCCAGACCCACTGCTCTTCAGAAACAGACATAAGACAAGTCACCTTCTGACTCATAAGATCTTGCAGATCTGTCTTATAAATGTTGTTCTTCCTCTTGCCTGTAAATAGGATTGAGCCATCCTTCTGATTTACAGCCTTGCAAGACTCTTGATTAAAGATTATATCATAACCATTGTCACTTAATTGACTGATAGATAAGAGGTTATGAGTTAATCCTTCTACAAGAAGTACATTAGAAATGGAAGGAGAGTTACCAGACTTTATAGTTCCAGAGCCAATTATCTTGCCCTTCTGATCTCCTCCGAACTTGACTTCTCCTCCAGACTTAAGCACCAGGTCTTGGAACATAGACCTTCTTCCTGTCATGTGTCGCGAGCATCCAGAGTCCAGGTACCATGACATGTTGTGCTTTGTCCTTCTTGCAGCCAAGGATATCTGCAATAGGAATAATCTTATCCTTAGGTACCCACATTTTCTTGGGTCCTTTCTTGTTAGATTTCCTCAAGTTCTGATTGAACTTGGGTTTTACATTATAAGCAATAGGAGGAACAGCATGATAATTCTTAATGTGAGTTTCATGATATTTCCTAGGTTGTGTCACATGCTTCTTAGTGTGTGTTATGTGAAAACTTTGTGCATGTGAGGTGTGCCTAATATCATGAGAGTGGCCATACTTGAACTGATCATACAATGGCTTGTATGTAATTTTCATTTCATCAACAGGTTCAAGTTTGTATGGGGTTTCACCCTCATAACCAATGCCAACTCTTTTGTTTCCAGACACAGCATATATCATAGAAGCTAGCTGACTTCTGCCAATACTTCTAGATAAGAACTTTCTGAAACTTAAATCATATTCTTTCAGAATATGGTTTAGACTGGGAGTGGATTTTTCTGAATTAGAAGGAGATCCAACATTATTGGATAATTTTAAAAGTTTTTCTTTTAATTCAGAATTCTCCAGCTCAAGCTTCTTTGTTTCAAATTCAAATTGCTTTTTCAGCTTTTTGTATTTGAGACTAATCTGAGACTTGAGTTCCAGAAGTTCAGTTAGACCGGAAACTAACTCATCTCTAGTAAGTTCAGAAAATACCTCTTCAGAATCTGATTCTGATGTAGATTCTGATCCGTCATCTTCTGTCGCCATCAGCGCACAGTTGGCCTGCTCATCTTCTGAATCATCTTCTGACTCATCCCAGGTTGCCATAAGACCTTTCTTCTTATGAAACTTTCTCTTGGGACTTTCCTTCTGAAGATTTGGACATTCATTCTTGTAGTGTCCAGGCTCATTGCATTCATAGCACATGACCTTCTTCTTGTCAAATCTTCTTTCATCAGAAGATTCTCCACGTTCAAATTTCCTTGAACTTCTGAAGCCTCTGAACTTCCTTTGCTTGGTCTTCCAGAGTTGATTTAGCCTTCTGGAAATCATGGACAGTTCATCTTCTTCTTCAGATTCTGATTCTTCAGGATCTTCTTCTCTAGCCTGAAAAGCGTTAGTGCATTTCTTGATATTTGATTTTAATGCAATAGACTTACCTTTCTTTTGAGGCTCATTTGCGTCCAGCTCAATCTCATGGCTTCTCAAGGCACTGATAAGCTCTTCCAGAGAAACTTCATTCAGATTCTTCGCAATCTTGAATGCAGTCACCATCGGACCCCATCTTCTGGGTAAGCTTCTGATGATCTTCTTTACATGATCAGCCTTGGTGTATCCTTTGTCAAGAACTCTCAATCCAGCAGTCAGAGTTTGAAATCTTGAAAACATCTTTTCAATGTCTTCATCATCCTCCATCTTGAAGGCTTCATACTTCTGGATTAAGGCAAGAGCTTTTGTCTCCTTGACTTGAGCATTTCCTTCATGAGTCATTTTCAAGGACTCATATATGTCATAGGCCGTTTCCCTGTTAGATATCTTCTCATACTCAGCATGAGAGATAGCATTCAGCAAAACAGTTCTACATTTATGATGATTCCTGAAAAGCTTCTTTTGATCATCATTCATTTCTTGCCTTGACAGCTTCACGCCTCTGGCATTTACAGGATGTTTGTAACCATCCATCAGAAGATCCCATAGATCACCATCTAGACCCAGAAAGTAACTTTCCAGTTTATCTTTCCAGTATTCAAAGTTTTCACCATCAAATACCGGCGGTCTAGTATAACCATTGTTACCGTTGTATTGCTCAGCAGAGCCAGATGTAGATGCAGGTGTAGGTATAGTCCTTTCACTTTCATCAACCATCTTTTAAATGAAGCGTTTTTCTCTTCCTGAATCTTTTCTAAACACGGTTAAGTGCTTGCACCTTAGAACCGGCGCTCTGATGCCAATTGAAGGATAGAAAAACACTTAGAAAGGGGGGGGGGATTGAATAAGTGTGACTTTAAATCTTGGACGATAAAAATAAATTGCACAATTATTTTTATCCTGGTTCGCTGTTAACGAAGCTACTCCAGTCCACCCCCGCAGAGATGATTTACCTCAACTGAGGATTTAATCCACTAATCGCACGGATTACAATGGTTCTCCACTTAGCCGCAACTAAGTCTTCCAGAGTCTTCTGATCACAACCTGATCACTCCAGGAACAACTGCTTAGTTCACTCCTAAGACTTTTCTAGAGTCTACTGATCAACACGATCACTCTAGGCTTAGTTCACTCCTAAGACTTTCTGCTCAGCCAACTGCCAAGACTTCCTGCTCAGCCAACTGCCAAGACTTCCTGCTCAGCTAACTGCTAAGACTTCCTGCTCAGCTAACTGCTAAGACTTCCTAGAGTATACTGATCAACTGATCACTCTAGTTCCTTACAACTTAATGTAATCTATTCAAGAGTTTACAAATGCTTCTTAAAAGCGATAATCACAACTGTGATATTTCTCTTACAATTTAAGCTTAATCTCACTAAGATATTACAACAGCAATGTAGTGAGCTTTGATGAAGATGAAGATTCTGAGTTTTGATTTGAACAGAGTTTCAGCAAGTTAATTTGAATTGTATTGGTGCGAAATCGTTAACCTTGCTTCTCATCAGAACTTCATATTTATAGGCGTTGAGAAGATGACCGTTGAATGCATTTAATGCTTTGCGTGTTCCGTACAGCTTTGCATTTAATGTTATACGCTTTTGTCAACTACCTCGAGCCTTGTTCACGCTGTGTCTACTGACGTAGCCTTTAGTAGCTTTAACGTTCCTTTTGTCAGTCAGCGTAGTCTGCCACGTGTACTTCCTTCTGATCTGATGTTTGTGAATACGACGTTTGAATATCATCAGAGTCAAACAGCTTGGTGCACAGCATCTTCTGATCTTCTGATCTTGAAGTGCTTCTGAGCGTGATACCATCTTCTGATCTTCAGTGCTTCTGATCTCATGTTCTTCTGATGCTTCCATAGACCCATGTTCTGATTCTGCTTCGACCATCTTCTGATGTCTTGCCAGACCATGTTCTGATGTTGCATGCTGAACCATTTGAGACACATCTTCTGAGCGCTGAATTATGCGTACTCTTTATATATTTCCTGAAAGGGAAATTGCATTGGATTAGAGTACCATATTATCTTAAGCAAAATTCATATTATTGTTATCATCAAAACTAAGATAATTGATAAGAACAAATCTTGTTCTAACAATAGGGTGAAGTGTATGTGTGATTTTGCTATGATTTGACATGTTGTGGATTAGACCATTTGGAGAGCTCGAAATAATGTTATATTTTCTAGTTCTGTCATAAATGTGAAAGAAGTGGAGAAAAAATTTAGCTTGAAAATAGTTTTGAGGTAGATTAGAGGGGAACTTATGCACTTTCTCAGAATAACTTCATAATTTTATCTTATAGACCAATAGTGAATTGAGAATTCTGGTTTGGTTTATAGTTTGTGTGGCTTTGTTTCTTTCTCTTGGTGATATCTATTCTATTAATGATGGTGTCTTTGGCTTGAGATCTAGCTTTGATCCTTTTTGGGTTTGAGTTTTCTAGGGGTTGAGTTTGTTTCTTTGTTGTTCTTGTTGCATTTTTTCATCATATATTGTTGTTTTTGTTCTCTAATGGTACGTCTTGTGCTATTTGATCACATTCCTTTGTATTTGGGGTTACATTTCTCATCCTAAAAGTTACTCCCACATGTTTGCAAAAAATACAAAATGTCTCTAAACATTGGAAATTCATTTTTCGGACGCACACAAACCATAAATAAAATTTGGAAATGTATTTCCGAAAATTGTTATGCTTTAAAACCAGAAATAACAAATGCATAAATTAACATCAAGCATTCTTATTACATAAATTAAAAATGAAACATTACATAGATAATCGTTAACGTAAATCGAACAATATCATCAAGTATGAAGTTTCAACATCTTTAGAATATATTCAGTTGATCTCGCAATCTTAGCATCCACCTCGATCGAACTTTTAGTTTCGTAACGGTGAAATGTACTCCACATAATAGTAAATCTCCACCCGTCTTCATCTCAAACTTGTTGAATTGTATCTTCTCTTCATTGTCAATTATGGATGAACGATAATAGAGCTTCAAAACTCTTTGATTGTCTAGGTATATATTCTCTAGTGTTGATTTTAGATTGACAAACCAGGTGATCTCTGTGAATCTAAATTGAAAAAAGGGCTTCCCGCCGTTGTAGTAGACAAAAGCGAAATATGCATATTGAGACTGTGTGTGTGTTTGACATGTGTTTATGCTAACAAGTATAGTGTGATCCATAGTTATACATGTTTTAGATTAATATGGAACTTAAAAACTCATTTATGTCTCAGAGGATATTTCGGATATGTACTTCTGGATTCAACCTGTTTTGTTTTAGTAAAAGGTGAGTCTGGAAATGTATTTAAGAATAAACCCCTACTATCATTTTTTAATAATATGGGGTGCGTCTAGAAATACATTTCTGAATAAATCCCTGTTGGCATTTTTTAATATTGGGGTGCGTCCAAAAATGTATTTTCGTATTCACCTAAATAGAACATGTTAGAAAAACATAATCTGTTATGAAGCACAAAAATGGTGAAAAATTTTGAAAACAGAAATATACATTAAAATGTATACAATTTACATCGTTAATATCAATCCAACATTACATACAAAACATGTGTAAGTACCTAAATACATGGTTGGAGAAAAACTAAAATGAATCAAAACATGTGTCACCACCAAAATCTATATCTATGGGTGGTTCCGCCTTTGAGCTTTGTTTATTTGATTCTCTTTCAATCTTGCTTAACTTTGTGAATTCTTGCATCCTATCCAAAAAATGACCGACCAAGTTTCAGCTTTCTTTGTTGAATTAGTTGTTCAGTTTGACGATGTCATGGGTATAGAGCATTCCAGTTTCAATTAAACTTGAATAAAATTGAGTGATTTAGAAAGCCACCCAATACACATAATTCAATTGGTTAGATTTTTAGGTGGGTCACTCTGAAGTGGAAGAATATTTCCGAGAAACTGTATCTTGTCATATTAATACACACCCTATTATAAGTACTTGCAATAAGATGATCCATTTCAGGGAATCGCATACATTTTTCCTCCAGTGTCGGACCGCTAACACAAGGAATAAGAGATTCATGAATTGCATAGAAATGTTCTTTTTTCGTATAACATTGTGTATGATTCTTTATGTGCCTTAAACTCTTTGATAAGTTGTTGAAAGACAAATGTATGATTCTCATTACCTTTATCGAGAAAAGTAGACACCACTCGATAGTTGCAGTTACTCTCACCCTCCATATTAATTATTCGTTTAATATATTTGTGCATAAAAACCAACATTTCGTAGATGTATTTGATTTTTATTAAAGGTGGTGTAGAAGATGGTTTGCTAATGCGAGCACCTTTGAAAACACTTTTTTGAAATTTTGAAGTTGGAGAATCCAAAAAAGTGTGTCAGCATGTTCAAAATAGGAAGGAGAATGCATATTTGAGTTATCATTCAAGGTTGATTTAACCTTCTTAGGAGCACCCTTTGTTTCTACCGGATGCGAGTGACAGTAGTTGCAAATTTGTGGTTTCTGGATAGGAAATCTTCCTTAGTTGTTCTTTGATGTGGAGTTTCATGTTGTCACTGGCTTTCAAAAATCTCTCTTAAATCACTTCATATTCAGTCAAGATAAATCTAATCGATTTAGAATAGGTAGATTCAACTCGGTTAGATGTTGTATTTCCAAAGTGTATGATCGGTTTAAGCACAAACAATCTTCTCCTTCACCTAATCTAGAATTGTACTTTTATTATATTTCAAGAAATCTAGAAATTTCTCACACACCTTCCTGAAAATTATAGCATAATCGACATTTAACTCTTTCGTAGAAGAATTTATTATAACATTCCAAGCATCCATTATTCTTTCCAGCATCACACTAGCTTTGATCATTTTCCAATATTCACCCTTTATTTGTTTGGTCCCTACCACAAGCCTAACTCTATTCCTCACGTTCTTAGTGATGTGATATCTACAAAGTAATGCATATGATTTAGGAAACACTTTTGCAACTGAATTCATCAATGTGGTACTATGATAGTGATCTTCGGTGTGTTTTCTTTGTCCTTCAACATTGTCTGAAACACTTCTAAAGCTCAAGTAATCTTGTCCTATTTTTTGCTTTCCGAAAATGAAAACCCAATGTAAAAAGTATTTTTCGTAAAAGTAACATCAACAATCTCCAATAGTAAAAGTTTGTACTAGTTCTTATATTTTGAATCAATAATGATTATAGTGGGAAATATGTTGAATAAATTTATGGAAATAAGATGAGTCAAAAATATATCTCAAATGGTTACTCCATTCTCTTACACTCGGTACCTAGATACATAATGGTTATCATCCAGAAGCTTTAAGAATTGTTGCATTTTAGTTCTATCCCCTCTCATCGCCTTGTTGTTTTGAGAACGAACATTTTTTACTTGCTTGATATTTGAGATCTTTTCCGTTTCGAAGTGGCAAGTATGTTTTGGATTGCACCATGTTCAATGTCATGTCAGAAATGATTTCCTTCTCTTTAAGCATAAGGTGACATGCAATGGGATGACCGGCTAACTTGCAACACATGTCATGATTATGTGTACCAAAAATCAAATTAAATCTCAATTTGTTATTTTCCAAAGTGTATCCACGCAACTTAAAAGAACACTCACATTTTCTCGAACTAGTGTCATCTCGTTTCAACTTCCATATAAAAACAATGTACTTGCCTCTTCTTTCGCATCTCAGTGTTTCAAATGCAAGTCTTATATCTAAGCTTTCGATTACAACGTCGAACCTCAATTTGGCAGCCTCCGTGTGGATCCATTGGAGCATATGATCATGAATAATAAACTTTTGTTCATTTGTAAATTGGTTGCCAACATCTACCTTGACATCAACCTATTTGGTATTCGTATACACAGTAGGTTTGTGGACAACATCAGGATGCACCACATCTAAGGTCAATCATGATAAAAAAATATTCAAAAACTGTCCAAAATTCAACTTTAAACTAATCCAAATTACACTTTCGAACAACATTAAAAAAAAATCTGGAAATGAATTTTCGGACACAGACGTTTGTATTTTCAACCTTAAAACCATATTAATGTAGGTAATGAAGAAGGAAATACATGTACGTTACCTTAAATTCCAACTTCTTTTTCTCCTTTGTTGTTTTGAAGTAGAAAAATTGATTGAGCGTGGAAAGAGGTTTTGGTAGAATTTGAACAAGAATGGTGTTTTTGATCCTGAGTGAAGCAAACATGTAAGGTGGTGTTTTATTAAATTTTTCGCTTGACATTTCCAGAAATTCATTTCTGAAATTTTCACTGACATGCAAAGGTGTTATTTTTTCAAATTTCTGCTTAACAAATCTAGAAGTACACTTTCGTATTTGTCACATAAATGTTAAATGGGTAAATCATTGAAGGGGTGTGTTCGGAGATACACATACGTACTAGTTTTTGGGGAAAATTGGGGTATGTCTCACTAAGGACGTATTTTGGTGTGAAATGTGTGCGTCCAAAAAATAAAATTCTAGATTTGTATGAGATTTTTTGGATACTTCTCCACCACTTATGAAATAATCCCCTTGTATTATGTGATGGTGAAAAACGGGCATGCCCTGTTTCGTTAAGGTCAGCCCTGAAAAACTCGTAAAAAAAATAGGATGGACCTGTTTTGTCATCCCTACTTCTATGTCAGTATTATCTTTTTGCATGTAATTTCTTTTAGGGTTAATACCTATTTTCACCCCTGTCATATGGGGTTGGTTTGAAAAATCCCCTGCCAAAAAAAAAGTTGCAAGAATTCCCCTAATATTTGAAGATTCTCTCGTTTTAAACCTTGTAAAATTTTTGTTTTTAAAACCAACCTTGTCATTTGAAGATTCAGTCATTTTAAACCCTGTAATCTTGTAGATTATGTCATTTTAAACCCTCTGAAATATGACAGGCAAGGTTGATTTTACTAAAAAAAAATTTACAGGGTTCAAAATGACTGAATCTTCAATTAGCAAGGTTGGTTTTAAAAATAAATTTTTTACAAGGTTTAAAACGAGAGAATCTTCAAATGTTAGGGGAATTCTTACAACTTTTTTTTGGCAGGGAGTTTTTCAAACCAACCTCATATGACAGGGGTGAAAATAGGTATTAACCCTTTCTTTTAAAAAATATACTATAATATAAAATATTTCTATATCCATAATACTTTTAATCCGTTATTATTTTATTTCATATCTTTCTTTGTTTGTAATGAATTATTTTGATAAACGTATAATGAATGTTATATTTAACTACAAAATTAAATAAAAGTAATTATATAAATGTGACATAAGAAAAGAGGGAGTATTTATTTTTATGGTTGTACAAATAAATGCATGTATCTATTGTTGTTGGAAATGAATGATTTGGACTTGGACAGAACACTTTGTTGGTTGTGTCTTAAATACCATGCGTCCTAAATCATAAACAGAAAAAAAAAAAAAATTAAGTTGAATGAGTTTTCGTTTTTATTTTTTAAAACTATTTTGTGAATTAATTTTTAAGAAAAAATATATATTTGGCCATCTTATTTTTAAAATCTATTTTAAATTTGTATATTATAAAATTGTTATTAATAGAAAAATGTATTAGAGATGGGAATTGGTCTGACTCGACTAGAGAAGTCTATAGCCTAACCTATTTAGGCCGGGGTCTGACAAGACCTATTCAATAAAAAGACTCCTTTTTAAAACTCTATTTAGTTAAACAAATTATGCTTAGGCTATTAAAAAAATTTACGAAGTCTTATTGTTCGACCTATTTATGTATAGAGTCGTCAATTTAGAGGATTGCGGCCTACTCCCTCTATTCCTTATTATAAACAAAATTTAACTTTTTATATTCATTGAATAAATGATGTATCTAATTTATATATAGTCTAAATACATCATTTATTGAATGTAGATAAAAAATCAAATTTTCTTATAAAAGAGAATGGAGGGTGTAACTTTTACAGCCCCCAAAATATATGCGGCGGCCTAAAAATATAAAAAAAATTGAGCCCCAAAATAAGGGCTCCTAAACTAAGAGTCCTTAAAAATTCAAATAGGACTTTGAGGCCCCAACGTCTCCACAAAGTTTTTTTATTTTAATTTTTTAAAAATATATTATTTATAACAATATTGTTTTGGAAAAAATTTATAATATTTTTCTAGAAACAACTTTTTTTATTTTTTGCAAAGTATTTTTTTTCAAAATATTTTATTTTTGAAAAAAATACCTTTTATGTAATTTTAGACAAAATCGTCATCTTTATTTTTAAAAATAGTTGATTTATTTATTTTTGAAAAGATCGACTTTTTCTATTTTTCGACAAAAAATAACTTTTCTTATTTTCATGAAAAATCGACTTTTTTATTTTTGAAAAGATCCGACTTTTCTTATTTTTGAAAAAATTTACTTTATTTAATTTTTGACAAAAACCGACATTTTAATTTTTGAAAAAGTTGAGTTATTTGTTTTCGAAAAATATCGACTTTTTTGTTTTTTTGAAAAAAATTGACATTTTATTTTTGAAAATAATTGACTTTACTTATTTTCACGAAAAATTGACTTTTTTGTTTTTTTGGAAAAAAAATCAATTTTTTTATTTTTCAGAATAAATCGACATTTTTTTGGAAAAAAACGGTCTTTCTTATTTTCAAAACAAATTGACTTTTTTTATTATTTAGAAAAAATCTACTTTTTTATTAAAAAAATGAAGTTTTTATTTTTCAGAAAAAATTGGCTTTTATATTTTTTGTTAAAAAATCTACTTTTTATTTTTCAGAAAAAATCGACTTTTTTTATTTTGGAAAAAATCGGCTTTTTTATTTTTTTTTTGGAATATTTTGACTTTTTAAAAAATTTTGAAAAAAATGACTTTTTTATTTTTCGAGAAAATATTGACTTATCTTATTTTCGGAAAAATCGACTATTTTAGTTTTTGCAAAAAAATCTTCTTTTTATATTTTGAAAAAAAATAAAATCAATTTTTTATTTTGTATAAAAATATATTATTCTAAAATATTTTTTGTATTTTTTAAAAAATAATTTTTTTAAATACGTAATTAAAAGAACTTCAATATTTTATTCAAAATAAATCTGATTTTAAGCCCCTTATTTAGGCTCCTTAAAAAAAACAAAAATATGAAAGGGCGTAAAAATAAGGGATCAATAAAATATTTTTAAGTGTTATTTTATTGATTTTTTTACACATAACAAGAAAGCTAATCAATATTTTTATTTTTCTAACCATAAATCTATTTTTATCAATAATGCCCTTAACTATTTATTACATTCATTCGAGTTTCTCTCCCTCTCTGAAATAAATAGCTAATGGTAATTTTGACAAAATAGCAATTAATACTACCTTAAATTTTGCAAATAAAAAATTAAAAAGGAACAAAAAAATTATCAAAAAGCGACACTTAAAAACGGTCAAAAGGAGTATATAAAAGTTCATGTTGTCAATTTAAAAAGTAGGTAAATTTGACTATATAAAAGCCTTAATGTTAAATAAGTTTTTAAATAAACTTTTAAATTAGGTCAGATTTTTAAAAAAGTAATCAGGTCAAGCAAAAAAAAAAAAAAGGCCTGTAATAGGCTAGATTCAAGTGTTAAAAGTTTATCATATGTTCATGTTGTCAATTTAAAAAGTAGGTAAATTTGACTATATAAAAGCCTTAATGTTAAATAAGTTTTTAAATAAACTTTTAAATTAGGTCTGATTTTTTAAAAAGTAATCAGGTCAAGAAAAAAAAAAGCCTGTAATAGGTTAGATTTAAGTGCTAAAAGTTTATCATATGTCAAAACTTAGACATTCTAAGATTCGACATCGTCTGACCTATTTCCATCCTTGTGTACTACTTTTCCTTCTTTTTTTTACTCCTCTTTCTAATTTGCAAAACTAAAACTCAAAAATCAAAACCTCTCAAATCTAATTTAGTTTCGAAAAGTCTTGAATAGAAAGTAGTTTTAAAAAACAATGTTATAAACTTACATTTCCAAACAAGTTTTATTATTTTCAAATTTTAAAAATTTTAAAAATAGTTTTACAAAAGCAAATCATACAAACCTTTATTCTCTTATCAAATTCTTAGTTTTAAGAATTTTAAGATGGTATTTGTAATTCAATAAAAAGACAAAATTTAAAACTTTTTAAAAGTCTATTTAATTAAGTAGATCATGTTTTTACTATTAAAAAATATATTAAAAAAGTCTATAAAACTTTATAGTTCGGTATGGAGGAGAGAGTAAAAAGAATGACACATAATTTTCACAATTTATTTTAAAATTTAATGGTTCAGATTCATTCTCATGTACTCACATAAAAAAGACATTCTAAAAGACACCCTTAAAATTATATCTGGCATTTTTATTTTTCTTAATTTTAAAAATACCACTCAAAAAAAGTTCTAACTAAATTTTCGGTAGTTCATTTGAAATTTTTTGATATGTTACAAAAATTTTCGGAAATTTCAATATTTACCAATCTGTATTGGAAATTTAGTTAATAACTGAAATTTCCGGTAGTGGATTTTTTTTAAAAAATTTGATGCTCAGGATTTTGCCGACACTTTTGTAGGACTATGATTACACCGACAATTTTGTATGGTCTAGAATGAATTCAAGATTCTATAAATATGGGCATATGTTATAGAGAAAGACATCTAAAAAATGTCTCTTCCTCAATTTTTTGATTAAGGAAAAAGTGTATTTTAACGGAAATAATCCTCTTGTTGAGTTCAAGCTTTCGGATGGAGCCTCATCTCTCGCCAGCTTGACAGATAGGTTGAGTGAATTGTTGCCAGATATCGAGAATATAAGGGTGAGAAATATCGAGTTTCGTGATAGTAAGAAAGGGTTAAATACAACTTGATAGAGTTGAAGACTGATAAAGATGTGACGACCATGTGGAAATCATTTTGCCGTAGGATAACTAAGGGGTCGATCGAGTTTGATGCACAAATTTCAAAATTTGTCGACGACATGTTGGAACATCCAGAATCATCTGATAGCACATAGGTTTTCATGTTTAGTTATTTTAAATATGTGTTTGTTGTACTATTTTATGTTATGTTCATCTTCGAATCCAAACATGTAATCGCCAATATATATTATGCATTAAAAATAATAGTGATAAGTATTTTGATATACAAAATATGCAAATATGAAATCAAAAATCTAAATAGGCCTCACGCAGGCTATGTCTACAAGTTAAGTTAATCTTATGAAAACCTCACCATCCAAGTTTACAAAACCTAAGGATCAGAAACCCTAACAACATAAGGCCCCCCACCATCCGAAGACCCTACAGCAGGTGGTATGAGGCGAGGATGTGATATAGTGAGATACCACTCTAGATAATCATCCTCACATGGCGAAGGGTATCTAACCCTCACTGCCTTAAATCTAATCTCACGGGCAGAACTGATGATGTGACTCTGAAACCATCTACCAATGCCCCCTTCTAGAGCCTCCAGAACTGGTTGAGGGATGCCCTGGACGTAACCATAATGTCGGATACAACTCTCAAACAAGTGTTTAACCATCGAGATCTCAACACCTTATATGCCCTGAATATAATGCAACACCGTTGAATGCATGATGGGCCCGGTGAGCTGTGTATGGTGTCCATACAACATCATGTACTATCAGAGTATCCAATCTCCTCATGTACTCTGCAACATCACTCGGAATCGTCTCTATGGCCTTTCATCTCCTCGCCCGTGGAGAGTTTACTGCGGCACGCTACACTCTCCTATCACAGATGCTGGGAAAATACTCGTATATCCAGCATTAGAGAAATAAAAACTAATTAATGTCACAAATAGCAATAAAATAAAAATAGATAAGAAATGCTCGTATACTTTGAATAGACTCAGATAACCAGCAAGCTGTTTGGTCTCAGACACACTACCAACTCCAAGTGTCGTATAAAGCATGGTCAAGGGGACTACTCCCCAATCCCAACATGGAGTCTCTAGGCTACTGAACAGCCCTAGGTATTGGACATCAATGTAAACACCTGACTTATCCGCAAAGAAAGTACATGTCATCAAATGTAGCATGTACGCCTTAGCGGAAGCCTCATACCTCGTTGCCTCCACAAGCTCCTAGTACTTATCCCGCAACCAAGACATTCAAAGGTGAAGTCCTTTATTAGCATCAAGCTCTGCTAGCATGACATGCTCAAGGACCTGCATATCCTCTACAACCTGGAGTGACGTTGTCATCTAGTTAATGACAGGACAAGTAAATATTCTACCGACAATAGGGAGATGAAACAACGAGGGCACATCATCCAAAGTGATAGTCATTTCTCCAAATGGAAGATGAAAGGAAGATGTCTCTGAGTGCCACCGCTCAAAAAAAGGAGACAGGTAGAGGCGTTGAGCATGGTCAATGAGAAATTGGTGAACTATGGTAGACTGAAATCAGATACAATGCAGCTGACCTACTCAAGCATCGTACCCAGGGGAAGTTCTTCAACTTCGACCCATGGGATGCAACCTTTAACCGCAGATGCTCGTGTAGGAAACAAAGTTAAAAAAATCATTAATAAAGTTTCAACACATCACTGAACCATAATGAATATTTTGCAAATAAAAAATTATAACATATATACCTCTCTTTGACATACTCTGTATGCGACATGGGAAGCATATCCTGTGAGAACAAATTGGTCACTAGGTCCTCTCGGGAAGGCTTCATCTGTGTGAACAGATGCCTCCAGAGAAGCATGAGTCGTGGTCTTTGTATCTGTAGAAGTAGCATCCTCATCAACAACAGAATGCTGCTCAGCCGCAACATGCACCTCCTCATCAGCAATAGGAACCTGCTCAACCGCAACATGCACCTCCTTCACAGGAGCAGGAACCTCCTCACCCGCAATAGGTACCTCCTCTACATCAATAGGAACCAGCTCAGCCTCCACAGGAGCAGGCTTCACCACAGCATTAGAAACTCTAGCAGCTCGGTGCAGGGGTGCGCAGATTTTCCCCTAGGCCTGCTCAGCCATCTGTTTCTGGTGAGAACCGGTCAGAGCTTGTCGTCTAGCCTGTAGCTAGGAAGCCTCTGCCTCAGCAGCTCTAGCGGCCGCTCTATCAGTGGTCTTGTCGGCAATGGTGCTATCCTTTCTTTTGGTCCTCACTGAAAAAACATTTTAAAAAATTAGTGAAAACCAAAAAAATAAATATATGAAGAAAATTTCGGAATTTTTCAAAAAAAAAATTAGCTATTGGAAATTTCAGAATTTCCGATAAATTCTACCGAAAATTTTTGAAAATTCTGAAATTTTCGATATTTCACTATTTTTTTTCAAAGAATTTCAAATATGAAGGTGAAATTTCTAGTATTCTATTTACTATTTTCAAAGTATTTTCAGTATGCGGTTGAAATTTTTGGTACCGTCCAAATTTTTTAAAAATATTTGATTTCCATACATAAATTTGTGAAATGATAGAAAATTTGAGTAAGATTATAATGAACTTTTCATTGAATTTGAGGGTGTGTCAAATATAATTTAGGGTAGCATGGAATGGTAAATCCTCATTGCTCAAGTTAAGGCTGGCCCAAAACAAAAGTTGAATCCAAAAATATAAAACAATTCCATGTGGCTCACCGACCAGAGAAATTTACTTGACACCCTTGGTTTGCACCTGACACCTCTATATTTCATTCAAAATTGTTATTTTTTCTAAAAAAAACAATCTAATAATCAAATATTCACATTTTTTGGATTTTATTATTTTTTATGTTGTTTTTATTTAAAAAATTGGAACACCCCTTCAATACAATCGAATTCATCAAAAGTTCGATAATACTAATTATATTTTTATAAAATTACAATATTGAACGTTTCAAGTTTTTTTACAAAATTCGGTACCAGTACATTTTACACCAGACATTGCAAATTAGGGATTAAAATATAGTTTTTTCTAAAATTTATAATTTTATATTGAATGTTTCAAGAAATTAACATAAAATCATAGATTTTTCTAAAATATATAATTTTTTTATCGGTTTTTCTTGAAAATGCTAGTATAAAATATAAAAATTTCTAATAAAATAAAGTTAAATTATTTACATAAAGGTGAGAATAGGCATTTGGATAAAATGTCGGGTGTCAAGTGCAACAAGTGTCAGGTAAAATTTTTCCCCAAACAGTTATGCATTTTTGTTATTAGTACTTGGGCTAATTAAATTAGAAAATTTCTTTACCCACCTCCCTATGGGTGGTCACCTCCTGCGAAAAACCAAAACTACCCCTGCTTCGGAAGTTCATTTCCGAAAGCGTGTTTTTTTAAAAAAATTGACTTACTTCGGAAGTTCATTTCCGAAATAATTATTTCGGAAGTTCACTTCCGAAATACTGCGATTTCTGCAGATTTATCAAAACACTCCCCCTCCCCCAATCATTTACCCTAAATCAAAACAAAAAGTGGCAGAGGCGAAAATTTGTGCAAACAGAATTCCAAAGCTGCATCAAGGCTCCAATCACACTGCTAAACAACATTCAAAAGCCCTCAATCCTAACACTTTGTAAGTTTTGAAATTTTTAGATCTATTATTCAAATGCATGTTATTTAGGGTTTTAATTGCATAAATGATATATGGCTAGGTTGTTAGTAGTATTTAGGTTGTTTAGAAGCATTTTGATTTGGTTTGAAGGTTGATTTAGGGGTCTGCCATGGAAGTTGCAGGAAATTGCATCGCAGGGGTGTTTCGGAAGTTCATTTCCGAAAACACCTCCATCCCAGTTTTCGGAAATGAACTTCCGAAATATATCAGAAGTTCAAATTTTTTTGTTTTTTATTTTGTCTCGCATATTAATCGATTTCAATTGTTTACAGGAACATGTCTTCTAGAGAGGGCGTTAAGGGAAGAAAGGATTCTTCAAAGAAAGAGGTGAAAGAGGTGAAGGAGGTGAAGGAGGTGAAGGAGGTGAAGGAGGTGAAGGAGGTTTCCCGGGGCCCGGATGCTCAAGCTCAGTCTTCAGGCGTGAGAGTCGTGATCAACGCTGATGGTTCTGAGACTGAGTGGGATGAGGATTGGTATAATTATCTTCATTCGGAGGAGTTCGCTCGTCGGGAAGAATAACGTGTTTTTTTTTGTTTGATGTGTATTTTGTAACGCTCGTCGGGCAGAATAACATGTTTTGTTTTGTTCTGATTTCGGATTGTATCGCACAGTGTATTTGTATTGGATTTATCATGTTAGTTTTTGGAAGTGGTAACCGGGATCGGAACATATGACGGATGAGGTGGATGTCTGGAGGAAGTAGAACTGGAGATACGTCCACCACAAGACAAAGTAGCCAATCAATGTAAGCTATAGTTTATGATTATCATCTGGGGACGTCATTTCTAAAAAATCAAGATTAAAAATAATAAGATTTTTTTTCCAATTTTTTGTAATGACGTCCCCTGATGATAATGATAAATTATAGCTTACATTGATTGGCTCCTTTGTCTCGCGGTGGACGTACCTCCGGGTCTTCTTCCTCCGGACATCCACCTCCTCCGTCATATGTTTCGGCTCCGGTTACACCTCCTCCGTCATTTGTTACTTTCAGTTGTACGTATTTTTATTAAAATAATAAATAAACCTTTTGAAATTTGGAAGCCTTTTTTTCTCCCCACCACTCTCTCATCCCCACCTACCCGTGTTTAACAATATGTAACTTTAATTTTATGTAATATTATCGTTGTAATTTTCACCCGATTAAATAAAGCGAATTGTTCATTTTCTTCTGTCCAGACCTATTTTCGGAAGTGCATTTCCGAATTCCTCCAAGGGGGGTGCGCTCGGAGATGAACTTCCGAAACACCACATTTTCTGAAAAGTGACTTTATTTCGGAGATGCATCTCCGAAATCAATATTTTATATTAAAAAAAACACGTTTTCGGAAGTTCATTTCCGAAAACACCTTTTTTCCAAAAAAAAGTACCGTTTCGGAAATGAACTTCCGAAACAAGGGGTATTATGGTAAATTCACCAGGGGTGGGCAAGAAGGTTAGGAGGTGGGTGAAGAAAAAACCTTAAATTACTTGTGCCATTAAGTTATCTTTTGACATGCGTAAAAATGTATTCAATTCTCAAGTAAATTTTAATTTAAATAATAAATATTAATATTATTAGTTTGAATATTTAATTTCCAATTTAAATATGATATCTTAAATTTGTGAGTGTGAACTTCTAATAATGATTATTACATCATCTATATACAAACAAAAAATTGCTCAATTAAACCATAACTTGATTGTAAAAAAAAATAAAAATTTAGCTTATTAGTCATTACTTATCTAAAAAATTAACAAAAACTCATTAACTATTTAGTAGGTAATTCCTTACCTAAGAACTAATTTTTTAAAGAATCAGTACTAAATGAGTATAACTCAATGTTTTAAATCACGAATTGTCGTCATTTTATATAGATCCAGTATGCTATGTGCTTATCTATATATTGGAACCAACTGCATTTCCTAATTGACTTTGTTATATGAATGTTAAAGATGATGCTCTTTGTTACTTGCAAATAATTATCCATATACCAATCATCTATGGTTAAAGTCAAACAAGAAAAAGAACAAAAAGATGTATAAAAAGGAAAAGCTGATTGTGCATGCCATTTCTAACTTTAAAGTATTTTCAAGCTTTGGCAAGCACAATGATGGACCATAATCATGCATGTTTTTTGTTCATCTTTGCATTGCCCGAAAACTAATCATAGACTACATGCATTCTACCTTGTTGTTTGTGCATGTTTTTTGTATGTTTTTTTGTTCTTTCTTCTTTTCTGCTTCTGAAATTTTTGTAGTGTATGCACATTCAAATAAATCAAAATTTTTGATTTGGATTAGTATGATTGGGTTTACTCTGGTTTAATATGCAGGTTAGATTTAGTTTAATTTTTTTTTGTCACTCCTGCAATTTTATGTCTTATTTAGAATTAAAATAATTCTTATTTTATAAAACATTTTATCTTTTGGTTTTCTAAAAAATGGACATAAAATATGATTATATTATCTAATTAAATTGAACCCAACTTCTATCTTAGTTGTGTTTTTTTGTTTTTTTCTAAAAATTGAGATGTAAATTCTAAATAACATTTTATTCCGCTATTAAAATATTAAGTCTCATTCACTTTTTATTATGTCTCATAAACTTTTGCGCCCTAACGAACGAAAGAAATATCATTTTTCTCCACTTAACAAACTAAAATACCATTCTTCATCTTCTCTAATGAGGAAGGAAGTTCGACCCTCAAACTATTATTTTTCTTTAACTCTCTCATCACGTTTTTAGTATGTAAAACTTTCTCCATGATTGAATCAGTAATATTGTTGTTGTTGTTATCGGCATTGTCGTTGTTGTCGTTATGGTTGTTGTTATTGTTATGATTTTTGAGACTTAGGGTAACGTAATGTTGTTTTCAAGTATTTGTAGTTATTGTTGTATGTTATTGTTGTTTTATTGAGATGGAACATTCATTTTTGTTGGTTGTGTATGATTTTTTATTTTATTTTTAGAATCTGTATGTGATTATGGATTGTAGGTGGATAAAAATCAATAAATTAAGTTTAAAAAAAATATGAGAATGTTATTTAATTTCTTGAATTCGCAAAGAAAAAAACACTTTCTAACAATAGTGAAATATTTTGGTGTCCTTGTAAAATATGCTGAAATACGCAAAAACATCCAAAGGATGTTATATTCAATCATTTAGATTGTCATAGAATTATTTAAAATTACACGAAATTACTTGGTGAAGTGACAAAAAAAAAAATACTTGTGTCATATAAAGTTGAAGTTGATGAGTTTATGAATGATACTCTAGAAGATATGATTCGTAATATTGGAGTAGACGCTTTTAAGAAAGCCCATGTGGAAGATATTTCTGCACCATGTTCAATGTCATGTAAAAAACGATCTCCTTAGTTTCGGGTATAAGGCGACATGTAATGGGCTGATCAACTATCTTGTGACACATGTCATGATTAAGTTTACCACAAATCACATTAAATCTTCATTTGTTATTTACCAAAAGATATCCACGCAACGTAAAAGGACACTCACATTTCCTCAAATTTGTGTCACCTCGGTTCAACTTTCGGATAGAAGTTGTGTACTTACCACTTCTTTCGCATATTAGAGTCACAAGTAGAAGTTTTATATCTGAACCATTATCTGATCTTTCAATTACAATGTCAAACTCCAATTTGAATGCCTCTATGCAGATCCATTGGACCATATGATCGCGGACGTCAAACTTTTTTTCATTTGTAAATTGGTTGCCAATAGGTTTGGCATCCGTAGACACAATAGGTTTGACATCTGTAGACACAATAGGTTTGACATCCGTAGACATTATATGTTTGAGGATAACATTAGGGTACAACATATCTAAAACAAATAATAACCGAAAATATTCAAAAAATTGTCCAAATTGTACTTTAAACTAATCCATAAATACACTTTTGGATGACCTTCAACTAGAATCTGAAAATTTATTTTCGGACGCTATGTTCATTTTTTAGCTCAAAAAACAAATTAATGTGATGAATGAAATACATGAACTTTACCTTAAATTCCATCATCTTTTGCTCCTTTAGATGTGATGAAACTCAAGAATGAAGTTTTGGAATGCAAAACTTGTTTAAGAATGCAAGGATTTTTTAAGGGTTTTGAGAGAAAAATGGATATTTGATTATGAGGAAGAAGAACATGCAAGGTGTTGTTTTATTAAATCTCCCTGTTGAAATTTTCGAAAATGCACTTTCAGAATTGTGACTGATATGCAAAAGTGACATATTTTCACATTCTCGCTTCATAAATTCCAAATTATACATCTGAATTTATCACTGAGTTGTTAAATTAGAAAAGTTCTTGATGAGGGTGGATTCGGAGATACATTTCCATACTATATTTTAGGGGAAAAGGGGTGAGTCTCACTTAGGACATATTTTGATGTGAAAATGATGCATTTGAAAAAGCATTTGCGAATTCTCAAATGCATTTTTTTAGATTTCCATAAGGTGCTTCTCCATCATTTAGGGTGGGAGAAGCAGTCCCCTAACCTTTTATAGGCATATGACAAAGACTTCTTGAAAAAAGTTTTGGTCAGTAATACTAATATACTAAGATCACTATTAAGGGATGAAATATGTCAGGCCAATTAAAAAGGGCATACGGCCTAACCTACACAGGCTCGGGCCAGACCAGACTTTTTATATAGAAAAAACCTAAACTTTTTTATAAATCTATTTAGTTTAAAAAATCAGGTCACATGTCATAAAGAAAATATTTTTAAGCCTATCAGACTACCTATTTAAATGAATACGAATACATTTATTATTATTATTATTATTATTATTATTATTATTATTATTATTATTATTATTATTATTATTATTATTATTATTATCATCGTCATAAGTTATCCATGTCATTTTTAAATGAATTAATAATTTATTAAAGAAATTTACATAGAAATTAATTAATACATAATACAAATTTTAAAAACATGTCTCTGAAAAATCGTTTGTTCTTATTCACTAAAGTTTTTTTCGACTACGCTTCATAGCAGCAATAGAACTTAAAAAATTTCTAAGTCCTTAGGATTGCATGACTTCGGCGCTCCAATATGAAGATCCGACTGAGAACTATGAGTATTACACTTCGGCGAACCCAACTAACACGCAACAGACTTCCAAATCGATCAAGACTACTTCGATCGACAACATAGACATTCATACATCTGTTTTTAAGATGCTGACCTTTATGCTTTGTTTTACATATATGTCGAAAATTTCAAAGTAACAATGATATTTCATTTGTTACTTGAATTAGTCATTTTTTATGGCAATATTTTGAATTATTTATATTTTTTGATATTAAACTTGTTATATGAATATTATAAATGTTATTTATAAATTCTAATGAATACAATGAAGGTAAATAAAATTATTTTAATCATCGTATTATTATTTAAAATTAATTATTCAATTAATTCAACATTTAAAAAACAAACTCTCCCCAATTTTATTATTAATCTCACAATTAAAAAATATATTTTATATACACTTTCTCTTCTTTTAAATATTGAGTGTATCAGAGTTTTGAGAATATATATTAAAACAATTTATCACTAAACAGACAAACTATAAATAATATGATTTTTTACGTTTTTTAAGGATAAATTTTTTTGATCCAGTTGATTAGAACTATTGAATTGGATCAGATTCGAGCTAAGAGTCAAATTGAGCTCAACTCTATTCATTTTTCACCTACTACCAACACATATATAACTTTGAGATCTTATTTGAGTATGCCTATCTAGATCATTTTCAATTTGTCTTCTATATTGAGAACTTATTTGAAATGTACACTACCACAAAATTATTCATTTTTAGCATTTTCCATACTACAAAAATAGAAAAATCCAATCATAAAAAGAAAATGACAATTCATCAACACAAACATATTTTCAAAAATCTAGGAAAATCCAAAATGAGTATATTAGGAATTCAATTCATTTACATGTTGGTAGTTAACATGAAGCCATAGTCAATATTCTCAAGCTTATTTGAGCTTATCCCTTTATTTTTGGCAGTGACTTTTGTAGAGCCCTTCATGTCCTGTCAACATTATCATCCAAATCATTAGGGGTGGCCTTAGATCATATTTCTATTTTTTTCACTAAATTCTTTAGTATAATCCTTGCAAAATCCTATTCAAAGATCTTGCTGTCCCATTTTCTTTTTGTCCTTTGTTTATTTTCTTTCCTTGTCACTAACTGTTTATATATAAGATTTGAAAGGAAAATTGACTTATCGTTAATGTCGTAGGGACACTAACCAGTTTTTTTATTGTTTTTTCTAGACACTTTATTGCCTGCCAAATGCCCATCCTATCTTTCTTTGGTCACTGATCTTGGTTTCTTTTCTAACTATATAAGATTTTGTTTGGTTGTTCTTGAATTTATGATTTATTATAAATTTTAAAATATTTCTTTTATTAATAATATAAATTTATCTTTAAAGGTTAAACGATAATTTAATAATTACACACAAAACCTATGCAATAATTACACTACTATTTTTTCAATATGCATAATTGTTATAAGGTTTTATAATTAACAACAGATGAAATGTAGTGATATCCAGTGTTAGGAATGAGAGTACTTAGTTTAAAGTTTGTTGATGATAAGATATAGTGTATTTGATTGTATGATGAAGAAAATTAAATTTTATATATTTGATTTAAATTATGAGGTGAATATAAATGGAACAATTATGAAGACAAAAATTAATCTTATTTAAAAAAATTTAAATATATCTAAATCAATTCTATCCATCTAGAATTAACTTTGGCGCCTTTAAAAATGAAATAAACTATTCAAACAGTAAATATGCTTATTCGGTCTCAAAGTGCAAAGGTAAAAATAATTATACAAGAGTGACGTTAGAGCGATGACATAAGGAGGCAAAATATATATATATATATATATATATATATATATATATATATATATATATATATATATATATATATATATATATATATATATATATATATATATATATATATATATTGGTATCGGTTAATGAGTGTATACCTCAAAAAGTTTATTTTAAGTGATGTCAAAATTAGGTCTTTAGAAGTAGAATGTATTGGACAGTATCCTCTTAGCGTAAGGTGTGTTCATGCATGAAAACACTTCTATAATCATTCTAAAGTTTTTCATATGCATGTGGATAAGTTTCACAAGTCAAAAACATGATTTTGGGTAAAAATACATATCATAGGTCGATGCATAGCTCTTGGAGGTTGACCTCCACTAGGCAAGAAAAAAAAACCCGTGAAAAACACTTCTGCCGGGCATAGGTCGACGCACATGAGCTGTAGGTCAACACATTGTACTGTGCAGGTCGACACATGGAGTCTCAGAGGTCGACTCATGATGTGCAAGTCACCTCCAGACCTCACTGCCTTGTGTAGGTCGACGCATGTTGTGCATGATCACCTCTAGACCTCACTGTCTTGTAGAGGTCGACGCATCGCGTTGTTCTGGGCATTTTTGTGCACGAATTTTCCAGTTTTTGCCTCCTTTCTCACACACATATGAATACTTTCATGCATCCATTTCAATATATCTTTGAAACCTGAAAGAGACAAACATTCTTCTCATCTTCATTTTTCTCTTATTTATTCATCAAATACACATAATCATTTTTGCTTGAGTAATCTTAGATTGAGAGTGATAACATCCAAGGTTAGGAATTTGTACATTTCGATTGGATGAAGAATTTTTGGGGATTCATTGAATAAAACCATTGGGGTTTTGTCCTCCAAGGTCGAATTGCCTTGGGAGTTTTTGGCAAGAAGCTTTGGATTAAATTCAGCCGAGTGAAAGCCTTGAAGAACGGTGGGTTCGGTCAAGGGAGTAACGGTAGACAGAGGATCAATCAAAGTTCTTGGGTGACAACAATTTGTGATTGCAACTCAGTCGAGTGACAACCTTGAAGAACGGTGAGTTCAGTCAAGGGAGTAACAGTAACCGGAGGAGTGATTCGACATTATTGGGCGACTTAATCTTGATTAAGATCAAGGGGAGAGAAGATAAAGAATCAACATCAAAACTGAGTTTGTCTGTTTATTGCTTTAACCGTAGTGAGGACGAACAGTGAACTGCCTAAACAAATCTGTGTGTTCCTCTCTCCTTATTTCTCTATTACTTGCTATTGACATTGGTATATAATTGCTAAATTGCTAATAATCCTAAGTGTTTAAATTGTGATAAAAATTGGTTTTTGCGTAGAGAATTGCAATTTTTAATTGCAATTGGATTTCACAATCAACAATACTTAGATCATATTGGCCTGCAATCAAGTGCACACCAACTGTTTGTGAAATTGATTACGCATAATAACTTTTGCACAACAAGTGTTCGACAAATAGACTAAGTCAATTTTGTCAATTAGATATCATTGGAAATAGGTGCTTGAGTGCTTAATTGTTCAAACGACTATATTTCAAAATTAATTGATTCAAGCTACTTCTCATCTTTAGTCTCTCTCACATTTATTAAAGGTTTAGTCGCATATCTGACTTTACCAATAGCGGTTCAGAATAGATGCAAGTCGATCCTGGAGCGCTTCCTCAATCCATCTTTGAAAACAAATTTTAAAATTGAACAAAAATTTTAGTGGGATCTATTCACCTTCCTCTAGATTGTAGCCTAGCCTCTGACACGATTGATGGGCAGAAGGTTCTAGGACCTATGGAGAATACTTAGACATGTCTTAGAAAACACTTGATCTATACAGTGAACTAAAACAAAGTCGTCAGATAACATAACAAATTATATATTGACATTTGTCAGCTTGGACGACTATGACATCAACTAATGGAGGCGAGCCTTTAGAAATCCTAATAAGATCCCTATGTAAAGGACCACTGACGTCAAAATCAAGTACATACAAAAATTTCTTAAAACTTTATACCTCTCATATTTAACAACCACTAACTTAGGCGTCAAAGTATTTGCAAGTACCACCCAAATCAAATCAAGGAAGAAACCAAAAAAGGGACAGATCCTCAGACCTGAGACAACCACAAGTTGACTATATTCTTCCTTGAGAAAAAGCTTCTTTACCAAAATAAACAATAAACATGTTTGAGCTTAAAACTTAATTGTGAAGTTTATTTCTTTTTTAAAGGGCGAAAATTTTTTTTGATTAAACTTGTTATGTTTCAAAACTAAAAATGGAGAAGATTGTGGAAGTTATGATGAAAGGAAACTCCAAAAGTAGTTCGGTGATGCGATTTCTTGGACCAAAAATTGTGATCGTGATGAATCTTGAATCGGAGGCGTTGCTCTCAAACTTATGTTTCTATTCTATGATACAGTGGTTAAAATGGGGTGCACTTGGGTTTAGGAGGAACCTATTGAACTCGGAAAATGGCATGCAAAAAACATTTATTTAAAAATGATATTGTACATTGGGATGGAATTATGAGGAATTATCATGCAAATCCTTTAACTCTTTAGGGATATGTCAATCTCCCAATATTGAAATCCTTGTCGACCTTAATAAAAATATCATTGGAACCATGAATCGGAGACACGTCACCAATGGTCTCCGTAGGTTTCTCTGCCACCCAATCATATTTCTCTTTATCCAAAGGAAACACGAGAATGGGAAAAAAATTCTACGCCATGACAACCTGAAAAATATATATTAAGAAAATTGAATTTGAATCCATTTAATTCACCTTTCTACTACCATTAAATGAAAATGCTCTTAATTTTTAGAAAATGTTATTAATATTTGCAGGTTTAACAATACTATATTAAAAAAACGCTCTTCTTTTTTTTACCTACTTGATAACTGTGTAATTAACCTATGATCACTATCATATTCACACACTTATTAGCTTACTTAGACACGAAGTAACACAAAGATATCTTATTTTTTCTTAATTAAAATTATCATGATAAATATGCATTGATCATGTTTTATGTTTTTTATCATTTTAAGTTGAAAGATGGAAAATGAGCAAAAAGGATCAAGTTTCAAGTCAGAAAAATCACCACACCCAAAAGGCAATTTCATTGGGCGAATTATAGTTATCCTAGTGAACAAGGATGGCTTTTGGAAATATACAAATAAGGGTGCATGGACAATTGTTTTCATATTTATTTTTATATAGTTTTAATTGGTAATATATTTTAGTAAAACTCTTAGTGAGTGAGTGAGTGAGTGAGTGAGTGTGTGTGTGTGTGAGAGAGAGGGGGGAGGATAGAGAGAGAGGGAGAGAGAGAGAGAGAGAGAGAGAGAGAGAGAGAGAGAGAGAGAGAGAGATATTTTTTATAACACCGGATACTTGTCAAGGTGGACTAATTGAGGAATATCAGATTTCTCAAAGGAGGTCTTGCTTCTACATCTTTGATCTAACTACCATTCTCATGTATAGTTACGTTTTCTTTTGTTAGGGTTGGGTTTGTACATTATTGTATAATTCATATACTTGACGTGGTTATGACAGTATGCCTATATTAATCATTCAAACATATTTAGTGTTTCATATTGTTCTTAATGCATGTTATGTGTGCATTATTCTTGTAGATATATGAGGTGCCAAAATGGTCTCATAAAGGTCTAGACCAATGGTAACTCGTGGTTATGCCTTGAAGGACATGGTCAATTTTAACATGATATGTGAATCTAGCTGATGTCGATAGGTGATGTTAGATTATAACTAGATAATTATCTATCATATGCTAGAGTCTAGACATAGATTTATACATGATATTCACATATATTGTTTAAGTTTAATGTCGTCGTATTTTCATTAGACTAAGAGATTGTCGAATAAACATTATGATTGATATCACGGAGTTATTTCAGATACGGATAACATTGTTGAGCAATAGATGATAATATATACTAATGGTTAAAATGAGCATAATCGGTCATTGATATGCATGGAATCATAATAATTGCGACACCTAACCTTGAGACTTTCTATCACTGATATTTGTACTATTCCACTTTATTTTCTTTTTATAAACATAAATTTTTCAAATCTAAACTCCTTTTCTACATAAAATAATAATCATTGCAATACATTATATTTCTCATTCTATGTGGATTCGATAATTTTATTAACTGCATTGTGATATATTGCAAAAGGAAACCAACACTACAATAACAATTTATTTTATTAATAAAATGTTGTCATTTTCTAGCAAACCAAAAAATAACTTAAAAACACTTTTATTTAAAAACACTCTCATTTTTCTACTTACTACAATGTTTTAAAATATTTTCATTTTGTCGACACCAATAAAAGTGCTTTAAAACGTTATAGAAGGTAAAAAAAACACTATAGAAGACTATGGGTGGCATTGTGTACGTATGGCAACAAAGAGAATTTTGCATCTCCCATCCTTGCCCTTGACATAGGTCAATTTTCTCTTTCCAAAACTCACTTTTAACCAGGGTTGAAATTCCAATCCTCGTATTTGCTTTTGATAGATATCGATTTTCTCCGCCCTGCATTTGCCCTTGTCATAAGTTACTTTTCTCCACCCTATACTTATTCTAAATCAGAGTTAAATTTTCAATCTTCGTTCCCACTATTAGGGGTTGTTTGTTTTCCCCGCAAAGCATTTCCCGCCCCCTCTAATATTTATAAAATAGTAAAATAAAATTATATATTTTATTTACAACTAGTCAAATACTCGTGCGGCCGCACTGGTAAATTTATTTGATACGATATAAATTGTATTTAGATATGTATCAAAATTTAAAATTAGCTATTAATTTTAAAATGAACAATTATTATATACTCAATTGTATTAAATAATCAAAATAATTATTTTTTAAAGTAATATGTACTGTGCAATGCTGATAGTGACCCGTAAAATAAAAATTTTATTTGATACAATATAAAATATATTTATATACAGATGTAAATTTAAAATAAATTATTTAATTATAAAATGAAAAATAATTATAATACAAAAAGGCCTAGCACCCTCCCTCTTATAAATATAAATAATAATAATAATAATAATAATAATAATAATAATAATAATAATAATAATAATAATAATAATAACTAGCGTTCAAACGGGCACTCACGTGCCCGTTTGTCTGCTTTTTTTAATGCGCACAGTAGAGAAAAATAAATATGTATATTTTTTTTTTGAGATTTTTATTGTACGTCGCCTTATGTATAATATTATTTTTACGCAATTAGTAGAATTAAAATCATGTTGATAAATATTTGTTTTAAAAGTGTTTAAGTGAATTTACTATATATGTAGTAATTTTATTAATATCTATATTAAATTAATAAAACTTTATTGAAAGAGCCACCGCTTTTATCCAGTTTTTAATATATGTCGCATTAAAAATAAAATCATTTAAATATAATTAGTTTAATTAAAATTAAGATGAGAAATGTTTAGTTTCAATATATTTTAGCATTCTACTCTATCACTCCCTCTACATATGTCATACAATTTTTTTACGGTTTTTGGTATATACACTTATTAGATCTAAATAAAAATAAGATAAAAATAAATTTTTGTTGTCTAAACATGCTAATAATATTATACATTTTGAAAATGACAAACAAATATATTGGAATTCGGATTCAAGAATTGAAGCATTATTTATATTGTGTAACCAATGACGTTCTTTAAGAGAAATGCCGAACATAAAATCTTTATTCGAAGAAATTTTTTCCCCTGCAATTTCTTCCATAGTAATACAAAAATGTAAAAAAGTAAGCATTAGAAGTAACTTAGAGAAAAAAATAGTGAAATTAAGACAAATTAGTGCAATATGGTGTTTCTATCAGTGTATATCAAATCATGTTTGTCTATCCGATTTCTTTATTTCCTAAACGTGTTTATGTATTTTTATCATGTTTTTCGTATATATCCCTTTAAAGAAAAATATTAGACTTCTTTAAAAAATTGTACTATATAGGCATAGTTATTAAAAATAAAAATAAGATGACAACTCTCTCTCTCTCTCTCTCTCTCTCTCTCTCTCTCTCTCTCTCTCTCTCTCTCTCTCTCTCTCATATTTTAATTTCATCTTTAATTTCATGTTATTCTTATTGGTCTTAGGTGAAAATGATCTAATATTTTAATACATACTATAATCTTAACTATATATAAAGGGAATACGTAAATTTGGTCTGGCCTATTTTCTATTCCATAATTACCCTTCATTTACTCTATATTTTACAACTCAAGGCATTAATTTAGATAACTTCCACGTATAATAACTACCTACAAGTTATAGGAAAGAGAGATATGAAATAACCACTTGGAAGTTACAAGGAGAGATAAAATGATAAATATAACCTGTAACATAAACTTCATAATATTGCATAAATTTTTCTCAGATCATTTACACGTCTTTTACAAATGATAGATGGACTTCAAGTGAACAATGTCATCAAAATAATAATTGGTATTTGCTCAATCAAATCTCAAAGTTTCTCCACTTATTTAACAACTTTAATTATTTGTGTTGCTTCCATTTTCTTATAATTTTATTTTTTGTTCATTCACTGCTCTAGATAAGATACACTATTTTTGAAAATTGGAAATTCATATCATGTTGTCATGATGAATGAAATGACATAATAGACAGACTACTTAACTTTTTTATATTTTGTGTTGCTTCCATTTCTTTACTGTTTTATTTTTTATCATTGAATTATTCACCTGTATTTATGCTCAAATATTTAGTTTTTCTTATTTATTTTACCTTCAACAAAATAGAAGGAGAAAGTCCAAGATAGAAGAAAAAATATGTTGGGGTTCAGTGACAAAAGGCAGACAATTGTTTATTCATGGATGTACATGACAACAACAAAGAACTGGTTGCTAAAAAACTATGTCTCATCCATAATTTTGAGAATAAAAAGAACCTTCTTCTTATTTTTGTTTTTGTATTACTTCTTCATTATTTTTCAATCTCCCACTCTTCTACCTTCAACCTATTTTTGTAATATTTCAATTATTTTATTATTATTATTACTGATTTTCTGTAACAAAATTGAAGCGTGTTGTTGCACTATAATTTAATCAATTTATCATATCAACTTATCAAAATGTATAATTCAATTATTTGTTTAGAAAAACAACATGCATGATAGTTTTTAATCAATTTATCACATCAATTTATTAAAACGTATAATTCAATTATTTGTTTAAAAGAACAACATGCATGATAGCTTTTAATCAATTTATCATATTAATTTATAAACGTACACTTAGTTTTACTATTTGGTCAGCATAATAAATATGATGGATGTATGTTAATAAAAATAGTTTTACTATTTCGTCAGCATAAATATATTACTTTCATATTTTATTTATTTATTTTGTGTTAATTTTTTAGTATTTATCCTATTGTGTTTTGTTATAGAAATTTTTAAATCACGATGCCATATAATTATGTTTTATATATCATTTTGTTTTTGACATGTTTAAATTTACATAAAAACACAACTTGATGATGGTGAGATAAACCGTGATTAAATTGTAAGGATAAATATATTACTCTCATATATATTTTTTCTTATTTGTTTGTGTAAATTTGTTAATATTTATTCTATCATATTTTGTTATATAAACTTTTGACCCCACTTGTTGAAATTTCTAGATTCGTCTCTGTACATGTCAAATCTTTCATCATCTTTTAAGTCTTTAAGACATATACATTTTAAAAATTACATGCACATTTTCCTACACTTGGAACAATCATAACAAACATTCATGAAGCAGTTTAAAAATTGTTAGAGACATAATATAACTTCTTTTTCAAACTTCTCTCTATAAGATATATAATTATTCTGTTAATTGATCGTTAAGATTTATAATTACAACTTAACATGTTTGAGTTATATCATGCTCTGTGAGTGTCTTTTTCTATTTCTCTTGGTATATGTATATTGTTTCTCTTGGTATATATGTGCGTGCGCGGCTGTAAGAATTGTCTATTTCTCTTAGTATATGTATATTGTTTCTCTTGGTATATATGTGCGTGGGCACCAGTAAGATTTTTCTTTTTCTCTTGATGCAAAATTATGAATTGTATCTTGTAATTTTGATTTATGTCTAAAGGATAATATATATGAAATTTCATTTTTAAATAAATTTAAAATATTAAATTGTATAGTTATAAATAAGTGCACACATTGATCATGCTAAATTAATCAATGTTGTGTTATTGACATTCTTGCCTATTTCTCAGGGCCATAAAAAGATCAAATTGTTTCCACGAGAGTAACGGAAACGATATATGTCTTATGCCAAGCAATGTGTACATGATAGCATTTGGTATAGCAGAAGTGATACTTTCTCAAATCCCAGACTTTGATAAAATATGGTGGTTATCTATAGTTGCAGCTATCATGTCCTTCACTTATTCTGCAATTGGATTGGGTCTCAGCGTGGCCAAAGTAGCAGGTACACGCATATATATATATATATATATATATATATATATATATATATATATATATATATATATATATATATATATATATATAATCATGAAATTATACTTATCTTTTTTATGCAACTTCTCACTCTTATTTTTCTTCATGCAGAAAATCAAACTTTTAAAGGAAGCTTGATGGGAATTAGTATTGGCACAGTGACATCAGTTGGAAGAGTCACTAGCACACAGAAAATATGGAGGAGTTTACAAGCTCTAGGAGCGATGGATTTTGCTTATTCCTTTTCAATTATCCTCATTGAAATTCAGGTAATTCAGATAATGCACATCATGATAATTTATACATCTCTTTATTGAATGCACAATGTTACATGGGAAAACATGTTTGTTTTGTTGCACATGACACTATAAAATCTCCTTCTGCTGAGCACAAGACAATGAAAAAAGCCACTATGCTGAGCATCATGGTTACTACAGTATTTTACATACTATGTGGTAGCATGGGTTATACTACTTTTGGAGATCAAGTTCCTGGAAATCTTTTGACTGGTTTTGGTTTCTATAATCCTTATTGGCTTCTCGACATTGCCAACTTTGCAATTGTTGTGCACCTAATTGGAGCATACCAGGTATTTTATCTTATTACTCTAATATCCATTGTTACTATATATGTACTCATTGAGAGATGAGAAAATTATCGTTTGGTATTTGTGAATGTTGTTGATGATTGGAAAACTGTTCATCGTGATTCTTCGCATAGGTTTACTGCCAAGAAGAAATCGCATGGTTGGTGTGATTTTACGCCTGCTTCCACTAATTTTGCGAAGGATACTTCTTGTGTTAGCAAGCTTGCTGGTTGTAGGCTTCTTCCTTGAAGGGATGTCAGGGACATTCACTTCAACCATGCGATTCAGGTTCAACAATTTCCCACTCCTTTCTTTTCTTTGGAATGACTTTGCTCCAAGATTTTGATGAACCAACCCCTGTACTCTTGGTTACAGCTTGGCATTAAGAGAAAAAGAAAAATCTTATAGGCCCGCACGCACATATATACCAAGAGAAACAATATACATATACTAAGAGAAATAGAAAATTCTTACAGCCACGCACGCACATATATACCAAGAGAAACAATATACATATACCAAGAGAAATAGAAAAAGACACTTACATAGCATGATATAACTCAAACATCAGAATACTTCTAAGAAAGATTTTTCTTTTTCTTTTTCTCTTGAGACGTCTAAATTTACATAAAGCACAATAAATATAATTATAAATTATTTGTTTCTAATTTGGTTTCTATCTTAGAAATTTATTTCTTCTTTCACTTTTTTTTCTTACAACCTATAAAAATATTTGAGACAATTTATTAGAAATGGTACGGATGAAAATTTTGGTGTAAGTACTATATTTTTGTGTGAGAGAGGGAGAGGGGAGGGAGATAGAGAGAGGGGGGAGTTTGTTAGAAATGGTGCGGATGAAAATTTTGGTGCAAGTACTATAGTTTTGTGTGAGAGAGAGAGGGGAGGGAGAGGGGGAGAGAGAGAGAGAGAGAGAGAGAGAGAGAGAGGGAGGATAGGAGAGGAAAGGGGAGGGAGGGAGACAGGGTGAATAAGATAGAGAGGGAGGGGAGAGAGAGGGAGATGGGAGGTAAAAGGAGAGAGAGAGAGAGAGAGAGAGAGAGAGAGAGAGAGAGAGAGAGAGAGAGAGAGAGAGAGAGAGAGAGAGAGAGAGAGAGAGAGAGAGAGAGAGAGGGGAGGGGGAGGGAAAAGGAGAGAGTTTGAGAGAGTAGGAGGGAGAGGGATGGGGAGAGAGGGTGGAGTGAGGGGGAGAGAGACTTTATTTAACATTAAGTTTTTTAGAATTGTTAAATTAGTCTTAAGAACATTTTTTAGTGTTGATTACTCGGGTTTCGGTAATAAATTATGAAAACATATTTAAACTGAATATTTTAGCATCTTACTTTGTTTTTAAATAATTGTATTCAAATAATATTCTTTTTAAGGTGACATAAGTGAAAAAGATTATAATAGAGAGGTTCTTTCAATAGAATTCTATTAGTTTACTATAGAGAATTATAAAATTACTATATATCGAAAATTCACTAAAACACTTTTAATACATATACTTATCATCTTGATTTTAATTCTCCTAATTGCGTCTAAAAAAAATTATTCTTAAGGCGAAGTGCAATAAAAATCTCATTAAAAGATCTACATACATTTATTTTTCCATGCTGTGCGCAATAATAAAAGCGGACAAACGGGCACGGGGGTGCCCGTTTGAACGCTAGTACATAATAACATGTCTTAGATGTGCTCATGATCTAATATTTTATACTATAATACATAAATATTTAGAAAAATATAAAAGAACAAATATAATAAATGATAAAACATTTAATACAAACAAAAATATTGTATCTTCATCAACTCTTTTTAGATTTATTCTCTGTCAAATAATAATAAAATTTTGATGGTTTATTCTCTTTTAAACAATAAAACATTAAAGAGTTGATATTAGAAAGCAAAATTTAAAAAAAAAATGTAAATTGTAAATTATAAGCAGAATAATTTTTATAATGTTTTTATAAAAAGATTTTTTTTAACGTAACAATTTTTTCTTATCATGTATAACATGAATATTTTAAAAAAACATGTACAACAAATATAATAGTGATGGCAACACGTTTCTCTCTGCTTGATTGATTGTGATTTTAAATATATACACCAATTATGATTGCAATATGATGAACTATAAATTTGATGAAAAAAAAAACCACCCAGTAATTTGAAGTAGTTTTTTTGTGACAGTTATTTGTTTTTTAATTAAAAATTAAATCAAATAATTGTTTATTTATTGTAATTAACTAAAAGATAGAGGGAATTATAGGAATGGAAAAAGAGCCAGTCCAAAATCTTGTATCCCCTTTATATATAGTTATAGATAATAATGCAAAAAAATGAGTCATGAGATAAAGAAATACAAAAAAGGAAATTTTGATATTTTGAAATAAGGATTTTGTCTTTCAAATCAAGGCAAATTATTTATTGAAATAAAATAGGAATAATGATATGTGGGATAAAAAAATTATTCAATACTATATAAAATGTATTTATAACAAATGCAAAATCTGAAATGATTTACTTAATTGTAAAATGAACAATAATCATATAAATTTAATTGTATTAAATAATTTACTATCTATCTATAGCAATTTAATTGCATGAACTTCATAAATTGTCCTTTCACAACAAATTATTTTCACTAAAAAAAAGGACATTTAAGTAATTAAGGTAATGATTGATTAAAATAAAATAGATATTGTGTTGACAGTGATCCGTGAGATAAATAAATTTTTAATTTTATTAAAGTTAAAAAATATATTATTTAGTGTTTTTAGTGATAATAAATATATCTAATTATAATAAAAATGAGAAAGTGTGGGAAAAATGTGTGAGAGATTTGAAATTTTAATGAAGAGATAGAATGAGTGTATGTAATATTTAATTATGATTTAATTGGTGAAGTTTGAAAAATGAATGTCACATATCACGTCGTAATAAGAGATAAAAATGAAAAAAAGTAAACATTACTTAATTATTTAAATCTCGTTTTCCTAATATAATAATTTATATTGAAAGGACAATTTAAAAAGTTCATACAATTAAATTGTTATTATAAATATATAGTAGATGGTGGGTGTGACATTTCAAAGAAAATCGGTACTCAATAAAAGGAAATTTTTCCCGCTAAAATTGGAGTGGTTTATGTGGAGTTGGATAGTTTGGAATTTTCTTGCTATGCGTAATCCAAAATCAATAATGTAACTTTTTTCTTTTCTTTTTTACGAAAACTAGAGCTTAATATTTTCTTATAAACCAAGTAAGACAAAAAAATGTTACTAATTGTTTAGAAAAAGTAAAAATATTTACCTAGTGAGCTAGTTATCATGTCTTTTTCCATGTTTTGTTTTTTATCACATCACATCCTTCGTTCTTTCTCGATTAATTCTTTCTTTTTTTTTTTAAAGTTAAAATAAAACAAAGAAACGATTAGCATTTGAAATTGGCTTGTCTGAAATACTTAAGTGCGAGACAAGACAATGCCATCATTTTCACCATATGATGACAAATGACAAAGAAGTTAAAAATCATAATTAATACAGTATAGTCACATAAGAAAGTTTAAAGCTAGTAATTAATTAATTAGTTCGCTAAAGAAAGAACTATATACTAGATTAGATACCCCATCCCAAATGTGAAAGAGCATTGTATTTTGCATGACTAAAAGATTTTCCAAATTTAATAATAGCCTCAAATTAGATGAGTATGTTGCTATGCTAACAACTGACTGGTAACGATTTGCCCATTTCTATATCCACTTAATAAACCATTAATTATATATCTTCTTTATGACATGTGAAATAGAAATTTAAAAAATCAAAAGAAGATAGAGTGATAAATAATAATAAATAGAGTAATGCTAACTTGTGTCCCAAGGGTACAAATTAAGAAACTTATTTATAGAAATTTTGTTTTGAAAAAAGTAATAAAAAAATTAATTTTATTCTTTCATTAAAATCAATGTACAATTTTCAAGATATTTTTTCTTGAATTAATTCTTAACTTGTGCCCCTAGGACACAAGTTAGCATTACCCTAGTAAATATTGTTTTCATTACAATTGTGAAGTAACTTAAAAATTGAGGCATTTTTTGTGTGAAGCCACTTATAATTTAAGAAGGAGATAGTACTTCATTAGTCTTAATAGTTGACAAAAGAAGTTGTTTAAAAATAATTGACTTGGTTTTAAAACAAAAGATTATTTACATCAAAAAGTAAACAGCATCAATATCAATTTGAGTTTCACTTACGTCTAAAAAATCAAATACGATTGACTATTAAATGAATTTAATTGAAATACATCAACAGTGTAAAATAGTTTTACGCCGACAATGTTCCAACATCTTCTTCCATATTAGTCTTTTTCTTAATGATTGAATCATCAATCACATAGACATATTTCTTTCTACCAAGACTTTCAACTTGCATTGACCCCATTAAATCCATATAAAGAAGTTCTAGAACTTTAGAAGTAGTATAATGTTACAACTTCTAGGCCGACATCTTGATTTGCTTCCTAATTTGACACTCACCACAAATTTTCCCTCCTCAATTTTGAGTTTTGGTATACCTCTAATACCTTCTTTAGACACAATCTTCTTTGTACCTTTGAGATTCAGATGTCCAATCTTCTGGTGCCACGGCTAGATTTCATCTTCTTTGACCATTAAACATGTGGAAGAGTAGGTAGTTTCTTGAGGTACCCACAAATAACAATTGTCTTTAGACCTGACTCCCCTCATCAGAACATAATTCTTCTCATTGGGGACTAAACATTTTGATTTGGTAAAATTGACTTTTGGGCCTTGATCACATAACTGACTAATGCTGATCAGATTAGTAGTTAATACTTTCACAAGTAAAACATCATCCAATCTAGGAAGTCTAGTATATACTATCCTTCCTACTCCCTTGATTTGACCTTTAGCTCTATCATCAAAAGTGACAAAACTGGAGGAATAAGACTTAGTGTCCACTAAATAATTTGTGACCCCTGTCATGTGTCTATAACATCCACTATCAAGGTATCAGTTTCTCTAGATGAAGCTCTAAGAGAAGTATGAGCTATAAGACTAGTGTCAACACCCTTATGGTTTCCATTTCTTTCTAGTTTTAATTATCACATGATTAGCCCTAGGTTGTTTTGAATGTCTAGGGTAACTATACAGTCTATAACAAAAAGGTTTTATATGACCATATTTCCCACAATAATGACATCTCCAAGGTAATAACTTGGCTCTAGTTTGAGATTTCTGATGTCTGGCAGGATGTTGCAACATTTGATCGGATATCGTGACCTTCCTTTCAGAAAAAACAAATTTTGTCACAAGGATTTTTCCTTGTTTATTTAGATATTGGTAATTAAAACCTATACTTGTTTCCCAAATTGAAGAATTTCATCCATCATATCAGACCCATTGTTTAACATTATTATGGATTTGGTAATGTTATCAAGTTTGGAGTTCAATAAGGTTACCTCATTTTGAAGATCAGAGGCATTAGATAACAATTTCTCTTTTTCAACCTGTAGTTGAGCTATGATTCTCTTATGTTTTTCTCCAGTCTAACACACCTCTTCACGTCTGACACAAAGCTCTTTGTAGGAAGCTGTCGGTTCTTCAAAAGAGAGATCATCATCATAGAATTCATCATCAGATTCACACCTGCCAGTGAAGGTTGTAACATGCTTAAAAGTTTCATCATCAGCTTCACCTCCAGACTCAACATCCTCAGACTCATGACATTGAATACCTCTTCCTTGACATTTTGTCTTGCCTTCCTATCCATGTTTTTTAGCACCTTATTGAACTGCCTCCCAAGAATCACAATAGCATTAGCAATTCCTTCATCAATCTCCATGTCACATTGAGCCTCTTCATCATCAATATTGGAGATAAAGGTTATGCGTTTGTTCTTCTTTTCAGATCTATCAATGATAGCCAATTCAAAAGTTTGAAGTGACCCAATAAGCTCCTCCACTTTTAGGTTGCAGATTTCTTGGGCTTCTTCAATAGTTGTGACCTTAATGTCAAACTTCTTAGGTAAGGACTTGAGGATTTTTCCTACAAGCTTCTCCTCTAACATCTTCTCTCCCAAGGCACTAGATGAATTTGCAATATCAAGAATATTCATGTGAAAGTCATGAATACACTTATCATCCTTCATCTTGAGATTCTCAAATTTTGTGGTGAGAAATTGGAGTCTTGACATCTTTACTTTAGATGTGCCTTCATGAGTTGTTCAAGATTTCCCATGCATCTTTGGCCACAATACAAGTATTTATTAACCTGAATATATTTTTGTCAACCCAATTGAAAAAGGTATTCAAAGCTTTGGAGTTTCCAAGAGCAAGTTCATCTTTTTCCTTGCACTAGTCCTCACCTGGCTTCTCGGTTGTGTTCCCATCTTTGTCCTTCACCATAGGATGTTCCCAACATTTGATAACTGTTTTCCATGTTTTGATATCCATAGATTTTAGAAAAACCACCATACGCGTATTTCAGTAGTCATAGTTGGTGCCATCTAAAATAGGTGATCTGTTAGTATTTCCTACTTACTTGTCCATAGTATAAGAAAATATCTCCCTAGAGCTCACCCGAAACAGAACAAGGTGCCTTCTCTGTTCCCAATTGAAATTCTGACACTTAAGAGCCAAATGTCGTATACGATGTCGGGACTTCCAAAGAGTTGAATGCAATGTCACGACAACGTAACACCAATAACAATTAACAAAATAAAGTAAGATGCATGAAATAAATAAAACGGTTCAGTTGTTAACTCAGTTCGGTGCAACGTCACCTACATCTGGGGGCATCCAAGCCAAAAAGGAAATCCACTATAATAGTATTAGTTTGAAGTTCTAACCAACCTCTAGTTATACAAACTTCGCACCTAATCACTGCCCGTGATATTTCTATCTAAGACTCTCCTAGATATGAGACCCCTCTCAATTCCATTCAATCACACAACAATGATGAAAACAATAACAACAAATAGAAGACACACTTCCAATGAAACAGAATCCACTCATGCTTAAAAGTTTATGAGTGATTCATAATTACAACTCAAAAACAGTCCAACTCAAGTATCAAGGCAATACATGAGTGGCTCACAAATAACAAAGAACAAACTAAATCCTAATGAATACTCTCACACTTGCGTCTTCTCTTCTACATGTTAGGTTTAGAATTTTCCTTTAAATAGCCTGAAATCAACATGGGCTTCGTGAATCAATAGGCTAAACAAATAGCAGATCAATTTCAATATTCATTAGAATATTCTGGAACAGAATCTAATGTTTCCTTAAATGTTTAGACATTTGCAACACAATCTTCTGCATAATCTTCGAAACATAACCAAATAAAATCTTTTGCACACAATCATGAAATTAATATAATGTTTCCCTAAATGTTTTGGCATTCAATCTTGTGCAACAAATTTTCAGATATCTCAGCTTGAAAATAAATCTTTGCAGAATCAAATCTTTATACACGCTTTTTCGATCGCAATAAACTCAAACCAATTTTTTTGAGAATTTGAAACAAATCTTCTGAACAAGTCAAATTACGATGTCGTACCAATATGTCAAGACATCTTGCTGAAATACTTGTTTTAACAAAATGCAGCCAACAAAACACAACCTAACAATAACAAATTTTAATAGAATAATATGTAAATAACTAAAACAATTTAAAATTAATTTAAAAAGTTTTGCCACTTTTATTTTTCTAAGTTAAAAAATAAGAAAAGAAACTATTATTCTCTATGACTACTTTTGTCTAAAATACCTAAGAGCTGGACAATGCTATCATTTTCACCATATGAAGACAAATGACAAAGAATGTGACTAAAGACGTTAAAAATCGTAATTAATGGAGCATAATTAATTAATTAATTAGTTTAAGAACGAACTATATAGTAGACACCCTATCCCAAATATGAAAGGGCAATGCATTTTGATGATTAAACAGATTTTCCATAATTCCTGGCACCATTGGTTGAACATATTGTTATGCTAACAACTGACTTGTTCCCTCAATACCCACTTTATGGAAATAAACCATTTATTCTACATCTAACATAATATTTTATTCATTTCCAATTTTATTTAATTTTTTTTTACCATTTTCAATAACTTAATATTGCTATGTTTGATTGAGAATAAAAAAGCCATGAAATATTTCAATTTGTTAAAATTATTATTTTTAATGACATTTGAAATAGAAGTTTAGAGAATCAAACGAAGATATATAATATAGAAAATAAAAGATATGATAAAAAACACTAATGTTTTATTGAAACTATAATTCAAGACATTTTTTTTAATGATGTAACTTAAAATTTAAGATGTGAAATAAATTGTTTAAAAATAACTAACTTGATTTTGAGAAAATTTTACTCCATTGAGATCGATTTGAGTTTCGTTTGCTTCTTAAAATCAAATATGAGTGATTTAGAAAGAAAAAAAAAAAGTTGTCTTTCAACAGTCACTAGTTCCATAATTTATTTCAATTTAAAATTTTATATACGATGGTTTAAGCCATCATATAATTTTTTAATAAAAAAATATTGATTGCATTTACGGTCACAAATTACATTTTTTTTCTCTAAATATAACTCTTTTTTTCATTTTCAACCTCTCTTTAATATTTTCTCTATTTTCTATCTAGATTTTATTTTTAAAAATATTAATATAATAAATTATAATTTTTTTGTCAAGTTAGTGATTAAAATTTTCTTAAAGATGCACTACAAAAAAAATGCCATATTGTGACACTCATTTCTAGTGATGGCTAACTATTTGTCACTAAATATCACTTTTACCTACAGTTTTACTCTATCACTAATATTTGTCACTAAATATTACTTTTACCTACAGCTTTACTCTATCACTATTGTCCTATTAGACAAAAAAACATATATTTGATTTTTACTCTTAAAGCAATCAAAATTAACTTTATATTTTAAAATATTACTATTTTCATTAAAAATGCTTTAATTATTTATGATAACAAAAATTAAAATAATTTTTTTGATTTAAACAAAAATTAATTTTGCTCACAAAATAATTTTTAACAAAAATAAATTGTAGATTATAAAAATAAAAAATTATTTTAATTTATTCTCACCATAAAATTTTTTATTTACTACTAAAATATCTTTATATTTAATACATTTTTCCTTTTATTTATATTTATATACTCTTTTTCCTTTTATTTGTATAACCTTATTTAAAAAAAAATTAATTTTTACAAGAATTAATTATAGATTGTAAAACAATTATTATAAATAAAAAATTATTTTAATTTATTCTCACCATAACAATTTTTTTTTTTTTTTTGGTGTTCTCACCATAACAATTTTTACTTATTACTAAATTATCTTTCTATTTAATACCTTTTTCCTTTTATTTATATATATATTATACTCTTTTCTCTTTTATTTATATAACTTTATTTAAAAGTAAAATTTAACACCTAAATCGAAAACTGTTTCTCACCCTAAATCGAAAACGTTCTTCACGCTGAAATCGAAAGTGTTCTTCACCCCGAAATCGAGAATCGTTCTTCACACTGAAATCGAGAATCGTTCTTCACCCTCAAATTGAAAATGTTCAATCGTTCACACAAATGGTTGGCAAAAATAGTTCTATCACTGTGAGATTCCTTTTTCATCTTTCATTCACTGTGAGTTTCAGATTCCTTTTTCAATCACAAAAATGGTTTTCCAATTCTGAAACTCATCTATTTTATCTTTCATTTTCATATTAGGGTATAGAGTATGTTGGGGATTTAGAACCAAAAACTGATCTGAGTTTCATATCTTCAAGTTCAGGTGATTTTATATTTTGTACAAGATTCGGTACGCGAATGAGAAAATTGATTTGAAGTTTCATATCTTTATCTAGCATTTTCAAATTATGACCTAGAAATTTAAATCAAAATAGTGGCAAAACAGTAGTAAATTATATTGCTTGTTGGTACTATGTGAAAATTGATTTGAGATGGGTGTGTTTGTCACTAGATTAATTTATTTTTGTCCTTCAGCATTGATTTCAAAATAAGGACCATTGAGCTTGATGGAAAGCGAATCAAATTGCAAATATGGGATACAGCCGGTCAAGAGCGTTTCCGAACTATCACAACGGGTTAGTAGTGTATATTGAAAGTTCATTTAGGCATAATTAGAAGTCTAGAATGTTTTAATGCTACTTCTGTTGTGATTTTTCATGTGCAAATTTATTATATCTATGTCAAAACTTTACTTTTAAAAGTAGTATCAAATTATGACTATTTACCTATTTACATCTCCTTTTTATTCCTTTAAACTGGAAAAGTAATCTGAGTTGTATCTTTTAACAACATTTTATGGCCTTAACAATCATTGTAGAGTATATATATCTCTCTTGTCAACTATTTAGTTTGTTCTTGGTGCCATGTTCGGCAGAATGTGTTGCATTACATAACTCTAAGAGGAAATGTATTATCTTTTAATCAGATAACTTTCTGTGTTGGGTATTACTGATAGAACAAATATTTAATATGAACTAGTTGCTGTTGTGACAGTGGCACTGAGGAAGAAGTGTGGGCTACTGGAGTCTGGAACTGAGTGCAGTCACATGCAAACAGAACAAACAACAAAAAATATAAACTCTGCAACTCATTGGATTGACCAGGTAAATGTTATTGCATATTGTTTTAATGTCATTGGATTCCTTCTACACCTTTTACAGGAACACAACTGATAACAAGTATGTTATGTTAACTGAACCACCGTATTGTGGTATGAAATTTATTTGATGATATGGGAAGGGTCGTAGTATTAATATATAGTATGCTTTCTGGTATATTGACAGATGGGGTACTCCTTTCCTGACAAGGGAATTCTTTCACGAGATGGGATCAATACTGGGAGATCAGGTACTACTTATTGTTGCTAAAGACGAGGGTGAACTAGTTGGGGGTGCCCTTAACCTTATTGGAGGAGATACTTTGTTTGGGCGTCTATGGGGGTGTCAGCCTGAAACTTACTATCCATTTTTGCATTTTGAAGCATGCTATTATCAGGTTAACAATGCCTCATTATCTCTCTCCTCATGTATGGGGGTGTCAGCCTGAAAGTGTTTGGCACATGAACAGATCAAAACAAAGCTGATTTTATCTTATTTTTTAGTTCGGGAAACTACTCAGGTATGATGCACCAAAGATTTCTATTATGTTCTTTGTCTTTCTAAGTCAGCTCTTATCTTGATATTACTTGTAAATCATTTTATCAAATAGATACAACACTTGTTACTTATATAAACTTTTATATTTGATAAACACATTTAGTTGATGTTTTTTTTTTCAAGTGCTAATCGTTAAAGCCGAGTTAGGAAGTGTTGTGGTTATATGCAATTCCCGAAGGCTAACCAACCTCCCTAATTCTGCCATGGTACTAAAGAAAGAGCAGAAATGCTGTTTGTATCTAAGTTTGTGGTTGTGGTGGCTACTGGCTATGCCTCACACCATATAGTCAAGTCAACATTCATAATAGACAAAGTCTTTTTCAGTCTCTTTATGTTAGAGATTTTCAAAATATATATGGAAGTTTGTTGGTAAGGCTCTCTATTTTTATCATTAAGGACTAAAAATACTGGAAAATTAATTCTCTTATCTAGAAAAGTTTTTGTTGGATGGCATTGCTCAAAATAAAAGGTGGGACATATTTCCTTTTTTCATTCTACTTTATATAAAAATTAGTTATTTTTAAATAACACTCCCACCTTTTTAGTTCTTAAATAAACACTTGCCTCTTCTACTTCTCCAAGGTGACACACATGTCTTGAAACTTAAGCAAGTCACGAGCTCTTCTTACATAAAGGAGAGTTTTCAAATATATTGTTTATTTCAGGAACTCCGATAAAGGTGGCTTCTAAGGTATGTTTGCATGTTTGTTCTTTTGAATATGCAATTTGCCACTTTTGTTTAATAGTATTTGTTCTGAATATGCAATTAATTCATTTATTCAAATTTGTATCAAAGTTGACGTTTCTGTGTGAGCGTTTCATAGGTTATGACTAGATGATTGTGTTTAACTCTTTGATTCCTATGAGATTGAGTCTCGTAATCTAGAGTTTGGTCATGAGGTAAGTAAAGTAAGGCTAAAAATTGTTTCAGTTATGTTTGAAACTCAGGTTCGTCTGAACGATTGGTCTTTAAATGAAACTAGTTAACCACTTGAGCTCAATCACTTAACCAAAACGGATGTATACAAGTAGAAGGTGGGATTTGTGAAAATGGATTGACAAAGTTTAGTAAAATTGCACTATATCTTTAATTTTTCTCCTTCTATTATGATACATATGGTTTTGTCTTCTCTAAAGTATTTACTTAAAAGTGTCCTAGTATTAGACCTTCAACTTCGTATCTATTTATAATAGATAATGACACTCAATTTTCATGTGCTTAATAGCTTATAATTAGGATATGCTTCTAATTAGGATATGCTGTTTGAGTTTACTTACTGATAAGCATTTATGACAGTTTCTGCAAAATAGCTTATAACATCTCTAATAAAAGCTGATTTCCAATTGTTAAGGCTAATGCTAACTTGTGCCTTAAGGGACACAAGATAGTAAGACCCTTGTTTTTAGTAAGCTCTCCAAACATAGCTTATAAAGTCAAATCACATTTTTCCTGATTATAGAAATAGCTTAAGCATTTGTGTATGTATTTACAATAGTTTATGAAAATAATATATAACATGTTTAAAAGCTGGTTTCAAATAATTACAATAAGCTTTGCAGGCATAACTTATAAAATAGGTCACATGGAAAAAGTTAATCACATTTTTTTCTAACTGTAGAAATAACACTCATATATAAGAACTTTTATGACAAGTGCTTATTCTATGACTTTAGTGTATGTTTTGTAACAAGGCGGAAATGCTGAAATCAATGTGAGCTGTCATGATTCTCCTAAAACAACATTGGTGGTTTACAATAATTTCGACAAACCTAATGAGATACTGAACATGCCCTTAGCTTTTTGTTAGATTTTACTTAAATGTGCGTTATTCATTGTTTTGTTTTGGTTCATAGGGAGCTGAGTACAGAAGCTTTAAAGTTGAAGAGAGTCATGCCTTAAATTAAACCCCAATTGAATCTAAACTGGGTGTGGAATGTTGTGATTCTTACTTTTACTGCAATAGTTTTGCTGATTTGGCTCTCACTTGTTATTGATTCATGAATCATGATGCATGCGTCTAGAAGAAAAGTTGAATGTTGGATTTTTGTTTTATTATTGCTCATTTATCTTGTGGTCATCTTTGAATTGCAGCTGCTGATGTCTTCTTATGAAAGAACAAGAAGATATCTGCTGGTGCACTCGGTGTAGCAACTGCTCTTTGGGTATTTTTTGAGCTGCTTGAGTATCACTTTCTTACTCTCATTTGTCACAGTTCGATTCTGGTTCTTGCACTATTGTTCTTGTGGTCCAATGCTCATACATTTATTCACAAGTAAGATTCTGCTGAACCTGTTGATTTATTGATTTGAGGCACACTTGTGGATGTTAGATTAAGCTCTTATCTAATCATTTGCATTGGATGTTATTTTCATCTTGAAAAACGACTCACTTTGTAGAGGAAGTGGTAGAATTAGGAGAAAGTGTGGGCTATCATCTCATAATTGTTGGGATGGGTCGGTTTCCATCGAATATGGTGACGAGATTAGCAGAGAGGACAGCAGAGCATCCAGAGTTAGGTCCCATTGGAGACATTCTTACTTCTTCAACAAGAGGTCATAGGATGGTGTCATCGGTATTGATTATACAGCAGCGTGATGTGACAATATCTGAGGATGCGCCAATCTACAAGAGCCTCACTAATGACTAGGAAGAACACTTGGTTGTCAAGCATTTCTCTTTATTGTAAAATTTTAAGGATATAATATTTTTGAAATTGTATTGTAAAATTTTAAATATATAATTTTTTTTTATGTAGTTCTAATTTTCATAATATGAATTTTAGTTATTTAGTTTTACAGTGGTTGAAAATGAGTTGTAAAGTATTTTTAAGGAATAATTTTATTATTATAATAATACTATTAAAAAATATTTAAAATTTATTGTATTTTAAAAATTAAAATTATGTATATAAAATAAATTTTTTTAAAAAATATTATTTAAATAAGTTTTAGTGACACATATAAAACCGTAGGTATAAATTTACCACTCATAAACTCAGCTAACATATAGTGACAGTAATAATAGTTGTAGGTAAACGTTTGTCTGTAGCTAAAAGTTATAGTGACATTCACTTTAGCGTCACACTACGCCCCCTTATAATTGACGCTAAAGGGGAGTGTCACTAAATGTTTTGTAGACTTTTACCTACAGTTTTTTGACTTTTAGTGACATATAATGAGTGTCACCAAAAGTCAATTTTCTTGTAGTGATGAATAAGTGGAATATCACGGGTTCGAACCTAAACTTATGTATCTGATGTTCTTCTACAGCTATCAACTAAGCTGACTTAACATGACTATAATAGATGTATTTTATTCATTTGTTTTGATTTAAAAATAATTTAATATATAATTTTAAAATATTAACAACTAAAATATTCATAAGTTGTTACTAATTTAAATTTTTGGTATATTTTGAAATTTTATCATTTCAAAATATTGGATGACAATTTAATGTAAATACTTAATATTTTTTTAATACATAATAATTATCTTTTTCAATTTTTTTAATTAAAAAACGATTTTGTGAGGGTTTTAATTCTCACATTATATTTTGTGATGGTTTTAAAAAAAAAAAAATTGTGATGTATTTTATACAAAATGTAGTTTCTAGTCTAAACGCATTTATGCTTCTTTTCCACCGTTAATCCAAACATGTCATTGGGATTAGAATAATATAAAAATAGCAACTTCATGTTATTAGAATAATACACTGCCATTTATTTTTTCATTAGATATAGAAATATACTAATTTACTATTATTTTAAAAAAGCTGTTAATTTGATCCTGTAAAAATAACACTATCAGTGTAGCAACAAGACCAATAAAAAAACAAACATTGATTGGATACATTTCATTCTATTCTATCTTTGAAAAAGGAATCTATTTCTGCTTCTTTCCCCACAAAACTAACCATGCTATACAGTTAGGTAAAATAATAAAAGTAACCACAAAATTTAAAAAAGTGTACATTTCTGTCTCCATAGTGCTCCATCTTTTTATGTCCTTTTTCTCTGTCTGTTTTTATTTGTCACACACAGAATGAAAAACAAACCATAGTGACCAACCAATCTCATTTTCACTGACATATGCTTTGCTTCTATTGTGAATAACCATATGCCTCAATAAAATTTTCTATTCATCATTAGTACCTCTCCTACGTGACCACATAATTCTTAACTCTATTCTATATAAATATTCTTCATATAAGTTTTTTTAAGTTTCATAATTAGTGATGATTTTGAATGATTAAGGGATATAATTAGTATTTGAAACAGTCCAAGAAAGGTAATTAAGTGTTTCAATTAGTAAAGATACTTTATGAATAGGAGTATTAATTTAATGTAAAGGTTTAGGACAATGACTGGGATGTATGTCACCAGACCAGTATCACACTCACACATGACTAGATTAAAAAATTGCAATAGGAAAATATATTATCCATATAGTTCATATATATAGTAGTATATAGAAAACAGAAGGGATTTTAATAGAAAAAGTCTTATTTTTTTCTCTTTTGTTGACTCTATAAAGATATCAAAATCCAAGAATATGGAATATAATTTTGAGAACAAAAAGTTGTTTTCATTAATATATGAAAATGTGTTTTAGTTTCACATGCTATCCTAGACTTTGAATGTTTATGATCCAGGTTGGATTAATTAATAGGTGCATCATTCTCATACGTATGATTCTATTATAGTTAGAATAATAATGCACACAATTTGAGATCCAATATGTTATTAAACAAATTAGTAGATGAACATGGCTAGTGATTTCAAAACCAAGAGAGAGAGGGTTACAAATTGTTTTATTTCACACTAAAAGAAGAACAGTTATCTTGTGGTAGTATCAGATAAGTCTCTTGTCAGGAAGGCATGCAACATTCTCTCCATTTTAAAATGATTTATGTTTAAATTAAAAAATATAATAATATTTTCATATTGCACTTTCATTAAATTAATTTTATAAATGTATTTGAAGTAATATACAGAATAATAATTATATGACATAAATAACAATCATTACTACATTGAAAAGTGAGAGTAAAATTTATTTTAAAATAAATTTTATTTGTTAAAACGACATTCTTTGTGAAACGAAGGGAGTAGTAATAAAATTTTGATACAAATACTCTATTTGTTTTAAAATGACTGTCATTTAAGATTTCTGCACACAGTTAAGGATACTATAATTAGAAAAAAATAAGTGTAATAATGTCATATTTAAAACTTAAAAAAAATTAAATGAAGGGAATATTTCTAAAAATAGTTTATTAACTTATGTCCTGGAGACACATGTTAGCTTTTTCCTTATAATAATATTGTATTAAACATTATTATAATTTTACTAAATCAATCTTATAAATATGATAAAGTATTGTGTACAATAATAATTAAAAGACATAATTAAAAAATAATAATTTAAATGCAAGCATAAGTAAAAATGGCATTCATTTTAAAATAAATTTCATTTGTTAGAACCAAATTATTTTAAATAGATGGAATATTAGGATAAATATTGAAATAAAATAGACATAATGTATTCAAAATCTCTTGTAATTTAATCGATAAATAAAAGATGAAAGAAGAGGATAATTTAAATGCAAGCATAGGATAAATATTGAAATAAAATAGACATAATGCATTCAAAATCTCTTTTAATTTAATCGATAAATAAAAGATGAAAGAAGAGGATAATTTAAACGCAAGCATACAAAATAATCTAAATTAAGTATATATGAAACCAAAATTTATAGGATTTTTTTTTTAAAATTGTTCACTTATACATATAATAAATTGTTAAATAAATATTCATGATAAGAATTAACTTTTAAATCAATAATTTATATTTATTTAGCTCAACTAACCCATATTAATTGAGTTATTCCACAACACCCACTCAATTTAAAAGATTTTATTTATCATTTATTTAAATTTTTAATTTTCAAATTTTATTCTTCATAATGAGTAAAGTTCCATAATGAGACCAGAGTTACTGCAGATTTCCAGAATCAACAAACATTTGCAAAAGTACTTATAGTTATAGATTACCAACAAAAAGATTCTCACACCAACAATGGAAGTTGAACTCACGATCTTTTATATGATCCAACACTTATTAATTGAGCGAGTTGTCTTTCTCTAATAAAAGTTGCTTTTGTCTTTCCTATCAACATGCCAATAATTTTTGTCAATCTTTTTGCCAACATCTTAGAGATTAACTTCTATAAATAATCAAGTAAAAAATTGGACAAAAAACCATCCAAACCCTACATTGATTTGAATTTAGGTATCATTGAAAGAAAATATGATAGCAAACACCTGGTAGCCTAACATTACCATAAAATTGATTAAAAAATAATTTAACTCCACTTTCACGATGTCCTAAACTAGTAAGTGAAGGAAAAATTCAAACCATCCAAACTAGGACTATTAGAGCCGTTGCAAAAGTTACCCACCTCCTAGATTTCTACCAACATGAAAAGGCTATGAACAAGTCATCGTTAATTCCCTTTAGTTAACCCGAGGAGAACGATCTCGTCGGTGGAATGATGCACCGTCAGATGAAATGAAAAATGACTCTTTAAAAGTTCACCAATCCCCTAATCGACCGAGGCCCTTCCACCCAACCATTTTTGTATTTAATGCCTTAATTGAATCCACCTTCCTTCTATAACTAACACAAATATATAAATAATGAGTATTAACAACCCCTTTCTTTAACCTCTCTTTATCTCGAACATTGAAAAACTTATGCATATTTCCTTTTAAGTAACCTCTATATCTCATAAAACAACATTTTTCTCACTTGCACCCCATATCTTAAAATAACATGATCTTCACATTTGAGATCAAGATCCTCAATAAGCCTTGTGAACCTCCCAATCTTTTGATATGCTTCACTATATATTCCTTTATTCCATACTTTGCTTACAAACTTTAGGCCTTTATTTAAGAATAGATCCCATCCACCCGGTAAAGGATTAAGTTGTCCACGTTCCACAAATCAAAGTTGCAAAATATTTAATATTTAGCCAATGGTTGTTGAATCTAAAAGGTCTGTGGCTATAATCATTAGAGTTATAACAAATTATCAATAGGAAAAGATATGTCACATCCTTTCAACAAACCACTAAAAAATTGAAATCCTCCACCCAACTCCACAAACCTAAAAAAACCATTAGGGATATAAGATTGAATCCCACAATCTCTTATTTGACTTAACATCACACATAACATATACATATAGAACACTCACCCTTTTATGCTCTTCCACTAGATCCAAATACACTTCTAAAAATCCATCTCATATGAAAGAGTAGACTTTCAAGGCCTTAATATTATCCAATTCAGAAATATTAGACTTTCAAGGCCTTAATACTATCATAAACAGAAAGAATCCCTCCATTATTACCCTTGAAAAGTAAGCATGCCTAATCACATCCATGACTCACCCAAAACTCATAGAAGAAGGAATTTAACATTGATTTTATTTTTGTTTCCTACGACATCATTAAATCAATCTTTTCCATCCTCACTAAGTCACTATTCCCAACTTTTGACATCTTTCCCTACTCCCCAACTCAAATATATTAAAGGAACGCACACCAAGACCCATTTTCCATTAAACTTTACTTTCTCGATCTCTAACTTCCAACTCCAACAATATTTACACATCATATGATTCCATTATTTTATTTTTTTGAAGAAAAACCAAAGTCTTTTAGATATTGATTTTGTACATTAATAAATAAAATTTATACAGAAATAAAAGACAAACAGATAACAAGTTGCGTCACTACCCCTTTTTGGATGACAAAACCAATCATCTTAAAAAATTAGAACTATGGACCTATGAGATACAACATTGCTATGCATAAGTCTTTGAACTCTCTATAAAAGATCCACTACTTCTGGTGCATGGAAACCAAAAGTGTCAAGGACAAATATTATAAAAGCATGTTGATTGTCAAAACATGTTTTCTCATGTTTGACCATTTTACTTTAAGCGACTATGATTGCTGTCTATATTACAGTAAAACCTCCAATACTCAGTTCCACCAGTGGAAAAACCTCGGTCAAGGCCACACATACATGTTTTACCCTGGTCCATCAGTACATTAGAACATCCACTGACTTATCTGTCGACCTCCTTCCATGTGGGTCAGTTAATAAATTCACAGTTGCTACTTTCTTCACATATTCTCTGATCTGCCGAAATATATCAAATAGAACATCCTTAATGAGGACATGTCGATATTTTAAAGCTTGTAGAAGCCAATCCAAACATGCACTTCCTCAATTAAAAATAAGAAAATCATAAGACAATATCTCTTTTTGATGTCAAAGTTTTTCTCCCCTCTGACCTCTTTAGAATTGCCTCCCTATTCACATTCAAGTTTCATATTAATGTCTTTATATTTTTAAACATACAAGTAAACTAATAGACCACTATTCATTACCTTCACATTTGCAAACAATTTCAACAATTATACAACAATATTTGGCTAGGGAAGGGCATCAAATGGGACATTGTAAAGAGCTCTCCCTTTACATAATCATTTACCCACCTCAATTATCAATCATATCCAATGAGTATTCATGTTCAATACACAAAGTATAATCTCAAAACACAATGAATCAACCTTTCTTCTTACCTTACCATGGTTAAATTAAAATTGTACTATTATCAAACACCACACTATTCATGACATAAGCATGACAGTAATCAGCACTAAAACAGGACCATGTAGTATCATATCATATCATATCACCCCCACTACTCTTTTTCCTCACTCCCCAACCCCACTTCCACCTCCCCCTAATCTCTTCACATTTTTCACACTCTCTCATTCCTACATTTCCATGATTCACCAAACAAAAACAAAGCAAAACAAAACACAACTCTTTTTCTCTCTCTCTTACTCCTGACACTGTTTCACAACCCGACAAAAGCAACCTCTTCAAGTGCCTCTCCCTCTAATATTCCCCTAAGCCCCTCTCTCTCTCTCTCTCTCTCTCTCTCTCTCTCTCTCTCTCTCTACACTTCCACACTCACAGAACAAGTTGATACATGTTTTAAGCTCCCTTCATCTTCAAGCCAAACACAGAACAAACCACACAAAATCTCTCTCAACTCAACACCTTACACTGACCCAACAACTCCTATCTCTCTATATCACATTCATCTCTCCAAAGTTCTCTCCTTTTTCAAATGGGCAAGCTTGCACTATCTCTCAACAAACTCGAATCTCGTGGCATAGTGTAGAAAAAAATCTTCACTTTTTGTTTTTTCACTTTACTTTCTCTCTCTAGAATTTGTTCAACCGGAGAATGGCATGCCGGAAACTGAACACCGTTAACTTGGATCCGAACAGAAAGAGAAGTGGAGGGTTGAGAACCAAACAAGCTGGAAGAGGATCGTGCCGTGGTAGTTAGGATTTTGAAAATGCATGGTCAACAACCTTGACTCTTACCCTTTTTCTTTTTCTGTTTGTGAGTGCTATTGTTACTTCAATTAGGTCTGAAAAAAGTGATTTTTTTTAAAAGTCCCAAGATGGGTTTTTTGTTGAAAGAAGTTTTGAAGACTTTGTGTGGTCGGAATCAGTGGTCTTATGCTGTGTTCTGGAAGATTGGTTGCAACAACTCTAAGTAAGTTTGAAGAGTGATTCATGCTAACTTTTCAGTATTAATCATTAAAGTGTTTTTCTTTCTTTTGTGTTTTGTTTCTGTGATGTTCTTCTAATTAAGGGTAATTAGCTTATGATTGAATGTTAATGATTATACATGCATGTTTGAATTTAGGTTAGATTCAATTTCTGGGGTTGATTTGTTTACTATATATGATTGACAGTTTTAGGTGTTATTGATTAGTCACTGCTTCTGCTTCCTTGGATTTGATTTGTATTTGTACTGTGCTGAATATTCGATTTTGCTTTGGAATTTTGTGTTTTGAAAGCTTCTTTTTTGTCTTCAAGAATGTTATATTTGTTTATTCAAAAGAATTATATCTGTGATTCTGTAAAGGATTCTGCGGATTCAGAATTTGTCTTTCTTGTTTGATTCCATTTGGACTTATTTTCCAGTTACAACTTGCTGAGTTTTTTTCTTCGACGAATCGGGATTTGATCTGTGGTCCATCTTTGTCATACTAACCACTATTGTTGTGATTTGTTACTTTCTTTGTTCTTCGATCTTTTATTAAGCATGGTTTGATTTTGCAGGCTATTGATTTGGGAAGAATGTTATTATGAACAATTTTCACGACCTTCCGTGCCTAATCCGAATGAGGAAGGATGCTGGTTTTCTTCTGAGTTTCAATCATCTCATCTAGGAATTCAAGAGGAGGATAGAGTCGGTTCTTTGATTAACAAATTGAGTGTAAATAATTTAGTCGTTGTTGCAGGTGAAGGGTAGGTACTTCGTCACGTTTACGCCTATTTTCATCTGTTTTTATGTTGTTCTGTTAGTACTCATGTGCTGCTTTTGCTGTTATTCAGTATAATTGGACGCGCTGCATTTACCAATAGCCACGAGTGGATTCTCTTGAATAATTTTGCTAAAGATGCATATCCGCCTGAGGTATGAATTGTTTTTGTCGTGGTTCTAATGTAGAATATGGATACAGTGTTTCTTATGTGTAGTACGAGTGTTGTGATTATCATTAAGTTTTTTTGAACTTCATTTCGGTTTCTTATACGGGTGCTTTGTTTAGGTATATGCTGAAATGCATCTCCAATTTTCAGCTGGAATGCAGGTTTGTGATTTTTATATTGTTCCACTTTTTGTTTTAGGCTTTTCATCGCGGTTTCGTAAATACTGTATTGTATTATTTTTGCAGACAGTATCAGTTATTCCTGTGCTTCCTCATGGGGTTGTTCAAGTTGGTTCTTTCTTGCCTGTAAGTCCCTTTTTTACAATATTTCTTCTTCTGTAAGTTCGGTTCCAAAAGGAATAGATCGGTTTTCTGTACAGGTAGTTCTGGTTCGGAAAAAAAACATTAACAGTTTGGTTCATTTTTTCGTTCTTGAACCGAATTATGAATAGTCCTAGACCTGAGTTTTTTTTTTGAAGGGCAAAAAATGGGAAATTTTTATCGGTTCCAAAAAGGCATAGATCGGTTTTCTGTACAGGTAGTTCCGGTTCGGAAAAAAACATTAACAGTTTGGTTCATTTTTCGATCTTGAACCGAATTATGAATAGTCCTAGACCTGAGTAAGGGCAAAAAATGGAAAATTATATCAGAGCCTGGTTTCGATCCAGGGACCTGTGGGTTATGGGCCCACCACGCTTCCGCTGCGCCACTCTGATTCAATATGTAATCTCATGAATATAAAAGAATTTCTTGAGTATTAATAACATTTTGAGGATGTAAAATAATTTATGTGATTCCCCGATGACGATTTGAGTTGGTTGGTCTAGAATTGGATTTTGTTTTGTCATTTTTTAATATTATTAATCTCATGAATGTGATCCCGTTATTCCTCAACTTAACAACAATGTTAATGGTACAGATAATGGAGAATATCGGGTTTGTGCATGAAGTAAAGAGCCTGATTTTGCAACTGGGGTGTATTCCTAACGCCCTTCTATCCGAGGACTATTCGGCTAAATTTTCGAATGAAAGACTTGATGGACGTGCTACTTCTGGTGTGCCTGTGTCGGTTGATTTGTCAGTCATTACCTCGAATTCCACTCGTTCCGTAGTTAATGGCTCCAATCACCAAAGTTATTCATCTCACTCACTTTGTCCGTTAAGGGGTGAAAATAATAGTCGTCAGGACAGGGTTGTCGTGGCTGAAGTAATACCTTCGAATTTTGATTCAAGCCAGCACCAGCATTCTGTTTCATATAATGCAGTATCTGAATTCAATAACTTAGCTGGTTCTGCGCCGTTTGGCCAATCAGGGCCATGTGATTATGTTAACCCTCGTGTTAATGTGTCAAGTTCCGTAAACATTTCTCAACTAAAAACAGATCGAAGCCATAACATTAACCATAATATGAGTTCTAGCAGTACTTCGTTGCTAAGAGGAATCCCAGTGCATGGTGGAATGAATAGTCTTTTGAGGACTCCAGAATGTTCTGAGCAGAAGATTCTTCCCGAAGTTTCAAAGTTTTCTTCAACCGATCAAAAGATAGACTATAACATGCTTCAGACTCGTAACATTCCCTGTTTTAACGTTGAGGAGCATGTGCCGAATAGTAGTCTTATCCCAGGTTTTGTCCGTGATTGCATTGAAAAAGACGGTACCGGTCAATCTGCGATGAATCCTAAACACGAAGAAGCTTGTGGTCAACATTCATCAGGCGGTGACGACTTGTTCGATATTTTAGGTATGGATTTTAAAAACGAACTTCTGAAGGGACACTGGAATGAACTGTTTGCCGATGAACCAGATGGTAATGCTGAAAATATGGTTAAAAAGGAAACATGTTTGAACATAGAGGGTACAAGTTCTGATTATTATTCGGCCAACAAATCGATGTCGGACAGTGGCATTTTCTCTGGGATGTCAACAGACAACCTCTTGGATGCCGTGGTCTCAAAGGCCAAACCGACTATGAAACAAAATTCCGATGACTTCTCTTGCAGAACAACGTTGACCGGGAATAGTACCGCTTCTATTCCCTCTCCTCTAGGAAGGAAGTTTATGTCTAGTAATTTCCAAGGGGGGTTGTTTGATATACCTAAGAATGGAGGTAAAACGGGTGCTGTAGAAACTAGTTCTCTAAGGTCTGGTTGTAGCAAGGACGAAAACTTTTCTCAAACTACGACTTTATGCGGTTCTCAACTTAGTTCATGGTTGGAGAATGGCGGCAATCTGAAGGGAGAAAATAGTGTTTCAACTGGATACTCGAAGCGCCCGAATGAAGCTTGCAAATCTAATCGCAAAAGGCTTAAACCAGGGGAGAATCCAAGGCCTCGACCTAAAGATCGCCAAATGATTCAAGATCGTGTCAAAGAGTTACGAGAGATTGTTCCAAATGGCGGAAAAGTAATTTCCTCATTTATATCTTATCTCATTCCAGATTTTTCAAATGAAATTAATTAAATATATTTGGGTACTGATTATTTTTTTGTTTCATCGAACTATTATGATTTAACAGTGTAGCATAGATGCACTGCTGGAACGGACCATTAAGCATATGCTTTTCTTGCAAAGTGTGACAAAGCACGCGGACAAGCTGAAAAAGACCGGGGAGTCTAAGGTACGGAAATATTCACTCTTGTGCCTCGTGTCTTTCGAAACTTACAAGGGAAATAATTGTGTTATTTCTTTCTTAAATATGCAGATTATTAGTAAAGAAGGTGGATTGGTTTTGAAAGATAACTTTGAGGGAGGAGCTACATGGGCATATGAGGTTGGCTCTCAATCAATGGTTTGTCCGATTATAGTCGAAGATTTGAATACTCCTCGTCAGATGCTAGTGGAGGTAAAGAAGATGCTTTACAGATATATAAATTTCTTTGCTCCTAACATATATTTCTTCTTTATCGCCTCTATAATCCGTTTGCTTGGTTATTCTTACAGATGCTTTGCGAGGAACGGGGTTTCTTTCTTGAAATTGCCGACTTAATCAGAGGATTAGGCTTAACCATCTTGAAAGGGGTAATGGAAGCTCACAATGACAAAATCTGGGCACGTTTTGTTGTCGAGGTAAATACTCCGTAAAAACCAAATATGACTAAAACTGAACAAAACCTTATCATTTTGATGTGATCTAAAATACATGCTGGTTGAATTTGCAGGCAAACAGGGACGTAACGAGGATGGAAATATTTATGTCACTCGTTCGTCTTCTGGAGCAAACGATGAAGGGCAATGCGTCTTCATCCAATGCCATTGATGACATGTTAGGTTACAACTCTTTACCCCAGAAGGCCTAATAGTATGAAATCAATCACTTGTTACACAGTTTCTTTCAAGTATGGATGTGTTGAGAGCAGGTTCCGCAATGCTTGCCATGACCAACATCAAATCCATTCCAAGATTTCAGGTGGTCTTAACATTTTCTAACTGTTTCTGTTTTAAATCTCATATATGAAATTTTCATATGTGAAACCATTTTGAAGGGGACTGAGGTGTTTAGGTAGTGAAAATCATAACCGTAACCGTGTGTTTATTTTTCTGGTGTTAACCGACATATAGTGTATCATGCGTTGACGCAGAATGCATCGATTTTTTTAGTGCGATGGCCGGAAGTTGGTGTTGTGATTTATGTCAGGTGTATAGATAGATATTGAAGGGTATGGAAAGAAAAGGTTCATCACGTGTTTGTTTTAGCAGTGCACTTTTTCTTTTGTTGCTCTTGTACTTTTGGTGTAACTTGAGGTTGTGACTTGGGAAGTGTTATTAGATTACATGTAAATGTTAAGCTCTTCAGTGTGGTTTGTATGTCATTGGAATTAATGAGGTTACACTGACATTGGTATTCGTTTATGTATATTTTCACTTTTGTTTTGAATTTGGAATCAAGTGCTTCAATTATGTATATGAAGTGTTTGTTTGGTTTAACGTTGGATTGCGTCCGGCCAAAAGAAGCTACAACTAGTAGCTTCTTTAATTTCACATCCAAATTGGCTTGAAACGTGATAAAGTTGACATATACATTAAACCAAACATACAATAAGTCTCCAAACCAGACATACAATAAGTTTCCAAACCAAACATACAATAAGTCTATGATTGGTTCTATTTTGATAAAAAGAGTTGATTTTGAAACCCTTGAGTACATTAAGAATTATTTTGTTCGTCAATTCAGCTTGACTGTTAGCTCAAGGGTGTACAACGGATACAAATTTTGTTACAGAAGTCCTAAGAAGATGGCCCCAGGGAGCTCGCATTTGTGAGCTCGCATTTTTGCATTTGCATATAATCTTCTACCAATGAAAACAACACACTCTTTCCAAAAACCATAGGAATTCTTGTGTACTTATTCAAAAACCATAGGGGTTTTATGATTGTCCAGACATCATAACATGAGAGAAGCTCTCTCCATTTTATATAATATTCTAGATATTATAGTGTACTTCGCAGCCTTTTTTCAGATCCTTCTTGCGTCTCTTTTGTCTAGTAGTAGTTTGACAGTCTACAAATAGCACAGTATGGGTGACGCGACGGTCTCTTGGATAACTATTTTGTTAAATCTTGCCGTTTTTGATGTGGCTAGCTCGGACATAAGGTATGCACTGAAGTTTTATTCATGGCGGATGTGCTTTATTTCAAAGGAGGAAAATCAAGAAGATATATTTCGTACCTTTTATAGATTCATTGGCTTGGTACTGCCTAATGACTTGGCTGGTTGACGACCAGTTGAGAATCAGTTTTGCCCTTTAATTTGAAGGCTCTCATTTTTAAGGCGAGGATCATTCCGAGGATGAGAGCCTCGTATTCCATCTGGTTATTGTTAACCGTGAACTCGAATTTTAAAGTTTGCTCGATGATTATGTCATTAGTTCCTTCCAAGACTATTCTGGCCCCGCTCCCTTTTATGTTGGAGGCGCCATCTACAGATAGCGCCCACTATGTGGGTGTCTCCTCGTCTACAGGCAAGCTGAATATTGTCACAAAATATGCCAGAGCTTCTGACTTGATGCTTCTCCTCTGGATATATTAGACGTCGTATTCAGAGAGATCCACCGTCCACGACTCCAAGATACCATCTTTTCTGCTAAATCAGGCTTCTTTAAGACTTGTTAAACATGATAGTTAGTTTTTACCAGGATCTTGTGACCGTGAAAGTATGGTCTCAATTTCCTCGCTGCAACGACGATGGCTAGAGCCAGCTTCTCGATCTTTTGATGGTGTGCTTCGGCGCCTCTAAACACTTTGCTTACGAAATACACTGATTTCTACGTGCTGTCTATTTCCTGGACAAGGACTAAGCTCATCGCTTGATCAGTGACTGAGAGGTAGAGTAGCAACAATGTCCCTCTCTATCAAACGAGTTAGAACGGGGGGCGATGTGAGGAAGTTTTTGACTTTGGTGAAAGCCTCCTCACACTCGGGGATCCACTCAAACATCTCCTTCTTCTTTAAGGCGGCAAAGAAGAGAAATCCTTGTCGCCTGCGCAAGAAAGAAAGTGAGATAGGGCGACGAAGCAACTTGTGAGTTGTTGCACTTCCATTATGTTAGTGGGGATTTTCATCATGATGACTGCTTAGCACTTGTTTGGGTTGGCCTCGATGCATCTTTGTATCAGCATGAATTTAAAAATTTCCCCGCTTGAATCTCAAAAGAACACTTGGTCGGGTTTAGGCACATATCATACTTCCTGATGGATGAAAGGACATCTTCCAAATCCTCTGCATGATTATGCCCCTCGACAGTCTTAAGTATCCTATCATCGATGTAGACCTCCAGGTTTCGCCCTATCTAGTGGGCGAAAACAACATCCATAAAGCGCTTGTAGGTGGCGCCATCGTTCTTGAGGTCGAAAGGCATAACATTGTAGTAGTAATTGTCATGGTTCGACATGAAGGTTTTTTGGACGCGTCCAGGGGATCCATCCAAATGTGGTTGTATCCTAAGTACGCATTCATGAAAAGCTCAACGTGTGATAGTCTGATAATCCGTTAATGAGGTGAATGATGTCTGATAATCCCTTTCTAAGACGGTCTGAAGACACCGCCTTAGGTGAGACTCTTACAAATATAATACTTCAGTCCTAAACAAGGTTTTTTCTTCCTTAGAGATTATTCAACCATTTACTTGGATTCTCATATGCATATTGATTTGGATGCATTGAATAAGAAGATTTATCTCTAGTTTGTCTTTCTTTATTAATCTTCTTCCATTTCACGAAGAACCAAGAAACAACACATCATCTCTTGACCATCTTCCGAGGTTGTATATGTAACTTTGGACTATACAACATGTGAATTTCAATAGCTCTTATACATGTTTTGTGATCTACAAGTAACTTTTCCAAAGATTTTACATAGATGCCCTTCTAATTTCTCATGAAAGAATCAAGAATTTGGTGATAGTCTTTTCACCTTGTTCGATAAAAACTTCAAGCTGACATGATGAAGCTACTTTCAATTTTTATCTCACAATCAAGTTGCATATTTCTGTATCAAGTCTCTGCTTCCTAAGCCTTTTAACACTTTTTATGTTCAAGTTAAATATGGTTAGACATCAATCAAACTGTAGCTTGTGATAAGATATTTAAATACAGTACAAATTAGTCTAATTATTGTCCAAAAAAATCAACAAAAACTATAAATAGTTCTATAAGTATCTATTGAGCCTTGAAGTTATAATAAAGAAGATTATATTTAGTGTCCAACAGTGTATTAAATATGAGTAGGGTTGTTAACAAAAAGTTAAAATAATAGAACTGATATATTTGGTAAGTGAAGGAAACCATAATGCACAAAGAATTTTAAAAAAAATCAAAATTGAAATCGAACCTAATTAAAATTGAATCCGAACCGAATCAAAACTGAAAATGAAAAATACTTAAAATAAGTTAAAAAAATTAAAAATTTTAAAAAATAACTTAATAAATAGTTCGGTTTAGAAAAATTATCTTTTAACGGTTCGATACGGTTCAGAATTTCAAAACGATATACCAAATTAATAATTTTAATTCGGTTCGATTCTTAATAAATTGAAACAGTTCAATTCGAATAAATTTTTACTATAATTCGGTTCAATTTAATTCGGAACGAAAAATCCTAAATATAAATATCCCAAACTAAAGAAAATCTATGAGAGGTAAAGAAGAAAACAAATGAAACATCTAAAAAAATTTAACTAGCGAGTAAACACGCTAATAAATTCAAAATATGTCCAAATCAAAATTTTAAGAATGTAAACACACGCTAATATGGTCAACATATGTCAAATAATTCCTGTCGTTAAGCATTCAGTTTTAACCCAAATTCTTGTATATGGGTCTATATTCACCCATATAACCATACATTCATTCTAAAGGCCACCAAAATTTCAAATCATTCCAACAATTTTTGAACGTCAATAGTAAATTTTCTTTTTTTAGAATTTCAATCAAGTGTCCCAATGTTACTTATTCATCATTTTCTACATGTGCATCCTCATGTAAGAACAATATTTAGGACCACCGACAACATCAATCAATTACCTCGATGATTCCTCGTATAATCTAAACACCTCCTATGCTAGCCCATAAGCCATTTCTTCCCCAACAAATATTATAATCTTTTTAATGTTCCGTCCAAAATAAAAATATAAGATTAACACTTCAACGTCCGAATATATCTTTGAATGAAAAGTAAAAGAAGATAAATTATAGTCAGAACATATTTTAAGTTTTGAATCTCTTATATATAAGGAGTTATAGATTCCCTTGCTTTCAAAGTGGTATGTGGATAACTGTTCAATGACAAAAGATAATCAGTGGTGTGGATCGAACACGAGTCTGAAGATTGCGTATGCATTGCACCTCTAACTTTTATGACTTTGAATTGACGATTGAACTTTTTTTAATATTGGGTCTCTAACTAGTCAGAATAAATGTATCATTAATTTTAAAATTAATTACATTTGTGGTCTTATTAAATATCTCAAATTTCGTTTTTAGCGTCTCAAAATATTTCTTTTAAAGAATGATTTTTCTAAAAAATTTCATTCACACTTTTGTTCTCTCATGCAACTTAGTGACGATTTTTACAATTTAGCGACATAATTGCCGACGGTTTTAAAAACGATTTATTACTTAGCGACTGAATTAATTATAATTTTAACGGCGATTTTAGTATTAGGGACCAAAAATATGAAAACTTTTATGAGAATCTTTCTTTGAAGAAAATATTTTAAAAGAGTAAAAATAAAATTCGAGATATTTAAGAAGATATATTACAAATATATTTAACCCTTAATTTTAAATTCTTAAAATAATATTTTTTTAACAACTTAGTAAAAAGTAGATACTATTTTAAGAAAGCAACTAAAACACTAACAACCTAATGTGTGACACATTATATACCTTTCCCACATAACAAAACTTGTATATATATGTGCCTATAGTTCAAGACAATATTAATACTAACTTCATAGAATTAAGACCAATATTTCAAAATGGCCTCACCAAATGTTGATTACACTAAAAGCTTCACACACACTTTGAAAGCCTTGGTTAAGAAATTATGGACCAAGTTAGTAAAGTTCACAAAATTTATAAAAGAGATTGGCCAAGATGATCCTAGAAGGTTCATTCATTCCTTCAAAGTTGGATTAGCATTAGTTTTGATTTACATTTTGCATCATTTTCGTCCATCTTTCTATGGTTTTGGTGACAACATTATTTGGGCTGTTCTTACTGTTGTTATTGTCCTTGAACTTTCTGTTGGTAAGTATGTCATTTAAAAAATTTTTACTAATGTTAAAAAATATGCTAATTGCATTAATTTTTCAGGTGCAACACTTGGAAAAGGTTTCAACCGAATGTTGGCGACATGGTTAGCTGGCGCTCTCGGTGTTGCGAGTAATAAAGTCGCCTCTCTTTGTGGAGATAAAGGAAAAGTCATAATGACTTCAATCTTTGTCTTTGTAATAGGTAAGTAAAATTTAATCAAATGTTTGTTACAGTTAAATTTTGTCGCAGTTAAATCGTAGTTAAATATAATCTTATAAAATGTTTGTTACAATTAAATCATTTTTGTTAATAGAATTTCTGTTTATTTTATCATCATTAAATTATGACTAATCTACGTAGAATCTCAAAAAATTGAAACTGACTCTGACGCTAACCAATACTTAATTTTATACTAATTTTTTGTGTATTAATTATTTTTTCACTTTAATATGCAGCTGAAAGAGTGACATATATGAGATTTTCTCCTAAATTGAAGGCAAGATATGATTATGGGATGATCATATTCATCTTAACATTTTGTTTGGTATCTCTTTCGGATGAGAGTGGACATGAACTTCTAGAAATGGCATACGGAAGATTATTAACAATTATAATTGGAAGCTCTATAGCTATTACAGTATGCATTTTCATATGCCCTGTTTGGATTGGAAAGGATCTTCACAATAAAATTGCTGGAAATATTGAAAATGTTGCTGACTTTTTAGAAGGTACATTTTATTCAATTTTTTTTAGTATTAATACATTATGAGATTAATTTAAAACTAATAGAAATTAACTATGACACAGGATTTGGAGATGAGTACTTCAACAATTCAGAGGATTCAGAAGAAGAGGAAGAAGAGAATGATAAGGAATTTCTTCACAAATATAAAAGAGTCCTCTCCTCAAAAAGTAGTGAAGAAACAATGGTGAAAAATTAAACTTTAAAGAAATTAATTTGTATAATTATCGTGTGATTTAATACCTATCTGGAAAATAAAAAGTTTATATCGTGACTATACAACAAATTTGATAATTAAATGTTTTTTTTTTTAATTTTATAGGCGGTTTTGGCAAGATGGGAACCTCGTCATGGCCGGTTTAGATTTCGTCATCCATGGAAGCAATACCTAAAAATCGGAAACTTGACACGGTTTTGTGCGTATAAAGTCGAAGCCCTTAGTGTATATCTTCACAATTCTAAAGTATGGAATTTTTATCTCAATTCTATCTTATAAGTAATGTGATTCATTACTTCTTAAATCAACAATTTTTACTTATTTGATAAGTTAATGATTTTTTTTATAAAATTGTTGATTTATAAATATCAATAAATTAACAATGTTAATTTTGTGTTTTGTGATACAGACTCCGTATGAATTTCGAAGCAGGATTCAAGAACCATGCACAAATATGAGCTTAGAATCGGGGAAGGCCTTAAAAGAAGCATCATTGATGATTAAAAAAATGTCAAAGTCATCAACTCCAAAATTGCATGTTTTAAATGCTAAAAATGCTGCTGAATCTCTTAAATCTGTATTAAGAACAAATCCATGGGAAGGTGCTGATCACTTGGAGATTATACCAGCTTCCACAGTGGCATCATTGCTTATTGATATTGTGGTTTGTGTTGAACAAATTTGTGAAGCTGTTGAAGAATTAGCATCACTTGCAAATTTTGTGCCTTCTGAGTTACTTTGTAGGGGAACGGTGCAGCCGGTTTCTGATAGCGACAGTTCAGTTCATGTAGTTAACGTTGCCGAATGATCGACGATTGCACGATACATGTCTTCGGCTGCTATATGGTGTATCGATTGTAATGGATTTAAATGAAAGATTATAATATGGTTGGAACTAACATTTTGATCATTTTTGTTATTTTCTTCAACTTAGTCTTTTAAGTCACAAACATTTGCAATGTTGATAAAAAACATAATCTTCATTAAAAAACTCAACTGTGTAACTTCCGGTTCTATGTGGCCGGTTCCATAATACCAACGCATCTTTTCTTAACAATGGGGCCTCATCATCTTCTTCCTCATAATAATATTTTGTCTCAAAATTTTGAAAATCCAAAAAATTACCAAGTGACAAATAAACACTCTAAGTTCTATTCTTGTAATTCAATCTTTCTTCAAAAACAATGAATCAAAGTTATAGATCTTACCAATGTGTTCAACTTCAAAAAAAATTGAAACCCACTTGTTAAGTGTAAAAAAATATAGTTCTTTCCACTCTAACCAAGTTGGACCTAAATATTGGGAGAACATTTGGGAGCTATAAAGACTTACTGCTAGAGTCCACTCAACTTTTTTTTTTATTTGATTTAAGATGAATTTGCATAAGATAAATGCTAAGAGCACTCACATCCATCATACTCATTTGAGTTCTTTAAATGGGTCTCATTCAATTTTATATATTATATTACACTTTCAAATGATTTAAACAACTCACATATATTTTTCAAATATTCATACAACTCATCAAAAACTTTAAAATGGGTCTCACTGTACCCCACAATATATTCCAATAATATGTGTATCCAATTTCAATTGTCATTTTTTATTTAAAAAAAATAAAGAAAAATGGACAATTGTGATAAAGCACCGTGCTTTACTACATCAACGTTTGTGTATTAGAGAACGAAATTAATAGGCAAATATCCAAGTGTTTCTGACATGATAGCTTTGGTTAAAGTGTAGGAACGACAAAAATTGCCGATAATTATGCTCTAACTTGCGTTCCAAGGGCACAAGTTAAGAACTAATTGAAGAAATAATATTTTGGAACTTGTGCATTGATTTTAATTAAAGTATAAAATTAATTTCTTTATTGTATTTTTCAAAATAAAATTTCTAAAAGTAGGTTTCTTAACTTGTGCCCCAAGGGCACAAGTTAGCAGTACCCTTTGCATATTTACATGATTCATGTTTGCAACACAATGCTAACTTAAAAGAAAATTGTTACGACAAATAAATTTGAAGGATTGAATTTAATATATATTTGTTTACATATTCACATAGTCAGAAACACTAGGGATTAGTAAACGCTAAACTTAGAATGAAAACACAGTATTACTAGCGTAAAACCTGTCATATAAATTCGGGAATCTACCAGATAAAGAAAATACTGAATTTTTATTACATCAAAAAGATGATCTTCTCTGAACATGCAACAGTGTTAAATCTATTAGGGAGAATTTGCCGATTATTATGGTCCTACAAGGCTCGAGGGATTAATCTATGTAGTTGCGTGCAGAGGATACCCGGTTTATACAAAAAAAACTTTGAATCACGTAAAAAGTGTTTACATACAGAAGCAAAGAAATCCTAATGGACTTTTAATTTAAACCATAAATAAAATAGAAAAAAGAAACCCTAACAGAATTTTAGTCCAAAACATAAAGTTGCAGAAAACATTAAAATGCTATTTTTGAGCTTGAAACAATTTCGATTAGCTTAAAAAGCCTTCCTACATCAGTCGCCTCCACCTCCAAAGAACTCGACCCCGAGTTTTCTTCTTGATAAAGAGTCTCATCTGTTTGATATTCATGAATGTCAGCAACATTAAAAGTATTGGATATATTCATGAAATATGGGAGAACTACCACATAAGAATTATCAATGATCTTTCGGGTCACTGTGAACAAGCCATACTTGTGTGAATGCAGTTTTCTATAAATACCAACTGAAGACACCCCTTACGTAGAAACATTATCACATCGTCTCCCATATTAAAAGATTTAACTTTCCGATGTGTATCTCGCATAGAAGGCAAATCGTTTGGTAGCTCATCTACGGTCAATCCTTGAGATTCTCTAGGATCCCTAACACTTCTTCTCAAATTGTTGTTTCCTCCTTTACAAAACTCACCAACCCTTTACTTACCATTTGACAGAAAAATTGAGTTTCTTTAACGGCCTCATCAAGCTCCTTTTCACTATGTGCCATCACCAAGAATCTAAACTTATTTTCTCTTGGATTCTTATCAAAGTGTAACACAGTAGCCATAAAAATTTTACGTGTCCCCCATCTAAACATCATCACGTTATCCAGTATTCGATAAGTGATATGATTATCAAAGTGCCAAGGTCTACCAAGTAAAATATGACAAACATCCATATCAAGAACATCACAAAGTATCTCTTCTCTATAATGTTTAACGATGGAGAAACGAACTCTGCAGGCTAGTGTTACTTGAACTTGAGAGCCCTTACTTACCCAACCGAGGGTGTATGGCTTCTTATGGGGTTCTGTGGACAACTTTAAATAATCTACCAATTTCTGCGACACTAAATTCTCTGTGCTGCCACTATCCATAATCGGATTACACATCGTGTTCTTGATGGAACAATGTGTTTTAAACAAATTCTTGTGTTGCCCTTCATCTTTAGATGATAGTAAAATTTTCTACAATATAAAATTTATCCTCTCATTAGATTATTCCTCTGCAAAGTCAACCCTTGCATATTGATCGTTCTCAACTGTATGCCCTTCTCTTTTCTCTTCCTCTTACCTTTCTTCCGCAACAACAACAACTCTCCTTGTTGGACAAACATTTTATATGTGGCCTCTTCCATTACAACGATAACACGTGTCTCTAATGGGTTTAGCATATGAATTATTTTTCTTCTGAACTGATGTTTTACCTTGCTACACAAACCTTGGGTTGGAGTCCCTGGTTGTTGCACTGATTTCCTTGTCGCCTGCTGATTCAAAGTTATTATGGGGTAAATACCTAAAAGATGAGAAATTTCAAGGGGATTTCTCCATTAATTTTTCCTTCAAAACTAGACTGGATGCCTCAATTATGGTCCATACAGTCTGTAAATCTATATTTTCTTGCAAGGATCCCTTTAAGCCACTGATGTATCAAGTCACTTTCGGGGTCTTTGATTCTCCCAATTCATTGGGCTAAAAAAAACAGGAACTCAGTTGTGTATTCAAGCACAATTCCATTATCCTGAACACACTCAATATACAATCTTATAAAGAATTTGTTCATAATCCTCAAGTAAAAACTGCTTCAGCATCAATTGTTTCATTCTTCGTCAAGTTCTGAATGGCCTCTTCCTTTGCCTCTGAAAAATAAGTTTATCCCACTAGATAGCAGCAGTACTCTTCAGTCTAATCGTCACCATCTTAACTTTCTTTTTCTCAAGGTTGCCCATAACATTGAAGAACATGTTGATGTCAATATGCCAATCCAAAAACTCCTCCACTCCCATCGTTCCAAAGAATAATGGAATATCAGCCTTCACTCAGTAATCATGGTTATGTTGACTCTCATGATCAAGTACCTTTTCCTCGTAGGGTTCTTCTTTTTCAAAACTCAAATTTTCAACAATAACAAGATTATTTCCACCTCACAAAAACCTAACATGTTATGCTCCCATGTCTCTTCGGTGACTCCCGTTGTTGTTGGCGTTGTTCACTTGATTTTCTAAATTCGTCATTTATTCAGTCAAAAATGTTAAAGTCACGGTAAAAATCGCAATAATTTCCTCAAGATTTTCTCAGGTGACCGGTTGATCTCCCATGGCTGATTAAGTTACAAAAAGAAACTGGAGTCTGATGCCACCTGACGCAATAAAAAACACTAGGGATTATCAAGCGCTAAACCTAGAGTGAGAACACAGGATTGCTAGCGCAAAACCTGTCAGAGAAACTTTGGAATCCACTAGATAAATAAAATACTGAATTTTATAATATCAAAAAAGATGACCTTTGACTCACACCAAACATATTTAAATACATAAGTAAAGAAACCTAATGGGCTTTTAATTCAAAATAGAAATAAAATAGAAAAAAGAAACCCTAATGAAACTTTAATCTAAGACATAAATAAAATAAAAATTACAGAAAATATTAAAATACTATTTTTGGGCCTGAAACAAATCGAGTGGCTTAAAAAGTCTTCCTACATCATACATTTAGAAACATGATAATGAAGTTGGATGTAAGTTCTTCTAATACCAAGAAATTTAAGAAAAAATTATACCGAATCCAAAGAGTACATTGAAAACATCTTATTTGTTTAAGGAGTTTGGAACTTGAAGAATATGGATCCTAACCGTAATTCCTTGCACTCAAATGATTATGCATTCATGCATTCAGTCGTATTTAGCTGTTCTATCTTGATCAAATGGTTCTGATTCAAAACTGATAATTTTGAGAAAATCAAATCTCTTTTTCTGAGCAGTACGATCAGGATCAAACAACTAATAAAGGCTTGACAGATTGATTGGGGCAAAAGCCTGATTGCACGAGATTTAATTTCTAAAAAGAAAAAACGGGCAAGGTCCAATATGCAAATAAAGAGGCCAAAATCTTAGATTTTTATTTTTTTTAGAATATCTACTATTTTGTGATCAATTAGTGTGATCTTTAAATATTGTGGCATTGTTTAGGATACTTACATTTTGATGTTTAAAGTTTTTTCTTTTTTTGGAAAAACTGAAAGAATAATTATTCAAAATTTAATGAGTGGGGACAAAGAACAATATAAACTAAAATAAATAGACTCAAGTAACACAATAATCAGTAAAGCGTGAAGACTAATACACAAAAATCAAAAGAAGGTCAAAGACAATATTCATGAACATAATAACATGTTTACTCATTTCAATTAAACAATCTACTGTGTGTGTGTGAGAGAGAGAGAGAGGTTCTCCAATTCAATATACTTCCAAAATTGTTTCAAAAGATTATTACATGAGTTACATTAAAATAATCACTCAAGTTCCTAAAAACAAACTCTATTTTCTACCCAAGTGTTTATCAATCTCTCAAACTCTATACACAAACCTAATATCTAGAAGTGTTTCTCAATCTCTTAAACTCTATATATGAATCACACAAACTCAATGTGTCTAGAAGTGTTTCTCAATCTTTCAAACTCTATATATGAATCACACAAACTCATAATAATTTTTACCTTTGCATATCAGAGTTACCCCTAAAAATGTCACTTTTTCCCTTTGTCTTTCATATATATTTTGAAGGTTTTTCTAAACAGAATGATAAAGATAGATATTAACTCAACAGATCCTTGACGAACGCAAACACAACTCAGTAACAAACTGATATGTGAACTAAAACTGCTAAGTTTGATACGCTCGAACTGACTAAACCAAAATCGATGTACGATGCACCCGAACTATCGTCAAACCTGTTATTGCTGACCAGAAACCACGAGACCGCCTCTAACCTCCCCTCAACTGATTTCTGAGCGCTTGCATGACCTTCTCTTCTTAACAGCCCTGGCGTCTTTCGCCAACTTTCTGATTACAACATTATGATTTCTAACAATTTTAAAATATATTTTCTTTTGCTTTACCAATTAATGGTTTAAGACAAACTTTTACAATTTTGAATGTTACGACATTGTTATGAGCTTTTTAAAAGATTTAATGTAAATAACTTGGTTCAAAAAATATTGTATATTAGAATCAAAACTACATTGCTAATCATATTATGTGTCACTTAAACACAAAATATTAAAATTTAAATCAAATTGACCATCTCTATATTTTACACATTGAGTTACAAAAAATTAACCATCTCTGATATCTATGTCTGTCTGTGTTTCATAGTTACAAAAAAATCCATGATATAATTTCAAATGTTGTAATTTCTTAGTGTATATAAATGAACTGATATAGGCTGATAAAGAAGGCAAAAAGACACTTTGCACCGACACATTCTTAAACCTTAGATCATGGAATGTTGCACTTCTTGCTGCCGCCACAACACTATCTTCCATGAAGCATTTACTAGATGGACATGGAAAACATTCTTATGCTTTGGTTAGGCCGCCCAATCACCATGCTCAGCCTTCTCAGGTCGACGAGTACTGCTTCCACTATGCCATAAAAGGGCTACGAAAGCGCTTTTTTAGCCTTTTACAGCGCTTAAAAGCGCTGCCATAGGTAAAGACAACACTTTTTTTACGCCAAAAGCGCTGCCTTAGGTGGGTCTTTAGCATCGCTTTCCCTTGAAAAGCGCTTTCGTAGGTGGGTCTTTAGCAGCGATTAGCCTTGAAAAGCGCTTTCGTAGGTGGCCTTTAGCAGCGCTTTTTTCCACCTTTTATGCTTTCTTTTATCATCTTAGGCAGCGCTTTTTTATTAAAAGCGCTGTCGTAGGTAAACGCAGTATTTTAAAGTGTAAATTAATGAATACTATTTAGCTTTCTAAATCAAGACTGTAACTGTCCTATTTTTTACTCCATGCTCCAGGCTGAATCTTAGAACTTCTAGCCTTTAAATATAATACTGATGCTCAACATTTTCAAATGAAAAGTTATAAAAATTTATAATTACAAAACTTATTTATTTCCTACCATAAATGAATAAAAAGACAAATTCTGCATAAATATACAACACTTTTCAGACCATGTAGTTCATCATCAAATATCACAGTTTCAACATCCAATGCATTAATTGCACTCTTAATTTCAGAAAATTTGTTGGAGCCAATGTAAGTCGTAGGGTTTGGAGAAGCAAGCCTGTACCATTTAGATTAAGTCTGAAACTTAGTCAAATGAAAAAATGTTGTCCTAAATCTCAACAGAAGAAGAAAAAAGGGAACTGGGACATATATATCCAGCAATGCAAATGTCTCAAAGAAAAGAAAGATATGATTCCTAGTTCTAGCCTGTAAACAATATTGTGTAATGCAAAGCAACGACAGCTTTAATGAAAGTTTCAATTTGTTATCATCACCAGCATGTCGGAGGGAAAATATGGCATATTAACTGGCAACTATGGTCCATCATTAGGACACAATTAGATTCTCAGATTCTTCCAAACTCACAAAAATAAAATAAAAATATGGTGGGAAAGAAGGCAAATTACATACAATTACAATTTTATTATAATAATCGCCATTCACTGGTTATAACGGGAGCTTTATCTAGGTTGTCAATCTTTTTTCGCTCTTTACCGAACTTCATCTCTTACTATTCAAATATAGTTTTTCCATGTCCTCTTGCAATCACCACATAACCATAAAGAGAAGTCTTCACTTTTTCTATGACTTGTCTCTTTGATGTTACAGCTTTTGACCCCTTTAGACTTTATCTTCTCAAAATTATTTGTAGAAGTCTTTAAGTACAAAACTGCATATTATGCCTAAATGAGCAGTGAAGAAAACAAGATCACAACCATAATTATCTTTTCAATATAAGCTTGAAATTTTGTTATTCTAAACTAAGATAATTTGATAAGATATACTTGTTTCAAAAAGGACAACTAATAAACAAAGTAATCTAAACTTAAATAATTTGACAAGATATATTTGTTTCAAAAAAGGTTCCTGCCACTTTAACAATAATTTAAGAAAAGACTAGTAATAAATAAATCAATACTAAACAATCCGTACCAAAAAATCAAGACTAAACAATAAAAGGTAAAGAGACAACATAATCACTATGAGACCAACCGAATATTAGAAACGAGTAATAATATCATAATCCATGAATAATATATGCATTATTTGTAGACATCTATTAATTATGAGTAATTATTAATTGTGAGTAATGAGTACACTATTCTGAGTAATATTTACACGATTCTGCATAATATCGAATTTTAACTATTTTGAGTAGGGTCATGCTAACGAGTGCCCCAGGGGCACTGGTTAAGCATTCCAAATTAAGTAAATATTGTAGATTCATTGCATTGAATACACCTAATCTTTTTTTTAAAAATTAATTATTTATATTTTCAATACATTTAATACATATATTTTGGATAAAAATATATATTTTTACTTTATTAAACAATGTTTAACTTACCTTTTTTATTTCTTAACCAGTGCCCCAGGGGCACTCGTTAGCATTACCCTTTTGAGTAATATATTCATTGTTCTGAGTAATATTTATACTATTTTGAGTAATCTGTATATTTTGAGTAATAAATATAATACTTTGAGTAATATAAACAATATTTGAATATTTATGCACCGTGCATAAGGATATACCTTATGCACATCAACACATCCCCTTTGAAATGTAATCACTAATCTGATTTTTTTTAATGAAAAGATTAACAGAGTTGGATTTTAGGAATTCAACCGAGTTAAAATAGGTCTCAAAGTTTAGAGGTACTTGTCTACTAACGAAATCCAGACGTTGGTGGCAGAAGTCGAATTCACTATTTTGTTGGATACGAATCAACTTTTTACTAGCGGAATCAATTTCCATTATTTACAACTTTTTACTAACGGAATCAATTTCCATTATTATATCAATAATGTGTTTTGGGAATGCATGTTACATAATTAAGAAGTGGACTCAAAACAGACAGAGGCATTTCATGTTCCTAGAAGCACATGTTTAAAGTTACTTTGGACCTCAAAATTCTTAAGGGTGCGTTTGGATTGACGGTGAACAGAATTGATTCTAGTAGAATTGAGTGCATATTCTATATTGCTTTTGGAAAGGCCAAAAGCAATTCTATAGGTGTAGAATTGATTTTGGGTGGTTTTAAGATGTTTGGTTAGGCAAAAGTACAATTGATTCTGTCTCCAGAATTAATTCTAGTTAATGCTAGAATTTGTAGCTTCTGCCTCCATAATTTATTCTAGATGATTTTTACACTGTAATTTATTGTTGAACTCACTTTTACATAAATGTATCCAAACATAAATTAATTCTGCTAAACTCAATTCTGATAAAATCAATTCTACTAAACTTAATTACGCAGAAGTATATCTTTTAGAATGAAAGATCAAAAACTTCCACAAGAAGATTAATGGCACAATAGTACAATACCCACTCCAATATTGTGAGGACGTATGTAGGACCAAAGAAATAGTGTGCTCTTTTTCTCCCATGTTTTACATATATCCGTTATATCAGCTGGCATGGAAAGCGACATTTTTTCCTTCTTAATGGCCTACTTTTTGGAGCTATATATAGAAGCACAACATTGAAGAAGCTGCTAACTCTCACTTATTCTTGCTGAACTATTGTGAATTTTGAATCAACATGAACAAGAAACTAAGAGAAAGAAATTTAAGAGATTCTATTCAAAACACTTCTTATAGAAATATTTGTTATTAAAAGAATCTCAAACACAAAGAGTTGTTGTTCATTATTTGTATAATCACTTGTTCTTAAACTTTGTTTTATTTGCTAATCTAGAAGCACTATTATAAAAACTGCTATTGTAAATCTTTTAAGATTTGTTTTCCTCAAGTGACTAGGTTGTTAGCATGAATTCTTGAGAGGTCTAAGGTGTCTTTCTAGACTCTTAGACGTTTGTTTGTAATCTTTTAAGATTAGTGGATTAAGTCATTTTTTAAGGCAAAATCACCTTGGCGGGTGGACAAGATTAACATTTAATAAGGTGAACTTGTATAAACCAAAAATGTCACTTTTCTTCTTAGCTTGTCTATCTTGATTGTTTAAGTGAATAGTTTTTCTAAAAGAAAAAGTTTTTGAAAACCCAATTCAAACCCCCCTTTCTTTTATTTTTCTCAACCTTCACATTAGAGATGAAGAGGTATTGCATTGGTTCAATAATTTTTCAAAACAAACAAAGGTAAATTTATTTACCAAGAGAGGCAAACTGATTTCCATGCTTGAAACGTACAAGAAAAATATATGTAGTTTCTCCGAGGTTGGCATGCATTTTGGTAAAACATACTTAGCAAGAACATGTTAAAAGAAATGCAAGATGTCCTAGCGTTCAGACTTCAACATGTCAAACAAGATGTCACAACATGTGTGGTATGACATCCTGATTGTAGAAGTTGACCTGTCAAGTGAATCAGGCGTTTTTATTGCTACAGGAATCTTGTGTTTCGACTACAGAATATTCGGGAATAATCAATTAGCTGACGTGTTATCCAAGTTTGATTCAATTAAGATATTTCCACACTTTCTATAATTGGAGACAATATAGGAAAGTTTGGATTGAAGACCTATTTTCTTGGAAAACAAGTAGCAGATTTTTGGCAGCCTCTTTGCTTCATTTTGAAGCCCAGTCCAGTCGATATTAATCTTATAAATAGAAGGGTTATAACCTAGTTTTAAGTGGAATCGATATTTGTATTTTTAGGGTTCTAGGAATCCTAATTTTCTTCCTGTGTTGTAAGTTCCATATGTGTGCATTCATAAACCTGTAGGTGTTGAATGTTGGTTTAATCTCCGAAGCTATTAAGCAAGGAAAGTAGTTTCATTTTCATAAGCTTTTAAGCATTGAGCATTGTGTGTCTTGGAAAAGTGTCTTTTGTTTTATTATTTGTGTTATTTGTCACGGGTTTGTGACAGAGGGGATTTGAGGAGGGTCTCATACCAAGGTGAATCTTAGGTAGAAGTCATAGGAAGGGTAGTGATTAAGTGAGAAGTTGTAAACGTGGAAGTTTAGCTTCGAATTGATACTATCATATATTGGTTTCATCTCTGGCTTGGTAACCCCCAGAGTAGGAAGGTTGTTGCGAACTAGGTAAATAATTTTGTGTGTTCTTTACTTTTCTATACTGTTATTATTTTCATTACTGCTGTTGTCTTGTTCCATAATCGTTATCAACAAATATTGTGTCGTGACATCTCCTTCGGCATCACATATCTGATACAAGAATTTCAATATAAATTTTGAACTAGGTAAATCAGTTTACCAAAGGGGAAAACCGGTTTCCCTTTTAGTTTCCTCAAAAAAATTATTTGGCAGAGAGGAAGGAAACCAATTTACCCATATAGGGAAATCGATTAACCTAATAAAAATCATGAAAAAATGACTAAGTTAAAATCCATTTGAAAGTGAATCATGTAACCATGTTTTAGAAAAGTTAGAAGGTTTTGAGATGAAAGTTTGTGAGAACTTTAAGCTTATAAACCCTGAATCTCACATTGTAACTTGGTCTATGATCCAATTCCATTAAAATCCAAAATTTATGCAAACTTTATTCCCATCTTTTTATTCTTTGATCCTTCTTCTATGAAGTCTTTTGTCTTCATCAAAACCAATCTATGATTGATGATGAACATATTATTCACACAAGGAACTCAATGTCACTTCCCTCACTAGGCAACTCAATAGAATGGGGACTCATCCTCCAAAAAAGTAGAGATGGAATAGGCGGAGGTTAGCCCTCTGAGTTATGTTTCGTATTCTTTAATCATATAAAATACTATGCCCAAATCATTTATCGCTTGAATACATATATACCTGGAAACAAAAAAATAAAGGCGATGCTTTCTGAAACATTCTTTTCTTTATGAATATGTGTATCGATAGGAAATTCAAGGTACAACCAAGATGCCTGACACATATAAAGTCATGGGTGTTGCAAATGATGCTTTGCACGCCTGGCTAAAGCAATCGATTCCCTACATAAAGTCAGAGGTGTTGCTGCTGACATTTTGCACGTTTGGATAAAGCAATTAATTCCCCCGACAAAGTTAGGGGTGTTATCAAAGACATTTCGCACGTTTGGCCAAAGTAATTGATTCCCCACATAAAGTCAGGGGGTGCTATCGGACAAACTTTGCATGTTCGACTAAAGTAATTAATTCCCCAATATCAATAACGGCCTACCCTTGTCTAGCTGCTAGCCATTCTAGATGTCGTGGTGGGTTGGCCACACATCTATCTCTAACTGGATTTTTATCTGGTAGGGGGAAGGGAAACTGGCCTTTGATTGGGGATGACCATTGTGATGACAAATTAACTTCTAGGAAAACCCCGTAAGTTCCCATAGAGTTAGAGTCATGCACTCATGATCATACAAATAAACCTCAAGCAGGTAACAAAAGCATTTCATTTTATAAAGTATTTTTACATACTCTTCCATTACAAAGTACTATCCAAATAATACATAAAAAATGAGGGTGAAGGGTCTTGGAAAGTCTCATTCCGCAGAGAAAAATTTCCTCATCTTCGACAGCTTAATCCAGTTGGATTTTCTCCTTGTAAAGCGTCAAAGGGTAGTGGAAGTATTGCACTTGCTATAAAGAATTTTAAAATGATTGTGAAACTTCCTCAAGGGTGGAACTCGTATAGTCTCCCAGTTGGTGGGTCAACAAAGCATTCAGAGAACTCAAGAACTATAATACTTTATTAGCAGACCTCAAACTGATTTGAACAATAGACGGAGCTTAATCCTTCATTACCAAGGTCCTCACCAGATAAGCCACCTGGTCGGAAATAGAACCAGCAAGCCTCAAGGGAAACAAAAAATTCTTCATCCTAGAAAGAGAGGTAGTACCTATCCTGCTGAAGTTTAAGGTCGCAGATGTTGTCCTTCATATGTTTCTTTTTAGCTCGATGTCAGTCAGACCAAAAAGCCTCACAGTTTCCAAATGCACCAAAGGTCAAAGTAGCCGAGACACACCAGGTATACTGAGCCAGGGGGCCCAGTTCTTCATCTAGAACAGACCTAGAAAGGTTGGCAGAGTAAGCACAATCCCCATTAAAAAGAGTAGGTTGTAACAATGAGATCCAGATCCCTAAAGTAAGGGGCATGCAATCAAGTCTAGAAGCTTCGATAAAGTCGACAAGGTCTTTATATAAATGTCGCTCCTAACTACCCATATTCCCTGCCTTAGAAGCTGTAATTTCTCTTAGTTATCCATATATTCTGCATACAATTATGAGTAAATAAAATACGTCAGATACTTTGAGATTAAAAATATTGAAAGTCCTTGAGGACCTAAATCTTACCAATGATGGTTTTTGTCTCTTCCTAAGAGCGAGCTCTTAATGACATTTAGACATCAATAAGGCTCTTTAAGCATTTATTTTCCACCTCTTCTAAAGGAATGCCTCCTTTGGTGTACCCCATATTATCACATATGCCCTCCACTCTATCATCGACGTTTCAAACTACAGTACGAGCTTCATGGCCGATATGGGTTACCATAAAGTACCAGTCCTCAATGGACTGAAGCTTCGAAAGAGGTCCAAAGCCATCAATAATCAACTTAAAGTAGAGTAATCCTCTACCCCTAACCTGGGAAGTCGGGTCACGACAATATTTGAAGAAATGAAAGAAGATAAACACATAAGGTTTTTCATTCAAGTACTCACACCAAATAGTGGTAAACTTTCATATATGCCTAGCATGAAGGGTGAAGTTGCAAATGAGCCATGACTAGATGTTTCAGAACCTCTATCTTAGAAAGTAGTGAAAGGGAGATGAAGGCCCATGGTGGGAAAAACCACATTCATAAAAAGGAATGGCGCAAGCGCCATAGTTGTCACATATCCTTTCGTTCTCGGAAGGACTCAAGATTCGCCAATTGGAAGATAGACCAATTTCCGTAAAAATGCCGTCAAGACAACCTGTTTAAGAAAAGGAAGAAATAGTGGAAGAATTAACAGGATTCATCCAAGAAGATGGATTATCCTTCTGGAACTTATGAATAGCTTTTTTTTTTGTGATTTCTTGCTCATATTGCACTAACTTTACAGTTGTAGAAAAACGAAATACTAAAGAAAATGATGATTAATATACTTGAAAAGAAAGAATCAGAAGAAATTGGAACTTACCCTTCTAAAAAAGGATTATATTCTAACATGGAAAAAGGCTTTACCAAATATGTCTAATCACTCACACGTAACACTCAACAATTTTGGTTCTCAAACACCGTAATAATGAAATCTATGAAAAGACATGTGAAGTATGGTGTAGTAAATGCATGATTCTTTAATAATTGGAACGCTTCTTATTCATCTTTCTTAAAATGATCAACAAGTGGTCGACATCCGGGCTTCAATATCAAGCCCCGCCTTTACATTGGCAAGGGATTGGGGGAAACTATTATGGTCGACCACATTGATCCCAGCCAACCACTAGGAAGGGGTTTCACTCCTTCTAAAATCTTCCTAGTACACGAACATTATCATCCTTTTGATCACAAGAGATTTCAACTTTAAATGCATCCAACGTCTCTCTTCAAATCACAGTTAATAAATAGTTAGTTCGATACTTTTCTCTTTCTATATATAGAGAAGACGCCAAATTTAAGTTACAAATTTCAAATTTATTTCACTTCACTATTCTTTCTCATATACTGACTTGAGCGTTGAACTGCTAATCTTGCAGGTCTCCCCATTTCACCGTATCGGAAGCTACGATTCATTATCACTTAGAGGTGACAAACGAGCATGTCCGCTCCGTTTAGGCCCGCCCCGCAAAAGCCCGCCAAAAAATGGGGCGGGACAGGGCAGACATTGTTGAGGTTGCAGACCTAAAATCTTACCTCGCCCCGCACTCGGGAAATGCCTGCGGTCACTTCACCTTTTAGGCCTAAAAAAGCATAAAATTGTGTTAATTCACATGCCCGCAAAAGCCAAAAAAAAGAGGTGGGGCGGGGTGGGGCGGTCACATTGGAAGGTGAGAGCCTAAATTCTTGACCCTTCCTGCATTAAAGTGCGGGCAAGACGGACATGCCCAACAGGCCGGACCCATTTTGCCATCCATACACTGTTGTTCCTCTTCTCATTTATAGTTCCAGAACAGAACATATATCATTGATATGAGTAAATTGTACAACAAATATCTACATAAAATATAGTACTCCCTCTGTCCCAAAATAAATGTCTTTTTAGCCATAAAAAGTTGTCTCAAAATAATAGTCTATTTACTTTTTCAATACAACATTAACTAACTTTTACCAACTTTACCCCTTATTTACACTCTTTTCAAGTCATGATAATATATAACAACCAATAGTAATTAAAAGTAATTTTATAAAAATGTTATCTTTATTGACTCAATCATTTTTTTTAATATGTGTATAACAACCTTAAACTATATTTATTTTGAGACGGAGAGACTATTTAAGAAATGAATCAATTTCAATCATTTATAGTAGTTCAGAATCGTAACTAATTCTGTTACTCCCTCCGTCTCATAATAAGTGTCTCATTTGCACTTTTTCTATGTCTCAAAATAAATGTCTCTTTTTATTACTTTTTTCCACTATTATACCCCTATATATTAGCTTTTACGTTTTTCAACTACTCCATTACCTATAATAAATAAGGGTACTTTAGTAAATGATATTAATTTTATCATTAAAATCAATACATCCAATCATTTTCTTAAGAACCGTGCAAAGCTTAAATAAGACACTTATTATGAGACGGAGGGAGTAACTCATAACGCATGTGACGAATTACTTAAATGCACCAATTTAAATCATTTATAGTAGTTGAGAATCTTAACTAATTGTGTTAACTCATAACGCATGTGACAAGCTAGTTAAGGGGCCAATAAAAAAATTCAACCACCCATAAATGAATCTTCTATGCGTGTAATTTCTTCATAAGTGACTCACTTTCTTTTTCTTCTATTGCTAAATTTCAATCTGAACATAAACCTAAATGTAAGTGCGAAAGGGGCCAAGCATACCACAATTGGTATGACTGGTTTTTAGCTAGAGAAGATCATCATTTGAGAGTTGTTAATAATATCTCATCTTGCTGGATTCCTCCTTCGGAAAACCAACTGAAATGTAATGTTGATGCAGGTTTCAATAACGTGCGTGGGACAACGAATAGAGGGTGGTGTTTTAGGGACCATTTAGGTAGATTTATTTCAGCAGGTGTGTCTTGGGATGTGGGTATTCTTTCTGTCATCGAAGCTGAAGCTACCGCGGTTAAAGAAGCAATCCAGAATGCCATATCTCTCCAGCTTTCCCGCGTCATTTTTGAAAGTGATTGTCAGTATGTTACTCAGGCTATTCATGTGTCTCATGTTGATAATTCGGAATTTATTTTTATTATTAAGACTATTCAGAATCTGTTACTTCTGTTTCCGAACTTTGAGGTAAAGTTCATTAAGCGCCAAGCGAATTCGGTTGCCCATAAGTTAGCCAAGGCGGCCAATTCTTGGTCTAGGCGTAGTTTTCTCAGTAATGTACCTCCTTGTATTGAATTTGATTTGAGTAATGATATCAGTTAAGTTTGTTCTTGTCAAAAAAAAAAAAGTGCGAAAGGGGCCATAATGAAATAGAAAGAGGGATTTCAATAGGTATCTATTTAGTTAATTCTCATACTTTATTAACCAGCAAAATAAAATACAATAGCTACTTATCTTACATAATTGCAAATTGGTAGAAGTGTAGTATTATGTAAAATAAGTGGTTAATGCCTTGTTTTTTATTTTATGAAGTAGTAAAATTAGTTAATATGATATATGTAGAGGGGTTATTAACAACATGCATTTCTGTGAATAATATAGTAATAAAATTGACTAAGGACACAATTTTATATTTATTTTATCGTTAAATATGTTTTTAGTCCTATTAAATATTTCAAATTTCGTTTTTAGTTTATCAAAATACTTCATTCAGAAAATGGTCATTTTAAAAAATTTAATTTTAACTTTTTACCTCTCCTATCAAAACCGTTGCTAAATCTGTCGCTAAGTTGTAAAAACCGTCGCTAAATTGCAGGAGAGACTAAAAGTTAAAATTAAAAATTTTATGAGAACAATTCTTTGAAGAAAATATTTTGAAGAACTAAAAATGAAAATTGAGATATTTAAGAGGACCAAAAATATATTTAACCCTTTATATTATAAAAAAAAATCACTTTATTTTTTACTATTAAAAAATTTGCCAATATTTTTTTATGAAGAATACCAAATGTTTCACTTTATGTAAAAAAGTGCAATTGATTGCAGCGGTTATTTTGAAGAGGTTTATTAAAACTCCCTCAAATTGAATTAAAAAATAATAATTTTTTTTTTGTTTTGAAAAAAATGTATGTAGTTAATTTTTTTTAAGTTAGTCTTTTAAGTTGTCAAACATTTCAAATGTTGACCAAAAACATAATCTTCATTAAAAAATCTCTACTATGTAAATTTTCAATTCTATACCGTTGTTTCCACAATGTCAACACACTTTTTTATTAAGAGTGAAGCCGATGCCACGTCATCTTCTACCTCATAATAATATTTAACCCCAAAATTTAGAAAATTTAAATTTATGAACTTTAACTATAGGTATTTCTTAAAAGACATAAATCAGTGTTATAGATCTTACCATTCACGTCTTCAACTTAAAAGAATTTAAAAGTTCAGTTGTTTGTGTGGAAAAAATTAATTTTTTCTTTACGCACAAACAAAGTTGGAATCAAATATTGGAGATGAATTTGAAGCTAAGGAGACATAGTGTAAGTTTAAACCATGTTTTGTATAGTTATTGGTTTAATCCTTTTCTACTATGCTTTGAGCTGCTTTCTACTATGCTTTGAGCTGCTTTGCTCTATTAATATAGAAATTCCCTGGTGTTCACTATGGTTCCTAACTAATTGACGCGGTAGGCATACAGCTATGGGAATGCTTTCATAGGTTAGGGGAGCATATTTACTTGGTTCATGTTTGCAACACAATATTAACTTGAATGACCATTTTTTACGACGATTAAATTGGAAGAACTGAATTTAATATATATTTGTTTAAATGAAACTAGATGTAAATTGTTCGAATATAAAAAATTCAAGAAATTGATTTTGATAAAATTTAAATAGTACGTTGAAAAACATCTTTGATTAAGGAGCTTAGAAATTCAAGAATATGGACTAAAATCTAATATGCAATAAGGATGCCAAGATCTTAGACTTTTACTTTTTTTTTTAAATCTTTACTATTTTGTGATCAATTAAGTGTGACCTTTGAAATTGTTTATGATAATTATATTTTGATGTTTTAAATTTTTTTTTTTTTGTGAAAAATTAATAGAACAGTTCAAAGAACTTGGTAAAATTATTCAGAGTTTAAACAAACCAAAAAATTTAATGTGTGAGAATTAAAAACATTAACAACCAAAATAAAAAGACTTCAAGCAACAAAATAACTATTTAAGAGTGAAGATAAATGCATAAAAGTCAAAAGAAAATAAAAGACAAGAACATAATTCCAGTTCGACTAAACGATCTATTATGCGAGGAAGAGAAGTCATTTGATTCACTATACATTTTACCAAAGTTCGCAAAAACAAACCATATTTTCTAACCAATTAATTTCCAGTCTCTCAAACTCTATATATGAATCATTCAAGTCCAGAGTGTCTAGAAGTATGTTTCAATCCCTTTAGAAACCTCTAAAGGTTTCCCAAACTTCAAAGACACAATCATAAGAATTTTCTCCTATGCATCTCTAGATCCAACATGCAAAAACTCAATCCCTTTATCTTTCAGATATATTCTAAAGATTTTTCAGACAAGAATTATATATTATAACTAGTGAATTTCATCGAATCCTTAACGGACCCAAAACACAACTCATTAGTGGTCGATTATGCTAATCGAAATTATCAAGCTTGATACATGTGAACCAACTGAACCTAAAATGATATCTAATGAACCTGAATTGCTGTCAAAACTGCTGCCATCAACCAGACTCCATGAGGTTGTTGCCAACGTGACTCATGGTGCCACCGGCCCTGCCAATGATTTCTTGGCAGCCACCAGACCCCTCCCCCAAGCATCCCGACATCTTCTACCGACTTTCTTATTTTTTGAAATCTCATTTTCTTTCTCTTCTTCAATTAAGTTTTTAAAACATATTTCTACATTCTTCAATACTATGACACTATTATAATTTTTTTGAAAGATTTTGATGTAAAGAAGTTGGTTCAAGGAATATTATATATCATAATCAAAAGTGCATTTATTAGTCATATTACATATTTACTTGAATAAAAAAATTTTATTTGAATTTTTAAAATGACATTAGAGGATATCTCATTACACCCCTTATGCTCTTATTTATCTGACAAAATTATAATTATGCCCCCTACTTCCATTGATACACATTCGGAAGCACTTTTTTTTTTAAACAAAATATGGTTTTTTCCATAGGTACATCTACGGAAGCATTAAAAATATAGTGAACGTTGGAGAAATTCAAATTAATTCAGTTCACTGAATCTTCTGTAGATGTATCTACGGAACGTGTTTAAAACAGAATGTTCCATAGATGTACCTACGGAACCTTCTGTTATATTTTCAAATCAACTACATTTCACTCCTAAACTCGAATATTTTTAACAAAAATGGAACATCATAGGACATCAAAGTAGTGTAATTTAAAGGAAATGGAATATAGTACACCAAAAAATACATCGTATAAATCATTCAAATAGTGTCAAATACATAATCAAAATAAAGTACATAAATGTAGTCAAAACAAAAACATATATAAAATCACAAGCATCACTATTGTGTGTGTCGAACAATATCCTCCCCCACTTCTCTGCCTCTGGCCCCGCCTTTGCGTCCACCACGCCGTCTGCTGGCTACCCTGCCTCTACCGTCAAGTGTCCCACAGGTCTTAACACCATGTCAACGGTACAAAAATGTTCCATCTGTCACCCTAATGATACCATCCAGTATACGCCTGTCCGCGCCATGTCAGCAATCTCACGACAGCAAGGAAGGACATCGTTAGTGTGGTCTAACTGAGACTGATGAGTCTGCAAGATCTCTTCATGGACTGGTCTGGGAAGTGATTCCACTACAGTGGGGATCATGTATGGGTGTGACACCGTGAAGTACCAAGTGATATACTCATCGATGTAACTCCAGTCTCTCTATGATCTGATCACTCAAGCCTCGTCAAGAACCATGTGACGCTCAAAGTCTGCAAAGACCTCATCTATCTGCCGACGGGTAATGACGATAGGAGCTGAGACAGAAGGGTGGCAAGATATCGTTTGACGGTAGCCAAACTTCCGCATGACGCGCTTCGAAAGATAACGAATAATGTCGGTCGAACTGGCAGCCAACCATCCAGAATATAAGGCAACGTCATCCCACACAACCGTCTCGCGGTGAGTAGCATAATAATCGTATCAGATGTCTTATGCAACCATGCGGTCAAGAGAGTGCCCGTAAGGATCCGACACCTGGTTCCCTCTGAGGGGGATGAAGGCACTAGCACGCGGCATGACCTTAATGTAGGTAGGCACCTTTCCCCAACCAATGATCATGGGGAAGTGCTGTAATATCCAACCCTGTAAAAAACACGGGGATCAAACATTATCACAAATATATAATGAACAACTTTGAGAAAAAGTAGAATGATATAAGATTGTTACGAGTAAGAGGGAACATCCGCTAGCCACAGTCCTTACCTTCCATAAGCATCCCTCTTCGAGTCTATGGTAGTTGTACGCTAGTGTAGCCGTCCCCAATTGTACTCATGGATACATGCGGTATCTGATAAGTACCTCAGGTAAACAAAGTCTGTGTATGAGGAGCTCGTGTCCACAAATAGCTGAGTGCCTAACTAAAATAGGAAGTAACATCTCAGCACCTGCAATCTGTGTATCTCCACCGGTACTGGGTCACCAGTAGCCTGCTGTGCTGCAAGGAGCCCGGCCTCGTACTTCTGCGTCAAGAAGGAAAACCTCACGTGTGCGCCGCAGGTCCTCTCTACCTTCTTAAGCGCGTCCTCAGGATCATCCCCGAGCTACTCAATTAGAGTCTCCCCCGTTTCCTCCTTCGTTAGCCTACCGTGACCAAGGAGGGTACCCCTAATAGGTATATGCAGGAGGCATGCGATGTCGTCAAGAGTGATGGTAATCTCACCATGAGGCAGATGGAATGACGACGTCTCTGGGTGCCACCTGTCCACAAATGCCATCACCATCCCATTATGTATGGTGGAGTAACCAATCTGACAAAGGTCCTTCAGCCCAGAATCTGCGAGGACATCGTAGAACCATGGCTCGGTAGGCTGCACAAGAGAGACAATCTTCCGGCCGTGGTTGTAGAACTTCTGGGGATCCCTACCCTGAAATTTTTCAAAGAAAACACTATTAATAATTCGCAAAGCTAGAAGTAATAAATTTTCACTACGGACAAAAAAGTAATAAGTCTAAGAAATTTTACCTCTCCGTCCCAGACATGTCTGGCTGTATGATCTGCATACCCTTTCAACAAGGATAAATCTGAAGGATCCCCTGGGTAGCCCATAGGCGCCTCATGCAAATCAGCTTTATCGTGCAACATGTCAATAACATCAAGAGGTGGCACGGGAGATCCAGCATCGGCTGGAGGTGACACAGGAGTAGAAGAAGCGACCCGACAACGTCTGCAGGCGGAGGGTGTCTGTGAGGAACCCTCACCATCATCCATCGGTCTCTAGGATAAAGTAGTAGATGTGGAAGACCCCTCTGATGAAACGAATGTATCGGATACATTTGTTGGAACGGATGTACCAGGTACCTCTACTGGAACGAATGTATCAAGTACATCTGCTGGAACGACAAATCCATCTGTCACCTGTGACACTACCTGCATCTGTGCACGTCGCTTGGAGGCATGTTGTGCAACTCTCCCACGTATAAGTCTTTCTAGCTGGTCGGCCATAATGTCTGCATTGTATTATAAATAAAATCGAGTCAGATACAATTTAGTTATAAAAAGAAAAGAAAAAAAAAACAAATTTACCTCTGTAGGTGCATGTACGAAAATCTTCCATAGATATAGCTACGGAAGCACCCAGCATTTCAAAAAACTGGGATTGTTCCGTAGGTGCATCTACATAACAACCTAACATTTCATTTGTTCCGTAGATGCACATACAGAAGGTTCTGAAACTTCAAGGACGCAACAATGGCGTTTGTCACTATTCCAGCCACTATAAACCCTATTTTGGTGACTTGATCGTCCGTTGTACATTTAAAAAAATACCTACATTATCTCTAAACTATGTTTCTAAAACTAATAAATGATTTCTACACCTAAAAGTGTATTCAAACTCTATTACGGAAATAATCTAAAATAACTCGAAATCTCGAAAACTTACCGATTAAATTGAGTTTTGAAGTTGTTGGAATGTGTTGCTCATTGATGCACACGTTAGAGCCGAACTCGAGAGAAAAAAACAACTTTGGTGGAATTTGAATTTTGAGGTTCAGAGAGTTTGAGAGTGTGAAGAAGAAAAGTGAAGAATGAAGGAGGAGAAGAGTCTCACACGAATATAATATCAAATACTTCCGTAGATGCATCGCTGAAAGTCTTCCGTAGATACACCTACGGAACAAATGAATTTTAAAATTAAAAAAAATGTGCTTTCGAAGCTACATCTACTAAAGCAAGACATTTTGACAACACACATGATGAATAAGAGACCCAAGGTTAGAGTTTCTCTATTTTTATTTTACTTGGACTTGTAAAAAATTAGAGTAAATGATATTATAAAGTAAATAAATTTGATGGAATCCATTTATAATAATTTTGTATAGAGAAGTGAATTGAATGGATAAAATCTGAAGCACTGGCCAACAACAAGATTCTTTCTCATGGCAGCATCAGAATCTTCCACCGCGAACCAAATTGCCGTTTTCTGGCATGAAGGTATGCTTAATCATGACACCGGCCATGGAGTTTTCGACACAGGAATCGATCCTGGTTTTCTAGACGTGTTGGAGAAACATCCTGAAAACTCAGACAGGGTCAAAAACATGGTTTCTATCCTCAAAAGAGGTCCTATCTCTCCTCATGTTTCATGGAACCTTGGTCGACATGCTCTCATCCCAGAGCTCCTTTCATTTCACACTCCTGGTACTTTTCACTCTTCTTTTTACTTCATATATCATTTTCTAGTTACAAAACTCGGCACGCACACCTCTGAAAAAAGACGTGTCAAAGACGTGTCTCTGTCAATGTTTGATGTATGTATTTTTATGATGTCTGTGTTTCATAGTTACAAAACAGTCCATGATATACTTTCAAATGTTGTAATTTTTTAGAGTACATAAATGAACTGGTAAAAGCTGATAAACAAGGCGGAAAGACACTTTGCACCGGCACATTCTTAAACCCTGGATCATGGAATGCTGCACTTCTAGCTGCTGGCACAACACTGTCTGCCATGAAGCATTTGCTAGATGGACATGGAAAAGTTGCTTATGCTTTGGTTAGGCCGCCCGGTCATCACGCTCAGCCCTCTCTGGCTGACGGATACTGTTTCCTTAACAACACCGGTCTAGCAATACAGTTAGCTTTAGATTCTGGATGTAAAAAAGTTGCGGTTATAGATATTGATGTTCATTATGGAAATGGCACAGCAGAGGGATTTTATTCGTCTGATAAAGTTCTTACAATCTCTCTTCATATGAACCATGGATCATGGGGTCCGTCTCATCCGCAGAATGGTTCTGTCGATGAGCTTGGTGAAGGAGAAGGTTATGGTTATAACGTTAACATACCTCTACCAAATGGAACTGGGGACAAAGGTTATGTATATGCCTTCAATGAGTTGGTTGTTCCGTCAATCAATAAATTTGAGCCGGATATGATAGTGTTGGTTATAGGACAAGACTCGAGTGCAGTAAGTTGTTCTATTTATCTTTTTTGCTGTTGCTCATTTATAATTTGATTGTGGTTAGCATTCTATGAACTGAAAGTAATTAGGACAAAGGCACATTCACTTACTTTAAACTCTGATTGTGCTTCAGTTTGATCCAAATGGAAGGCAATGCTTGACAATGGAAGGATATAGAGAAATTGGGCGGATAGTTCATGGTCTTGCGAGGAGACACAGCGATGGGCGTGTTCTTATTGTGCAGGAAGGTGGGTATCATGTAACATATTCAGCATATTGTTTACATGCAACACTTGAGGGTCTTCTCAACCTACCACTTCTTCTACTAGAAGATCCTGTTGCCTATTATCCAGAGGATGAGACATTTGCTGTCAAAGTTATAGAAGCCATTAAAAATTATGTAAAAGATAAAATGCCCTTATGGAGAACAGGTTAACTTTTCGGATTATACTTTCTCCAAAACCTAATCCGATTTTTTTAATAAATTGTTTGTGAGAGTTGGATTTAATGAGTTTAATAGAGTTAAAATAGATCTCAAAGTTTAGAGGTACGACAAATTGTCTACTAACGAAATCTGGACGCAGATGGTGGAAGTTGAACTCACGTTTTTGTTGGATACAAATCAACTTTTTAAATAGTCTCGGTGCAAACTATTTAGCAACATCTGAAATGATCTCAAAATAATCCAAACCTTTTGTCTGTGTGAAGTCTTGTGCAACTAGCCTTGTTGCATATGACCAATATACTTTGGACAAATCAGATTGAAACATTAATGTGTTGCTAATGTTCAAAATATGATGTTGTGGACTAGCTACATAGCTCTTTTGAAGTATTATAATTCATTCTGTATAAAATGAGTTCAGCAATGATTATAATCCACTGTCAATCTTAATGAGTTTAACATTTCTATCAAACTAAGTTTTCATCATATTCACAAAATCGAGCTGGTATATGTTTCAATATGAACCATTCAAGGGTATTGCATATATGATATGTCGCACCAGTATCTAAAATTCAAATGCAACTATCAAATTAAGAGTTAAATTCTGGTGCAAAGTTTATACATCTTGCAAATGCAACTATCAATGTCTATTTTTTTCCCTTCACTAAGTTAGTAGCATGCTTAGTTCCTTCCAAAATATTATATTCAAGTAGATTTAACAAGTTTGGTCACGAGTACATTTCCTTCATATATGTAACCTTCATTTGAATTTGAATGTCATATTCTGCTTCAAATTCTTTAATCCCGACATTGTTGGCATATTACAAGCTATGTGTGTTTCCTCGACCAAATCCAAAATTTTGTGGATAACCATGTTTTTATAACAAATTTCATTCGACCCCGCAAGAAATTGAATGATTTGTGACTGCACTCCTTGATATTTTTCATTCAACCCCATAAGACATTGAATGATTTTGTCTTGTGTTTCGAATAATCTTGAATTTTTTGTTGTCAGACACACACATGCATTTGGAAGCAGAATTTGGTCCCTATAATTGCAGTGTCTAAAATTAACTAAGGGAAGAATGCTGGAATCTAAATGATGCAGGAATGCATAATTAACCTGTCTAGATTATTTTCTTTCATAACCTATTGTCAGTGCAATAGTTTTACTTCATTTTTCATAAGTCAAGATTAGTGTACATACAATTTTTTGTGAGATTCAATTTCTTCTTCTAATCTATTCTGCAAGCTCTCAACGACAAAACAAACTGTTTCTCTGATGACGACATTGATCAAACACATTGTATGCAGAATTGAGAAAACCCAAATCAGAATATGTTTTGATAACAATCTGTGCATAGATGGACTTGACATGGATGACAGTATTGGAGAATTTGCATAAGAGTGAGGAGAAAATGGGTTGGTTGAATAGTGAAGCATGTTGAATAGTAGAAATATTACTCAGCAGTGTCACTTATCTTAATTTCATATAACTTAACAATTGCGGAGGTATTCTAACATGTTTTTTTAGTGAAGTTGATTCAATCTTCCACATGGCGTGTCACGTTTTCATGTGACGTGTCACGTTAGCTTCCGTTTGAGGAAGTAGACAGCAGAAACCAAAATTGTGGCAGAAAATTTTAGGAGGACTATTATTCAAATGAAATTTTTATAGAGACTAAAAGTGAAGTTTGTGATATTTTAGGGGGATCACAAACAAATTAACCCTTATTATTTTGATGGTTTTTTGCATGACTGTGGAAATCTGTGTGGACAGGTTAGAGAGTACTCTTCTTCAAATGGGCTTTCAAATTAGCAAATGTGATCCATCTCTGTTTACATTTAACTCTTAGTCATCTTTTGCTTATTTACGGGTTTATGTATTGTATATGGCATAATTCTTACAGGCAATTCAGTTAATCATTTGACCATAATTATTCAGAAGTTTCACAAGCTGGCATTGAATCCTTCCAAATGTATAAGTGACCAGCTACATAGAACATTCCTGCAAGATGTTGGATCTGCGCCTTTCGATGATCCCACCCTATTCAAGTCTGTAGTAAGGACTCTTCAATATGCCAACATTACCATACCTGAACTTAACTACTATGTTAACAAAGTATACTATGTTAACAAGGTATGTTAGTTTTATGAATAGTCCCCTAAATTCTCACTGGCGAGCACCGAAAATCAAGAACGTGGATAAGGAAACTGTTTTCAACAGCGATTTTATTAGAGAATTCGTTTCATATGAATAAAAATTGACTATATATATCTTTTGCCACATAACATGAGGAAAAGTTGAAGTCTTAATGTTTTTTGATTTGTACATTTCAGAGTAAATTATGGCAACAAAAAGAAAAAGAGAAAAATCATTTTCTTGAACTCAATTACTAGGATAGTTTAATGAATTATGTTACTGTGCAACTCAATTGCAAAATTCAATCTTCCTCATAAGATTCTTTTCCGGAGAAATCAGGAACATAGTCACATAACTGCAGCTCAAAGGACAGAAGCTCCAAGGTTGAGTAAATATTATCGTTCTCATCATGATATTTATCACCAGACACAAATTTGTGAATGCTAGAGTCAATCTCAATGGAACTAAAGCCTTGTTTCTTTTGTAAGCCACGTTCTTTCATTGCCCTCCTAAGCTTGCTTGCACCATCCCATTTTCCAACTGCAGCATATATGTTGGACAGAAGCACATAATTTGAATCTCCACCAGGGTACAATTCAACAAGATACTTCATCACTTTTTCAGCCAATTCAACGTTCCCCAGAGTCCTACAAGCTGCAAGCAATGACCCCAACACCACTTCATTAGGCTTCATGGGCATTTTCTCAATGACGTCCCATGCGTTCTCCAATCTCCCCGCTCTACTATAAAGATCAACTAAGCAACCATAATGCTCAATCCTCGGCGAAACTCTACGAGCTCTCTTCATGTCAGCAAAGATTTTCAGTCCGTCGTCAATCAATCCAGCATGACTGCAAGCCGTGAGGGCGCCCGTGTAACTGACTCCATTCGGCTCAAACCCTTCCTTTTTCATTGAATGGAAAAACCTCAGAGCCTCCTCTGCAAGTCCATTTTGAGCAAAACCAACAATGATTGAATTCCACGACACCAAATTCCGCTGAGTCATCCCATCAAACACTTGACGAGCAAGCTCTATGCACCCACATCGAGCATACATGTCTATCAACGAATTGGAAACTCTAACATTATCTCTGAACTCCTTCTTTATCACAAGCCTATGTACCCACAATCCAAGACCGAGTGCACCCAAGTTAGCACAAGCAGCAATGATAGCAATAACAGTCACGTAATCAGGAGCAACACAAGCAATCTGCATTTCTCTAAAACACTCAAGAGCTTGTTCATAACAATCTCTTTTCACAAACCCACCAATAAGCACAGTCCAAGAAACAGCATTCTTGGTAGGCAATTTATCAAACAGGTTGAGTGCATTTTCAATATCACCATGCTTCATATACCCATCAAGCATAGTGTTCCAAGAAACCAAATTTCTGCCACCCATTTTATCAAAAACCAACCTAGCGGAATCCAGAAGACCAGATTTAGCGTACATGTCAATCAACGCAGTACCCACCTTTACATCGTTTATGGCAAAACCGTATTTGAAAGCCTGTGCGTGTATGGTAGCTCCAAAGGAAATTATGGTTTGGGAGGGATAGTGTGCGCACGCAGAGAGGAGAGTGACGAGAGTGATGTTATTGGGTTCAACTTGAGCTTCTCTCATGCGGGTGAATTCGGAAGCTGCTAGGAGTAAATGGCCGTTTTTGCAGTGGTGAGAAATGGAGGATGTCCATGCTACGGTTGGGTCGTTGGTGGGTTTATGATTTAGAGAGATGGAGTTAAAGTGAGAGAAGGTGGAGTGAGGTTTTTGATTGGGAAGATGAATGGGTGAATGTTTTTTTGGAGGATGAGAGTGTTGTGTTGGGGTAACACTGCACGTAGTAAGGATCATTCTTTGGAGCGGTAATTTTGAGAAACTATCAATTCTTGCTAAGAAAAGAAAATGATAAGCATTTTTATTGAGTAAGCTTTATCTTTGACAGACGTCATTATCATAACATTAAGACCTTCAAGAAATAACAAAAATAAGAAACCACAGTGCTTGAGAAGGATGTTATGAGTCGGCGAGATGTTGTGCTTAGGAGTAGAATTCTGACTGTTGGCCCTTCCATCGTTGGAGTGAATATGATCTTTTCTTATCATAAGTTCGTCTCGGTCGTTTAGGCATTAATGCGGTAGCAGTCTGGAATTGCCGTTTCTACTGGACCTGTCATAGCTGCACATTCCTGGTTCGGCTCAGCTTATCGAATTGTCAGTTTCTTGCATCCCTCAATGTCTATATCGGAATTTTTTAAGCTTTTTGTGGTTCTAGCTTAGGATTCGCTTTTGCTGGATATGCCGGAATCCTTCATTGTAGCACAGTTGATGTGTCTGTTTGATAGTTACTGGTATAGGTGGGCATGGTTTTTGCTTTTCTGTTAGTTGCTGTTATTAATTGGGGTATCACATGTTAATACAATAATCAAACGTGTACAATATGAATCTCACAAGAAACTTATGTTATCCTTTTATAAATATAGCTTGCCTTGTAAATTGTACTGCAGGTTCATTACTGTCAAACAGAATTTGTGTTTTTTGTGTAGGCTACAAACAAGACCAAAACAGCGTTTATCTACATCTTGGTATAGTACTCTGCAGTATTTCAACTCAAAAAAACAAAAAAAACAAAAAAAAACAAAAAACAAACATGAGGAATCCATGTCAATTTTAACAAGAACACATAAACAAGAACCACAAAAATCTTGTCAAATCAACTCTGAATCATCTAGCATCTGCAGAAGTGAAAGAGTCAGCAAATCCAGTAGGCCTCACTGCAATACTTCCTTTACTGTCTTCAAGACTAGCAGAAGTACTACTATAACTAAACTCACTGTTTTCTGCATCCTTCCAAATTTTCAACATTTGAGGAAGTGGTCGAGTGTCGTCAACGCCAGAATAGGAATCGTCGAATTCATTGGAAACCGGTCGCCATTTCTCCACTAAGGCTGATAGTACGTTGACAGCATGACTCATATCTGGCCTATGGTATGCTTCCCTAGCAGTGCAATGTCCAGCAAGTTCTGCTACAATAGTTATGCTTTCACATGTTTCTTCGACTTGTTCCAAAGCTGGATCAATAGCAGCCATAAGCTTTTCATTGTTTGATTTAACTCGCCAAAACCATTCTGCCAAGTATCGGATTTCCTCTGACCGGCTCTCATCAAGGGCCGTTAGCCCGGTTAGAAGTTCCATTAACACGACACCATAGCTGAATACATCAACTTTTGTGGTGATTTTTCCCATCACTGAAACATATTAAGACAAACAAACATTGAGATACCACTATGATTCAATTTCTACAACTATTTCATGTTATAACTTAGAAGGATGAAAAACTTAAAGCAAGGTCATACCTGCATATTCCGGGGCTAAGTAACCAAAAGTCCCAGCAAGTTTTGTTACTACAGATTTTTCACCATTTGGGGCAAGCTTCACGAGACCAAAATCCGAAACTTTTGCACGAAAATCGTCACCGAGTAGAATATTAGAAGACTTGAGATCTCTGTGAATAAAGGTTTCGCGAGTAAGGCCGTGAAGATATTCCATCGCTCTAGCAACATCTAGTGCTATTACAAGCCTTTGTGACCAAGACAAAGGCTTTAAGTCCAATTTTTTCCAATGAAAAAGATGCTGACTAAGAGCACCAAGCGGCATATATTCATAAACTAAAAGTCTTTCATTTCCTTCAATGGAATGCCCCAAAAGAGATACCAAATGTCGATGACGAACCTTAGAAAGAACATCTATTTCAGCTTGAAACTCTTCCACTGCCTTATTTCCGATAGTTCCATTCTCCATTCTCTTTACTGCTATCTTGGTTCCATCTTCTAATTCCCCTTTGTAAACTGTTCCAAATCCACCACGGCCTAGCTCATTTTCCGATGCAAAATCGTTAGTAACCTTGCGTAGCACTTGCACCGATATGACCTGGTTTCCAACCTCAATTAAGTGAGAGTTTTTAGTTTCGCCACTTAAGTTAGTCAGAGAACTTGTCCCGGATTTTTCTGTTAAGCTTCCAGTGTTATTGCTTGAAACCGTAATTTTAACTCCATTGTATGGATCAGATGAATCTCGAGGGTGAACCACAATGGAACTCGGAGCATCCAATGAGTTTTTATCCTTCTTAAAGAAACATAAAAAGAGATAAACAATAAAACAAACTACAACTGCAAACACTGCAACTCCAACCAATGTTGCTACTGTCTTGAATATTCTGTGATGTGAGCTTGGAACTAGCTGATTATATGAAGACGGAGAGCGAGTATGGTTGTTTTCATAACTCGGGCTGCTATTAACAGGACGAACACTCCCTCCAGTTTGATTATAAAGAAAAGGGTTACCGTCCGTAATAACCTTCACACCATCACGAAAAATCGGCAAAGGAGATTCAATATTATTGTCACTCAAATCCAACAATCTCAAGGATTTCAATTGAGTAAACTCGCTGGGAACTACGCCAGATATATTATTTCCAGCAAGCCTAATTTCGAGAAGTGATTCTAACTTAGCAAGTGAAGGACTTAAACTACCATTAAGCTTATGTCTTGGTAGATTAATTAAAGATACCTCAGAGGAATTGCAGCTCAATCCAAACCATGGTCCTGTGCTACTTGTGCACGGTTTATTACCCGACCAATCGGAAATTAGAAACGATGGATAATTCAGATTATCCAGAAAATCCAACAGTGATGTAACTTGTTGAGAACATTCTAGTCCAGGCTCAGTTTGGCAAAAGAGATTATCATCATAAGTAAAGTTTGCAGCTTTAAACTTCGGTATTGGACCCATTAGCATGTTATTGTTCAAAACAAGTAACTCGAGGTTCATTTCTGCTAAAGATTGCGGAATCAACCCAACAAACTGATTACTGTTAAGGTTGAGTTCCTTCAAGGCAGTGAGATTTCCAATGTTCTTCGGAATCGTACCTGAAAACTTGTTTCCGTGCAGCCAAATCTGCGTTAAGAAAACCATCGAAGCAATAACATCAATAGAACCTGTAAAACCGCCTTCTCGTTCTTGATTATTCAACCACAGAACCTGAATTGAAGATTGAGAAAAAGTAGCTGGAATCGTACCCGAAAGTTTGTTGTTTGAAAGCCTAAGATTTGTGAGAGATGGCAATGTGCCTAGAAAATCAGGCAAAGATCCAACCAGATTACAATGAACCAAAGAAAGATTAGTTAACTGAACCGATTTTTCCAAATCCGAAGGAAATAGCCAACCATTAGTACTCACATTGAGTTGATTTTCTTCCAAAGACAAAACCCTGAGGCTTGTCAATCCATTGAAGAAATCAAATGGAATAGCATCAAATGAATTGTAATCCAAGAAAGCGAATTCCAGTTTTGACAAGCCACTAAAACTCGGTAAAATCCCGGTGAGATTGTTGCGTTGAAGACCTAAATTGTAGAGTTCTGTGAGTTGGTTAAAGCTTTGAGGCAATGTTCCTCTAAGACCAAGATTCTTAGCTTGAATCTGAGTGACTCTATCTTCAGAACAGAAGACATAAGGCCATGAAGGAGGACCACATGGATCATTATTTCCTTTCTCTGGCCATTTCAAAAGCTCTGGATTCTCTAATCCTTTTCTAAAATCATTCAAAACTTTGAAATCATTAGGGTTTGTTGCAGCATAACATAGTGTAAATGTAATGATTGAACAAAAACATATCAACTTAGAAAGTTTTTCAATGAACATAACTCCTATGAATGGTTTAAAACAAAAGAATCCAACATTAACAAGGAAGAAGTTTCCTAGTAAAATCAAAACCTTGTATATATGATAAATTTGAGTGTCTGGTTTGTATGAACAAGATGAGACATTGTAGAAAGAAAGAAGTTGAAGATAGTGTAAAAATGAGTGCTAGTGCTAGGCCTAGCTAGGTAGTTATTGTTACCTAAAGAGAGTTTTGCTTTAAGGAGAAAATGTTGAATGGAATGAAATTGATGAAATGGGAAAAAGACAACAAGAGGATGTAATTGTGGAGTATCTCTTTTGCAATTTTCTTTTTTTCAGTTTAGTACACCATGACTGTGGCTAAAGAAACCTTCTTTTTGCTTTCAATATTTTTATCAATAGATATAATTATGGGTTAAATATGTTTTTCGTCCCTATAAATATCTCAATTTTGGCTTTTAGTCCCTATAAAAAAATATATTGACTTTTAGTCCCTATAAAATTACTTTTGCACTCACTTTTGGTCCCTGTACAGGGACTAAAACTGAGTACAAAAGTAATTTTATAGGAACTAAAAGTCAATATTTTTTTTATAGGGACTAAAAGCCATTTTGGGTAATTTTATAGGGACCAAAAATATATTTAATCCTATAATTATTCCATTAAGTTTTTTTTTCTTCCAAACTATGCATGTTGGTAAAATATGATACTCCCTCTGTTTTTTTCTTCCAAATGTATTTATGAAATACTTTATTAAATACAGAATTAATAAAATATTTTAGTAAATTTAATATGTTTTATCATTAAAATTAATTCAATTTTTTTTAATTGTGTACAACTCAGATGGAATAAATAAAATAAAATGAGGCAAAAAAAATTATTACTTTCTCCAATTGTTAGTATAAGAATAATTTCACTTTTAAATACATTATATACATATATATATATATATATATATATATATATATATATATATATATATATATATATATATATATATATATATATATATATATATATATATATATATATATATATATATATATATATATATATATATATATATATATATTGATTATCCAATATATTTCCGATTTTATTTCTCATTTGAATTCTAAAGACACTTTCGATATTTCAATTCCAAAATTAACCCGCTGAAATTTATTTTTTAGGCAAAACAAAATAAAAAGTACAAAAAATTATATCAAATATTAAAGGTGAGTAATATTTTAGGATTGGAAGAATTGAGTGATTGGCTGTGTGATTTTTTGCATTTTAAAAAATAGGGTGCGGGTGAATGAAAGATGAAAAGGAAAGGTTAACAATAATTTTGTCGCATCGTCTGAGATAACAAGTGGATGATATTCTTCCATTTGGGTCTTCCTTTGGGATATTTTATAGTATAAAATAAAAATTGTGGTCCAAGGAGACATTTTGTACTTTTGAGGCGTAACATCAGCAACAAAATCATTGTCCTGCTTTCATTCCACTACTTTAAATAAAGTTTAGGACGAATGTATATGACATGATTAAACAAAAGGATAATTAGAAAATTTTAAAGAATTTAAGATTTTAAGTAATTTAAATAATTTAATTAAAATTGATTTATTTTAATTTTTGAATCATTTTATAAAATTTAAAAGTCCTAGATCAAATTTAATTTGAAAAATAAAGATAAATGTAAAATTTTCAATGCACTTTAAGAAATAAGGATCGATTTAAAAACTAGTATTTTTTTGAAAACCATAATAGTCAATTTGAAAATTTTAAAAAATATGAGGGTCAACTTGTAAATTTTAAGAGATTAATTATAATCGGTCACACATTTATAATGTATAGAGTAAGAGAGGAAAATTTCAAATTCATTACTTTTATAATGTGTTTGAATGAAAGATTTTAATGAGAAAAAATATTTTTTAAAATATTTTTAAATAATTTGACAAAAATCTATTATCTAAATTAAAAAATGTTAATTTTTTACAAGGATTTAGTTGACACTGCTAACCCTTCATTGATTCACATTGACATTGATGCTATGAGAAGAGGAGCTCAACTTCAAAATCACCAACCAGAGTCTCTTATAGCTCCTGTTTCAGACCTTGAAATTTTGGCTGCTTTGAAGAGTATAGGGGAGAACAAGGCACCAGGTATGGATGGATACACTTCTAAATTATTCAAAGATGCTTGGTCTGTCATAGGTACTGATATAAAGGCTGCTATTCATGATTTCTTTGAGAGCAATAGAATGTATATAGTTGTAAACTATGCATTGGTTACTCTAATTCCCAAAACATCTAATGCTAAGAATATGAGAGATCTTAGGCCTATTGTTAGTTGTACCACCCTTTATAAAATCATCTCCAAGATCCTTACCAATAGGCTTAGCAAAGTGATTAGCAGTGTGGTAGACTATAGCCAATCTGCCTTTATTCCTGGTAAAGTTATACAAGATAATATTATCATTGCTCAAGAGCTTATTAGAGGATATAATAGAAAAGATATATCCCCTAGATGTACCATCCAATTAGATATCAAGAAAGCCTATGACACTTTAGAATGGAGAGCCCTTGAAGACATCATGAGAGAAATTAATTTCCCCCAAAAGTTCATTACATGGACCATGGTATGTGTCCAAACTGTATCCTATAGATATAACCTGAATGGTCACTACAGTGGGATTTTGCAAGCTAAGAGGGGCCTTAAACAAGGTGACCCTATATTACCTATGCTTTTTGTGTTGGTTATGGAATACCTCCATAGGTGCCTCAGGAAACTTCATGACAACCCTGATTTTAACTATCATCCAAAATGTGAAAAGATAGGCATAACTAACATTTGTTTTGTTGATGATTTGATGCTTTTCACAAAGGGAGATGAGGGATCTGTGACTCTCATGATGAACATTATCAATAGTTTTTCTGCAGCAACTGGCCTAAAGGCTAGTCCAACTAAATGTAAGGTTTATTTTGGTGGTGCGGATGAGAATGTGCAACAGAGATTCTAACTATTACTGGATTTATGGTTGGCATCCTTCCTTTCAAGTACTTAGGGATACCTCTGATTAGTAGGAAGTTAACTGTTAATTTGTGCAGGCCTCTCATTGATAAAATTGTATCCAAAATTACTCATTGGACTGCTAAGTTACTGGGCTATGCAGGTAAGCAGCAGTTGGTGAAAAGTGTCTTATTTGCTGTCACCAATTATTGGATGCAGGTGATCTCCATGCCCAAATGTGTGATTAATCACATTGAGGCTGTGTGCGAGAGTTTTGTGGGGAGTGCGGGTGCTGCAGTAACTAGAAGGGCACCTGTAGCTTGGGACAAGATGTGTGATCCAAAAAATGCAGGGGGTCTAAACATCACCTTTTTAAGAGAGTGGAATAAGGCTACTGTAGGCAAGTTGTTGTGGAACATTCAGTCAAAAGATGATAAGCTTTGGGTGAAATGGATCAATATCTACTATCTCAAAAATCAGGATTTCCTACTATGGAAGCCCAGGGCTGTAAGTTTTGGATTAATTAAAAGTCTATGTGCTTGCGGGGAAGTGATTACTCAAACAGAATATTGGAGTGAAGTTATGCAGACTGGTGTGTATAGAACCACAAAGATGTATCAATGTCTGCGTGGGGAGAAACAACAGGTGACTTGGAGGAAGGTGTTGTACCAAAATATGGCTAGACCAAGGGCACAATTTCCCCTATGGATGACTCTTATGGAAAGGATTAGCACCAAGACAAGGATCCAACTATTTGGTATCATCATTGATCTATGTTGTGTTTTTTGTACTGAACAAGAAACAGTAGATCGTCTTTACTTTGGGTGCAGCTGGACAAAGAACATGTGGACTCGCGTGTTACATTTGATTGGCTACCAAAGAACACCGTGTCTGTGGCATCAGGAAAAAGCTTGGCTATCCATGGAAACTAGCAAGAAAGGGTGGAGACGACAGATCTTAAGGTGGCTGCAGCAGAAATGATCTATGCTATCTGGAAAAACCACAACTCTATTGTCTTTGGTAGTGAGAGTATAGATAATCATGTGGTTAACAAAGTTAAATTTATTGTTTACACTAGATGCTCTAGAAATAGAACAGTTAGCACACACTTTGATGAACATACTCTTTGCATAGAGTAATTTGATTGCTAGATACCTGGATCCTTTGATTGGTTTGTACCTCAACTGTTTTTGGCAATAAAATTGTATTTGTTCCAAAAAAAAAGTGAAAATTTGTTAAACTTAAGTGAATTTATAAGGATTTTTTTCAAGTTCAAATTAAGAATTTTATATTTGGTTATTTCAATAAATTTACATGAATTTTGATATTTTTTATTTGAATAAATTTACACGAGTCTTAAGCAAGAGATGGTGGATGTGAGGTCGGTTAATATTTATCTGGGCTTATAGTTTTTTTTGGTGTTATTGCATGGTGAAATACTTTTAGTTAAACCAATAAATATTCGTCGTGACTGCCTTTATTTTCTTTTTTTATTTGCTTGTTGATATTTCTACTTGTTACGTGCATTGTGTTGAGTCCAAAGTTCATTTCTCTGAAAATTGGTTGACATCTGAATTTGTGCTCGGAAGCTTTATTGGACGTATTTAAGCAACATGCTCGTCCAAGGGTGTGCTCCTTTTCCATGTACCCAAGTTTAAACTCAGTTTGAGGCCGATGTAACAGGGACTCACCTCTTGCACTTTCGAGTGACTAGCTACCAATAAGGGGTGAGTCTTAGTCACCATTTTGTTTTTTGGTCATTTGACTTTGTCTCTGCGACTTTGTTGTAGGGTTTTGATTGCTTTAGTCGTACATTGACGATGTTGATTGCAAAAAGGGTGTAGTCTGCCACACATGTCTCTTTTGTCTGCACTTTTTCGCAGGGTGGGCCAAGGGTTTAGGCATGCATTCTTTAATATGCATGCCCCTTCGCGTACCGTTATTTTGCGAGTACTGCATTAACATAATTATTTTTTTGCATTTTTAGGCTTTAGCAGTGAAGTACGTGTCGGGCCGTCCTGCGTCGCACTCATTTTTTTAAGGGTGAGCTAAGGTTTTAGGCCCTCAGTCTCAACTATGCCCGCCCCTTTCCTTTTTTACGGGCTTTTGTACGATGGGTCTAAACAGGGCGAGCATGCTCGTTTATCACCCTTAACAACACTCCTTAGTCATGCACATCCTTTGTGTTCATAAAATAGAACTTTGGCGAAAACTTTATTTACTGCCTTGTAAGAGATATTAGATATTTATACGGAACATATTTTACACATGTGGAACAAAGATACTTTATTGAGAGAGGCAGTGTTGACCCCCATTGCGCTCTCATTACATTTCCTGTCCCTTTCACGTTTCAAGACTTTACGTATCCTCAGGGATCCAGAAACACTGATGCATATTGTCCCTAATTTGTCATGGACTTTATGATACGTCACCTTTGGCGACGCTTAGTGCATATATGGTTTTCTTAGGAGATCCTTTTTCCTAGTAAGGGAATCATTTCTTGTTTTCTTTATTTCTTTTTTGCGCATATTTTCAACTCCCTTTCTGAATGTACTAGGTGAGCCTCTAATTCTTGATCATCTCTTTGGTTGCACCCTTCAAGTGGACACATTCATCTGTGTTTTGGCCATGACTCTTATGGAAACAGAAAAATCTCGTTTGGTCAATCTTAGTAGACTCCTTTATTGGATATGGTTTTTTATTCCAGCATCCCTAAAGTCGGCATTTGCACACTCTTATAAAACTCCCCCTTCAAGTATTCAATGGATTATAGGATGAGAACCTGACCCAATGTCCCCTATCTCCATCGTCCTGGCGAAGGTTATTATATTCCTCTTATATTCGATTGTATACTAGGCTTCCTGCTCCTTGGCTTTTCTTCACCTTTTTGGCCAGAAGTTCTTCTTCATAATTGATGTAGGGATGAACCCTAGTTAGAATATTGTTTCAACTACATGTTTCTTCTAGCCCTGGCTTCTTGTGGAATATGCATTATAATGTCAATCCATTTTTGAAGATCTAACACTTGAATTCATCGTGTACTCCCGTCCTTTATTTTTGTTGAATCCCGTTAAGCATAAGTATCATGGTGGAATGCCACTTTCGAGTAATGGATTAAGCAGTAAAAGAGTCACTTAGTTCCTTCTAGGAGTTTATGCTTCCGTCAAGGAGGGTTTCACGTCCCTAGAATGTGGTAGTAGTCAAGTTTAGTGTCTATATGCTCGATATGCTCCTTTCGATCTCCTGGGTTGTCATACTTGCCCAATTTTGATGATCTCTCGTGGAATTTTGGGATCCATCTATTAAGGATGCGCTTTGAGAACAAATTCCCTTTCCTCTAAGGAGTCTTTGCTTCGACACCACACCTTTCATCTGTTAAGGAGTAGCTTGACAACGAATGGTGGGGACGAATGATCTTCGGAGGGGTGTGATTCCTTCCTTTTCCATCTGATGCTCATGGAAGGGTATGATGTTTTCGATGTCTCGTGTGATCTGAGGCTCTAGGGACTACTCCTGCATGGAGAGATTGCGTCGATAAATATTGATTTTAGCTAAACTCCTTGATCGTCGTGCGAGTGCACCTTGTGTACAAAATGGAATCTAGATGGAGCATAGTATAAAATTTCTTTGGTTTAGAGTACTCTTTCAGCCAAAGAGTGTGAATTATGTTGTTGCACCAGATTATAGATATTGTTAAGCATGTCGTTAGCTACTTGGATGCCTAGATTAACTTGAAGTTGTTGGAGGCTTTGAAGTCTCTCTTGTTAGGGAATCATCGGTTGCACTGGAGGTTGTGTCGAAGTCTGGATTTGGAGTGGTTTGCTAAAATATAAAAAAATAGGAGGACTTGGAACATGCCTTGGTCGATTGTCGCAAGGGCTAGATTTTTCCATGGACAAGCAGAATGAGAATTCACGAAGATAGGATCATCCTCGATTATAAGAGGAAACAAACTCTCCCTCATGAGATTGGAAAACATTGACTATCAGAGAAATCACAACGATAGTGTTGCGTTGAGTGGTTGATTGAGTAGCTCTCGATGTTGCCATTGTTTAACGATTTTTTTATCGGTGACTCATGCAGGGAGGAAATCAGATGCTTGCCGAACAACAATGAAAAGCCGATGGTTTCTCGTGGAATTTGTTGGGAATCAGATGTCATATTTCTACACATGATGTCATTGTTTAGTTTAGAAATAATAGATAGTTGATGACAAAGTAAGATTACATTCGAGTGTGACCGAGTGAGCTTCTGGTACGACAGAGCAAGGTGAACGTGTAGGATTAGAACTTCAACCTCCAATTCAGTAAATGAATGAGAAGTAGTTTTTGTAATATAACGAGTAGAATACCTAGATCTTAACGTGTGTCGAATTTTATATACGAGGGACAATTTGAATCACTGACCCTTAATTTGGCGTCACATGCTGATCACCATCCGATTAGATCTAAAAGTGGGAAGTTGACAAGTGGCTAAAATCTTGCACTTCATGTTTGAGTGAGATCTAACCTGTTATTTGTACCGTTTCGTATGCTTGCTATTAGGTCTTATGAGCGACCCAAAAGACTATTTTTAAAGATTATTAGTCGTTAGTACGAGAGCATTTTCTCTTTAGATACATTTATTCTCATAATACTTTATAGAACAACAACTTGTAGATTACAATTTATACATATACTTATTTTATTTGTTTATTTAACTTGTTCATTACATTAATCATAAATCATAAGATTAATTTTAATAATGTATTTATTCTTCGAAAATTTAAGAATAATAATTTTCATAACAAATCTTAAAACCACCTTTTTTAATTTTTAATCCTTTAACTCGTGGCTTTAGAGCACTTATTAACTAAACATTTTATTTATACATAATAATATGTCAAATATTAAAACCAGAATTACATGCAAAAGAAACATGACACTCATTATGGTGTGGTCGTTGAATCAATGTTGACTTGTTTTTTGCGTACAAAACCAAAGAGTGTCGAATTTGGTGGGTCTAGTATTGTTCTTGTTTAAAAATCATCTAGATTATAGCCTTTGATGGTGGCTGTTCAATCGAGTACAAAAAATGGACGGCAAAATGCTCCGCTGATTCCGCAATTGTTGTTTTTTATTTTTATTTTTTTAATTTTGTAAAATTTAAATTGGTCAATTTTGTCAAAAAATGAAGGAAATCATGGTGCTACCTTGTTCATTACCTTGTGTCTAGATAATGAATTTAGTTCAAACTTTATGTGTCTCCACATTATAATCATGTCATTTACCAATTCTAATTGCAGAAAAATTTAAAATTCTACAAAAGGAGCTTAACTAAATGTCTTTACTTATGGGTTATGTATATGAATGCTTATTTTCGCCGTATGAAAATTTAAGTTTTACCTAGTTTTAAATTGACTTAGTTTAAGTTGCATACACATGGGATTAGTGTGTCTATTATGATCACTACTTAAAAATAAGATATTTGGTTAAAAGATTTTACATCAAATTTTAATATATATGATGTGAAAAATATTTAATAAAGGATTTTACATCATGTATTTATTTTTAATGATGTCAAAAATATTTGATTTAGAAAAAAAATAACACGGTGACAGTTTGATAAATAAAATGAAATTGTGTTATAAAAGATTTCACATCGGATCTAAATTTGAGTTTTTCTTTACCCACCTCCCTATGAGGGTCACCCCCAGCGAAAATCCCACTTTACCTCTGCTTCGGAAATCCATTTCCGAATTTTTTTTTTATAAATTTTTCCAGATTTCGGAACTGCACTTCCAAAAAAATCCCAAAAATTGAGATTTTGATTAATTCGGAGATGCATCTCCGAAAAAACAAAAAAATTAAAAATTCCAAAAATTAAAAATTTTATGATATTAATTAAATCACATATAATAAATTTGATATAATTTATGAGTAATGAATAATAATAATTATATATTTTGATATAATTTATGAGTTATGAATAATAATTATTATATATGTTTATTCTGATTCATATTTTAAAATTTAAAATAATTTTAATTAAAAATAATTAAAATAATTTCACCTACAAAATGATTATAATTTTTTATTTATATATTTATAATAATTATTATATATTTATATATTTACAAAAAAATTTAAAAAATTAGTGTTTTAATTTATATATTTATATAATAATTATAATTATTATTATATAATTATAAAAATTATTATATATTTATATATTTATATATTTATATAATAATTATTATATATTAATTATAAATATATTTATATATTTATATAATAATTAAAAATATTAAAAAAATGAGTGTTTTAATTTATAATAATTATTATATATTTATATATTATATATTTATAGATTATATATTTATATATTTCACTTACAAAATTAATAATTATTATTATATATTTATATATTTCTATTCTGATTCATAATTAAAAACCAGTTATAAATTTTTATTTAGTTTAAAAAATTAAAAAAAGATTTTGTCTTAATTTTATTTAATGAATAAATTTTATATTTAATTATATATAATTCAAAATTTATTTATGAAGTTAAAATGTTTTTGATTTATTTAAGTTAGTAAAATAATTTTTAACTTTAAAATTGTTTAGGAAATTTTGATTCACCTTGATTTTATTGATTCACCTCCATTTTATTGATTCACCTTGATTTTATACCTATTAATTGTATTGATTTACCTTGATTTTAATTTTTTAATAATTATTGAATTCTTTCGGAAGTGTATATCCGATACATTCCAATACCAATTTGGTCTTGGAATATTTCGGATATGCATCTCCGAATACACCCTCTCCCAAAAAGGGTATTTTCGAAAATGCATCTCCGAAAACCCAAAAAAGGGGTGTTTTCGGAATGAAAACACCTTCTTTTTTTTTCGTGTTTTCGGAAGTACATTTCCGAAATAAAACAAATTTTTTAAAAAAAACATTTCGAAAATGCATTTCCGAAATTAAGGATATTTTGGATTTTTCACTAGAGATGACCAAGAAAGTAGGGAGGTGGGTAAAGAAATTCTCTATTATTATTGTTACTGTTTTGATTTTTTATTTTATTTTTTTTGGTACATGCAACTATACTTTCATATTTGTTTTTACAGGTTGCAAGTCGTAAATTTGTTATATCGTGCTGAATCAATTGGTCAATTGAAAATCGGATGATTTAATGATTTGATTTCAATTGTATCTTAGTTAGTATAACTTTATACTGTCTATCAATGGTAAGTCATTGAATTAAGTAACTTTTTAAGTTTAAACTCAATGAAAAAGCATTAATATAAATATATTATATACTTTTCTAAATTAATATTTATTAATAATAATTTAAGAAAATTTATTCGTGCATTGCGTGGGTAGATTTATAATGTCGAAGTTTAATTTGACATCAAATTTCAATCTTTAAAAGAATTTATTAAACGGTCATATAAAATATAAATAGTCTATTTTTTAGACGAAAAAAATGACTATATATATTTTTTTTATAATTTATTTAATTTGATATGATCTATTAATCAATTATTTTAACGGTTGAGATTTGGTGTCAAATTAAACTTTGACATTATAAATCTACCCACGCAATGCACGAATAAATTTTCTTAAATTATTATTAATAAATATTAATTTAGAAAAGTATATAATATATTTATATTAATGCTTTTTCATTGAGTTTAAACTTAAAAAGTTAAAAATAATTTAATAGTTTACATTTTATATTAAATAATAATATATTTTAAACATAATAAAAAAGTAAAATTATTTTTTAGCCAATTTAGAATAACATAAAGTGAAATATTATTTAAAAAATCACACCCCACGTTCTCAACTATTTACTTAAATCAAAAACCATTAAATAAAAAATTTATAAAAAAAATGTCAACTGCATTCTCCATACTATCTAGAGGTGGCAAAACGGGCCGCCCGCCCCGCCAGCCGCCCGCCCCGCCTTATGCCCGCCAAAAAACGAGCGGGGCGGGCATGCCCGCCAAGTAAAATGGGCACCAAAATCATGCCCGTCCCGCCAAGATGGCGGGTTGGCGGGCGGCGGGCTTACCCGCCTATTTTTATTTATATTTTTTTAATAGATTAATATGTTTTTTTACCTTTTAATTAAACTTTTCAGTTATTTTTTAAAACAATCTTTTATAAAAGTAATTTTTTAACAAATTTACTCTAAAAAATATTACATATATTTATAAATAAATGTATAAAATAAACCATCAAAAATTGCAATTACTAGAATTAACTAAAAAAAAGTGAGTTTTGGAGGAGGAGCGGGTTTTGGCGAGCGGCGAGCTTTGGCGGGGCGGGTATGGCGGGCGGCGGGTTTTGGCGGGACGGGTTTTGACAAGCGGCGAGCCTAAAATCCCAACCCAACCCGCCAATTTTTGGCGGGTATGCGGGAGGCTCGACGGGCCCCGGCCCGTTTTGCCACCCCTACTATCACTTACTTAATTAAATGACTTACCATTGTTAGACAGTATAAAGATATACTAACTAAGATACAATTGAAATTAAATCATTAAATCATCCGATTTTCAATTGACCAATTGATTCAGCACGATATAACAAAATTACGACTTGCAACCTGTAAAAACAAATATGAAAGTATAGTTGCATGTACCAAAAAAATAAAATAAAAAATCAAAACAGTAACAATAATAATATAGAATTTCTTTACCCCTCCCTATCTTTTTGGTCACCTCTGGTGAAAAACTCAAAATACCCTCACTTCGGAAATGCATTTTCGAAACGTTTTTTTTTTTCAAAATTTGTCTTATTTCGGAAATGCACTTCCGAAAACACGAAAAAAATGTGTTTTCGGAGATGCATTTCCGAAAACACCCCTTTTTTGAGTTTTCGGAGATGCATTTCCGAAAAGGGTGTCTTCGGAGATGCATATCCGAAATATTTCAAGACCAAATTGGTCTTGGAATGTTTCGGATATACACTTCCGAAAAAAATCAATAATTATTAAAAAATTAAAAATCAAGGTAAATCAATACAATTAATAGGTATAAAATCAAGGTGAATCAATAAAATGAAGGTGAATCAATAAAATCAAGGTGAATCAATAAAATAAAGGTGAATCAATAAAATCAAGGTGAATCAAAATTTCCTAAACAATTTTAAAGTTAAAAATTATTTTACAAACTTATATAAATCAAAAACATTTTAATTTCATGAGTAAATTTTGAATTATATAGAATTAAATATAAAATTTATTCATTAAATAAAATTAAGACAAAATCTTTTTTTAATTTTTTTAAACTAAATAAAAAATTATAACTCATTTTTAATTATGAATCAAAATAGAAATATATAAATATATAATAATAATTATTAATTTTGTAAGTGAAATATATAAATATATAATATATAAATATATAATAATTAATATATAAATATATAATAATTATTATAAATTAAAACACTCATTTTTTAATTTTTATAATTATTATATAAATATATAAAAATATATTTATAATTAATATATAATAATTATTATATAAATATATATATATAGAATAATTTTTATAAATATATAATAATTATTATATAAATATATAAATATAAAATTAAAACACTCATTTTTTAATTTTTTTTGTAAATACATAATAATTATTATAAATATATAAATAACAAATAAAAAATTACAACTCATTTTGTAAGTGAAATTATTTTAGTTTTTTTAATTAAAATTATTTTAAATTTTAAAATATGAATCAGAATAGAAATATATAATAATTATTATTTATAACTCATAAATTGTATCAAAATATATAATTATTATTATTCATTACTCATAAATTATATCAAATTTATGATATATGAATTAATTAATATCCTAAAATTAAATTTTTGGGATTTTTAGATTTTTTTTTTGTTTTTTCGGAGATGCATCTCCGAATTAATCAAAATCTTAATTTATGGGATTTTTTCGGAAATGCACTTCCGAAGTCTGGAAAAATTTAGAAAAAAAAATATTTCGGAAATGCATTTCCGAAACAAGGGTAAAGTGGAGTTTTCGCTGGGGGTGACTCCTGTAGGGAGGTGGGTAAAGAAATTTTGTATAAATAATGTTGAAACTCTATATTGGACAATATTGATTTTAATATTAAATTTTTTTAATATGAGAGAGCAACAATTAACTTGATATGAAGTAGAAGTAACATATAAAAACGAAAAGGAAATGTATACTAAAATGTACCCAAAAATGATAAAGTATATAGTTTATGAAGAAATATGAAGAAAGAAAAAGGGCACAAAAAATGAAGATAATATAATAAATATAATAGATTTAATGCAAATTATATATGGAGTGAGAAAAAAAAGTTAAGTTAGAGGAAATAATGTTCAAAGAAATGGCTTGCTAGTGGATTGTTATGAAAGTAATAATAATATATTAATTAAAATAAAAAATAATTAGTTAGTGATGTGAATAATAAAATTAAAAAAAAATAAATATATAAATAATAAATTACAAAAATAAAAAATAATTATAATTACCCATATATATATATATATATATATATATATATATATATATATATATATATATATATATATATATATATATATATATATATATATATATATATATATATATATATATATATATATATAGAGGAGGGTTATATTGACTCCAAGAGTAAGTGTACAACACTTACTCCAAATCATAATCATTGATTATCATTACCGACATACTAAGTTGATGGATTAAAATATTGTATTTTTCTATGGTATTGAATTGGAGTAATGTGTGTGTGTATTATTCCTACACCGATACTTATACTTAATACCGATCACCGTATTTTTATGGTGAACAATATTTCTTAAATAAAAAGATATTTTATGAACAATAAAATATAAATATAATAATAAATAATTTAAAGTGACATTGTCACAATATATCAAAGTGACATGAGAAATAGAAAATGAAGCTCCAGAAGAAGATTACGAATCCAACACGACTCAGATACAACATTAACAACACCTTTATATTCGACTTCAACACTAGAACGAGAAAGAGTGGGTTGCCTTTTAGATGGCTAAGAAATAAGTTATTTACCTAGAAAGACATAGTAGCCAGATGTGGAGCGTCTAGTGTATGGACATCCACCCCAATCAACGTCAATGTAGGAGATAGGTTGTGTAACAGTGGATGGTGATAAATTTAATCCAAGATATATTTTACCGTGAGCATAGCACTAAAGGCGCTCTAGAGCGAGCATGTGTTTCATGCGAGGTGCATGCATGTTAAGACAAACTTGCTGAACCGCATATGATATGTCATTTCAAGCGAAGGTGGGATACTATAAAGCCCTTCCAAACTCCGATATAAAGAGGGTTCCTCATAAGGCGTGTCGATTGAGGTGCTAAGTTTTTGCTTGATGTCAACTGGAGAGGTAAATAGTTTGTAGGATGCCATGCCAATAGGTTTGATGATCTCTGATGCATAAGTGCTTTAATTGAGAAAGATGTCACTAAGATGACGAGATACAACAATACCTAAAAAATAACTCAGCGGACCCAAATCCTTCATCTCCAACACAAATGCTAAGAGTGACATAATTGATTTGCAAATGGTGTGAGTAGAGGTGATAAGGATGATGTCGTCTACATATAGAAGAATGTATATCATGTCGGAACTTTGTCGATATATGAAGAGGGAATGGTCGGATGTGCTATGGTGAAAACCAATGGTGCTGACATAATTAATAAAGCGTTAGTACCATGCTCTAGGCGCTTGCTTGAGACCATAAAGTGGCTTCTTCAAATGACAAACATAATATGGGTGACGAGGGTCGTTGAAACCTAATGGTTGATGCATATAGACGGTCTCATGGAGATCATCATGTAAAAATGCATTTTGTACATCCAATGGATGAATGGATTAAGATTTTGATGAAGCAATAGTGAGCACTATGCAAATGATAGCTGGTTTCACCACAATGCTGAAAATTTCATAACAATTCACACCTGCAACATGTGACCTACCATCACCTACAAGCCGAGCCTTATAACGCTCAAAGGAGCCGCCATAATTTTTTTAATTCCTGAAAATCCACATAGATCGAATAAGATTACCATCACATGGACGAGGAACTAAATCCAACGTCTTATTTCTAATAGGGGCATCAAATTCAGATTGCATTGCAAATTTCCAATTTGGGTCGGATAAGTCTAATTTGGAGTTTTTAGATATGGAAGAGATGGTTTGGTCAGATTGACAGACTGATAGGTTAAATATCTTATACGGTTTAACAATATCTTTCATGCTACGAATGGTAATGGTTTGTGTAGGTGAAGGTGGACGTGGTTGGGTCGGTGGTGGCGAGGGAGGGGAGGTTGTAGTGTGCGAGTTGACCGGGGAGTTATGAGATAATGATTATTGGTTTCTGGGTGAGGGTGGCTAGTCATCTGTGGTTACTGGTGTTGGTTGGGTATATGCAATAGGTGGTGATATTTGATTTTGACACTGATGTACCAAGTAAGGGTCTAGGACATAATTTAGGAAGTTATAAGAGCGAGGAGAAGGATAGTGTATCTTGGTGAAGGAAAATCATATTTCATCAAAGAAAACATGCCTTGCAATTATTAATTTTTTGTTTAACAAATCATAACACTTGTAACCTCTATGATTCAACGGATGATTCAAGAAGACACAAAAAGTATAATGAGGTTGTAACTTACGAATGTTAGAGGACAATAATATAAGATGACATAAACAATCTAAAACTCGTAGATGTGTGTAGGTGGGATTTTGGTGATATAAGGGTTGTGCTGGTGACTTATTTTGAAGTATTTTACAAGAAAGAATGTTTAAAAGATAATTTGTCATGTGAAGAGGGTCACCTGCACGTAAAGGTAACATTCAAACAGAAAATGTGAGATATCATAACAATATAAGAGGAAATATAATAATGAGTAGACATCAATTTAAGTACACATAATTATATTTTCTTCAGCGTCAACAAATAAAGTATACATGGTGTAATGCAATGGAACTGACACCGTAATTAACAAATAAAATAAAGAATTGCTAATTATTCTAACCGATTGATTCGATTATCACCGTTAGCAAATAAATGTGTTTTAATGGATTATTTGAATTTATTTGGGAATTGAATTATTTTATTATTAACCATCGCAACCAATTAGTTTGATTAAAACGATTAATAAATTAATGAAGGATTTTAATTATCGTTAATTATCGTAATCAATAGGTTTAATTAAAACAAATAACAAATTTATGAAAATTACTAATCATCGTAACCAATCGAACCGGTTAAAACCCTTAGTAAATAAACCTACTTGAATTATATTTTTTAATTAATTAAATAATCGATTATTAATCATCGCGACCGATTAATTCGATCGAAACGAATAATAAATAAAAATCTTAATATTTATTATATTATTAATTTAATTTTTAAAATCAAATTACATATAAAAGTAATCAAGATTTTAATTATATAATTACATAAAATAATTAAAACAAATAAAGAAAAAAAAGGTTTTGATTATGTATGGCTTGGCTGAAGGCCTATGGTATGTGCATCACTCCAGGGGCGTTAGATCTAAGAAGATTGAGAATCCTATGGCTGAATCTGAGGGTATATGGTGGATCATCTAACTGTGTGCGCATTGAATCAAGAAATAAAGCTTTTCAATAAAAAATAATGTTGGAGGGAGGGTTCGAACCCCCGCCCCCCCCCCCCCCCTCACATGCGCGCTTCCTTACCACTCAACCAAACCAATTATTCGTTTAAGAAATGCTTCGAACACATAATATATGAAACCAAAATTTGTGAATGAAAACGCGCGCGAGATTTTGAATAAACCAGCGAGATGAAGACACATCATCATCTTCTCCACTAAACCTGTAAAACCCTACAAATTTCGCTACGAATCTGCTACAGATTCGGTCGTAGCAATTTAACCTAGGCAACATAAAAAATCACATATGCCCAAATAAATGTTTCGCGACCATGCCCACTCCTTCGTCCAAGTCCCCTGAGTCTAATGGTGCCCTTAATTGTTCCTAATTTCACCTAAAACGCAAAACCCCAATTGAAGCTCACTAACCCTAACAATGGTGACTCTCGGTTACACTATGCAAACAACAAATTTATTTCCCAGAAACAATCTAAGCACCAAGATAAACCATAATATGCAAACAAAATTCATTAAGGATGCTTGAATTAATGTAATCGAACCCAAGCTTTCCGCGACATACCTCGGCTTATACGGAGATGATTTTGGGGGTGTTGATGTAGTGTGTAACACCCCAAATTCTACCCGAAAATATCATGCGAGAAATCAGAGTATTTTAAAAACTATCAACAAGCATTTGGGATATCACATTTACTTCATATAACAACTCATAAACAGATACATAGCACTTTAATCTCAGAGAAGCACAAAACAACTTATAACAGCTCTTAGACAAACCAACTTCATTTTAATATGCAGCGGAATCATAACATTTGACTTTATAAACAAATCATTTTATTTAATCGAAAACAACTTCAAACATCATAGTACTTCTCATTATCCAATTTGGAACTCAACAACTAAAACATGAACAACATAGAAACAACAATATAGACAACCCCCGAGTGCTACGTATCAGAGCGACACAGCAACCAGACACGATGAAGCTACAAACTTCCACAACTATACTTGAGTACCTGCCCATTTCCCATGGTAGGGGAAACATCAGCAGAAGGGGTGAGATATCAAACAGTATAAAGGAAAGTATGATAATAGATATAGCAAGATAATATCATACACAATTCACCACTTCTCAATATAAGCAATTTGCATCACGACAACAACATGGATCATATATTCCAACTTATACACATATATCATTAATACATATATATTCACAGTCTCATCATATATGTTTCATTCACGTACATCATATCTACAACACATCAATAATCAATATCAAATGAATTCAACTTCACAAACTATGCATCCACACATCATAACAATGAATCGAATGCAACTCGGTATACAAACTCGAATGCGACTCAAACTATGCATATGCATGTGGTACCAATCGGAGCTTCAGCCCCCGTCACCAATTGCCATTTGGCCCGTCATGTTTGCCATAGTTTTCAGGCCGTCATGTTTGCCATAGTTTTCAGGCCATCACAGAGTATGCATATGGAATGTAACTCGACAAACAAGACAACACAACATACTCATCAAAATCACATATCGTCACGAGGCATAAGCCTATATCACAATCACATTACCATTTATTCGAGGTAATTCACGTCACTATAATATTTCATCTTCACTTAGTCACAAAATCATCCTCACAAATATATACAACATCATGTATTCACAAAATCGTCACAAATATACAATTCGCATATCATCAAGATCATTACAATTATCATCATGTTTCGGCACATCGGCACAATTACTCAATTTCACATATTAACACAGTCATCACAATTATCATCATAATCTACTAAACTAACGACAATTAGCTAGGATTCATATCATAAGGTTAATCACATAACAATGCACAATAATAATCATATTGGCAATCACAACATTACTTGCAACAAAGACATCCAAACCGAAATCAAAATTTTTGGTCAATTCTCAAAATAATCTCAATATGCCAATATGTCAAGTAAATCAAATCAACTTTTAATCATCAACTAAATCAAGTAGAAATAATGTTAATTATCAAAACAACATCATTGGCATAACAATATATTATTCTCAACTTGAATATTCAACCAAAACACAATTACCGTCAATTTCTCAAAATACCGTAATTTATCGATAAACCGAATAATTGGTCCAAGTCCAAGTATATTCCAATCACATAGGCTTATTGGAATTAATTCAACTAATAATTTAATTATCCAATTAATAATCAAACTATATTAATTTCAATTCAACTATTATATTTCTATTCCATTATTTTCAAATTCTACAACCAAAACTCATTATTTCACTATCAATGGTTTACCCACAACAAACACAACATTCTAATACACATAGATTATCAATTGCACACAACTTATCACATTTATATCATCACATTCCAACAAATCATCAAATATCCAAAATTGCAACATAGAAGAACATGGATATCAAAGTGTAGAATTAAATCCACCATAACATACTATCATACAACCCTTTAGCATGAAAGAACCCCACCCTTACCTTGGCAAATATGGACTCTTTCACCATAGCTCTAAGCTTTTCTCCAAAATAAATCCTTCAAACATAATTTGGAGTCACACCTAAAAACTAGTTCGGAAATCAGCTTATCAGACAAACTTAAAACCCTCAAAATCAAAATCGCTCCGGTCAGAACTTACCTCTATGAGTCAGGAACGTTGTGTCAAAACCACACGACGATCCAACGGTTGGATTGAGAGATTCATCCGTTTTGCTAAGGTGACTCAATGCTGAAACTTGCTGCGAAAATGAGGTTTCTTCTAGCTTTTCTCTTCCACCATTGTTCTCTTCCCTTTTGCCTCTTTTCTCTTCTTCCTATCTTTTCCCCCAAATGAAAATAGTAACCTCTAAAACCCTAACCTTCTCTTACTATATCACTTATGTCAATTGGACTTAACCCACCAATCCATCCATTATGTTTCTATCACTTAGGCCCATTTAGTTATATCTCTCTAATTACTCAATTAAGCCAAAAAACACAAACACACACTCATAATTAAATACTTAAATAATTATTATATCACATAATAACTAAATAAATAAAGAATTATTAAAAATGCCAAGCAATATAATTACTAAAATAATAGCGAATAAAATGGGGGTGTTACATAGTGCAACGATCCAGATAGTTTCAGAATGATCCAAGGAACGTGTAGCAAGCTTTAGAATCCTTTGAAACCTCCTAATTCTCCAAAACCGATTCCAAGTTCTTGGTGAATTTTCTTGTTCTTGAAGATGATTCTTTGCCCAGAATTTTCGTCCCCTAATGCTTTGCCATAGGTTCTATACTTATAGTAGAGCAAATTAGGTTAAAGAGTTGGCCCAAAATATCTTTGAATCAATCATTGAAACTTTGTGAAATTTGATTCATGGAACTTTCCAAATTTGATCCAATTTGCTCCAATCTTGTTCAATAAACTTGTGCACGAAATTATATTGGCAATATGGTATAATTGCTGATTGGAATTGATCATTATGAGGCCCCCAATCAAATATTTGATTTTTACTTGATTTATATAACTTTTAATCATCATTTAAATGAATAAAAAACCATATAAAATCAAATAAAACCTAATAATTCGTGGCAAATGAATTTGGTGACTTGGATAACTTGTGGATCAAGATTAGATCTTAAAAAGTTAGGCCCATTTGCAAGAAACTCCAATTTGAACAACTTTTGTTTCACATTTTGCCTTCAAAATAGTCCAACTTTGACAAGGCATATCTCCCTCAATGTTTAAGATATTGAAGAGTTCTAGGACTTTTTGGAAACCTCAAGATGTCCTCTGTAAGCCACTTTGGATCCCTTTTACCATTTGAAGATTTTATCTTGATGATATGGCCTTTGACAAAAAACTGCTTTTGGTTGACTTTTGAAAAGGACCTATAATCTTTTGCATCATATCTCTTGAATGAAGCATTTATGGCCTTGGCATGTGAGAGACAAACTTGTAGAGAATCCAATTTCCTTCAGAATAGGCTTTGGTTGGGAAATTTTTGATACTCCATGTGAAAATTATGGCCAGTCAAAGTACAGTTGACTTTTTAGACCAAAAGCCCTAATTTAGCAACTTTGAATCTTGTTGATTTTGAAGCTTGTATGAGCTTGAAAGTAAAAATGTGATGGGAAAATTTTGGGGTATGACACATACAACAATATTTCATCTCATTAATATCATGCCAATACAGGCCATCATCATCTTCATCATACAACACATCACACAAACAAATGTATCAAGCATACAAATTCATTATCAACTCATACAAATCAAATACTTACAACAAGCATAAGTTATATAAAATAATCGTCTACTAGTTTCTAATTTATTTTTATAAGATATGAATTAATTTTAGCTTCCCAACGGTCCAAACGACGCGTTAAATGGACGCCCGAGTTAAAGGATATGAAATTTCGTTTAGAAAAAACTGTCAGCTTCAGTAAGGTAACCGGTTACCTCAAATCAAGTAACCGGTTACATCACCTACGTTTGCCTCTGTTACATAATATTTCCCAAGGTAATCGGTTACCTCAATCAGTAACCGGTTACTTCCATTTCCAGTAGCCTCTGTTTTTCCAAAATTGACTCAAGTAACAGGTTACCTCAGCTCAATAACTGGTTAATTCACTGTAAACTAGCCAAAAACACCTTTTTATTTCGAAGTAACTGGTTACCACAACCATGTAACCGGTTACTTCACTGAACCAGAGCCAAAAACTGTAATTTTTCCTGCTACGAGATTTTCCCCCCAAAACCCCAAAATCCCAATTTTCACAATAAACCAGTAGCTCTTATTTGATAAATTATGCACATGTTATACCAATTAATTCAACACAATTCACAACATCAAATTTTACACCACAAACATCACAATTTCATCAATTGGGTAAAACCCCATAAAATTAAATAGTGAGAACTCAAGACCTACAACAATGGGAACCTAATTAGTATCATTCTCCATCATATAAAACCCATTATATAGTTAGAACTCTACCGTTACCTTTGGATTGAAGGTGCTCTAATCAATGGAACCTTGCCATAGCCTTTTGAGTTCTTCTCCTCTTTTACTTTCTCTCTGATTCTCCAACTTTCTCTATCTTTCTAATTCTCTCTTTTTACTCTTATTTTTATTTAATCCTTCACTAACTATTATTCCACTAATGGGCTTAACATCACACCCCACTACTTCTAATACTAACACTATAATAGGCCAAATTACTAATTAACCCATTATCCTATTATTATTATTATTATTATTATTATTATTATTATTATTATTATTATTATTATTATTCAACTATATTTTATACTAGCATAACTAATAATAATTCATACTTTCACCAAATAATTCAAAATTAATCAATTAAGTAACTAAGTAAAATAAACGGCCGTTACAACAAACATAATTTGGATGACGAGGGTCGTTAAAATCTAATGGTTGGTGCATTTAAACGGTCTCATAGAGATCACCATGTAAAAATGCATTATGTACATTTAATTGATGAGTGGATCATGATTTTGATAAAGCAATGGTGAGCACTGTGCGAATAATAGTTGGTTTAATCATAGTGTTGAAAATTTATTAACAATTTAAACCTAGAACATGTGACCTGTCATCACCTACAAGACGAGTCTTATAACGCTCAGAGGAGCAACCTGAATTTTTCTTATGCCTAAAAATCCACATAGATCGAATAAGATTAACATCACATGGACGAGGAACTAAATCCAACATCTTATTTATAATAAAAGCATCAAATTTAGATAGCATTATAAATTTTCAATTTGAGCCGGATAAGTCTAGTTTGGGGTTTTTAGGTATGGGAGAGATGGTTTGGTCAGATTGACAGACTGATAGGGAAAGTATCTTATAGAGTTTAACAATACCTTTCATGCTACGAGTAGTGATGGTTTGAGGTGGATGTGGTTAGTTTAGTGGTGGCGAGGGAGAGGAGGTTGTAGTGGGCGAGTTGATTGGGGAGTTATGAATTAGTAATTGTTGGTTTATGGGTGAGGGTGGCTAGTTATACGTGGTTGTTGGTGTTGGTTGGGTATGTGCAATAGGTGGTGATATTTGATTTTAACACTGACGTACGTCAAGTAAGGGTGTAGGTCATCATTTAGGAAGTTATAAGAGTGAGGGGAAGGATAATGTATCTTTGTGAAGGAAAATTGGATTTCATCAAAGATAACATGCCTTGAAATTATTAAATTTTTGTTTGACAAATCATAAGACTTGTAGCCTCTATGATTCAACGGATAACCCTAGAAGACACAGAGAGTAGAGCGATTTTGTAACGTACGAATGTTAGAGGACATGAATATAAGATAACATAAACAACCAAAAACTCGTATATGTGTGTAGGTGAATTTTTGGTGATATAAGAGTTGTGTTGGTGACTGATTTTGAAGTGTTTTACAAGAAATAATGTTTAAAAGATAAGTTTCTATGTGAAGAGCATGATGCCAAAATAAGGTGAGAGCAAAAGAATGATATAGCATAGTGCGTATCATATTATTAATTGTTCTTATTTTGCATACCACATTCCCATTTAGTGAGGATGTGTAGAGACAAAAGAAATGAAAATAAGGCAATGATATGGATGTGTGAGGATGTGTGTGGAGAATGAGCTAGCATACTTTATTGATCTCTCAAATCTACTTAAAATTGTGTTAGTAGTTCTTTAAAGATAGAGTTTATAGCAGCAGAAAGAAAACTAGTAAGTAAACTGAGTTTCCAACCTATCGTTGTCGTCGTCCGCAAGGGGGTTGCCTTCTTCAAACAATGGTTGGGAAGTTGTGTTTTTGTAGATCTTTTTGGATGGTTGTGTTAGTTCGGGTCTTTATTTCATATAGTGTTCGATGTACTTAGATTTGATTATGATATTCCTCGTCTGCACTAGAATGAGGATTCAGGGTTGGTTCAAAAGGTTTGGTGGGGGTAGTTGAGACTCTTAGATGATCAGTCCTTTTTTTTCCACTTGATTTTGCATCCATACATGGCTTCGCTGGATTACGCTCTTGTTAAGTATTTATTTTTTAGGATAAATTAGGATGGAGTCAATTTATAATACTGTGTCCTTTGTATTGCCTATTTGAGTTGATTACCCTTTGTGAAGCAGGCCAAGCATGATACACGGGTAATTAAATAACAAAATTATTATTAAAAAATGGAAGTATATGCTTATGTTTGTGACAACACCGTACTCTTCCTTGCAAGGAAGAGAAAAAAATCAAACAACATCCTTACAAGGAAGTTTGAGAGAAAGAACCAATGAAATTATGATTCCTGCAACAAAAATTTTCACTGTTGCCCCACACCTTGCTGCATGTTTTCAAAATAATCATCTTGTTGAAAACCATATTGATCCTATACCTGTTCTAGATCAAGCCTTTTCTGTCAATGATCAAAATCAAAATGGTCCTGCTTTTCCTTTTTTTGATTATGATCAAAACCGTTTTGCTGTGACTCATCACGAATCTCAAGAAACTGGGACATCTCTTACTCATGCACCTGGAAAATCATTCAAGAAGATGTTACTACTCATGTTGTAAATTCTTCCAATGATCAAAATTTACGTGCTATTAGTCTTTCTCTTATCCGAACACCGGACTAAACTTGTTCCAAGTGTATGGCAACAACATGTGATGCAACACCGGACTATTTAAATCTAAAACCTATTCTTATCAACTTGTATTAGCAAAGAAATGTTACTGGAAATGTGTGAGTCACCCATTTAACCAGGGTCTCATCACCAAGTGGCTGAGAGGCATCTACAGACTTTTGACCTGTAATTAGCTCCAAAAGAACGACACTAAAGGAACATACATCAGACTTATTAGTCATTACAGCTAAAGTTACCCCTTTCAACACATTATGTTCGACAACGGAAACTAAAATACCCCTAGCACACAAGGCAGTGGCAATGAAAATTCCAAGAGTACCTCCACACACTATCACATCATATGAACCTTGTGCTTTGTCAGCAAGATCAGATGAGGCAAACAAGCTTGGTATTGTAGAGACAACTTGCTGAGGTTCTTGCACAACTACAATATACAGATATCATCTTATAACAAGTTACCAATAGAGAAGACATATAAACTATCTCATTTCTAACGGAATAGTAGCACTGGCACTTCATACTAAAGATGTGTCTGGAATCCGACACGAGCACATCGATATACATGTGATTACATTAAATTACATCATTTTCTAATTAAATAGTTGCATTGACGCTTCAGACTAAAGATGTGTATGATATCCGAAACTGGCACATATAAACGCATGTGATTACATTCAATTAAATAATTTTCATATATTGTTATCAGTGCTGCTGTGTCAATATTAGGGTCAATGTGAGTGCTTCATAGAGAGTAAGAAATCATTGAATGACATGAACCTTGTTGAGGTGAGAAAATGTTTGACCATAGCTGATCTAATATTTTCAAAGCTTGATATGCGTATGCTCCACCAGCACCACCAACTTTTCCACTCACTGAAACACGTCATAATCTTTAATACAGTTAAAACCAAAGGGCCATGACATAATAACACATATAACAACTGAAAAGGAATTGTAGAAAATATAAATTTGCAACAAATTATGATTAACATTCTAAGTTGACATCAACATCAAAATATGAATACTTTTCGATATTAGACAACACCAGTAAAACTATCCAAATAGGTGGATGGATTTATCCAAGAAAGAGAGGATAATTTCATGTAGATACAATTTAATCTATATACAAATCTGTATAGGGTTTAGAGAGAGGTAGAATGAGGTTTTTTAACATAAATGTAGACAGTACTGTTAAACACAAATCTGCAACACAGAACAACAATAGCATGATTATCAAAAATTGAAAAAGCATTTAAAATTTTCACGAGCTTCATTACCGGGAAAACACAAGACAAAGACACCATTACATGTTTACACGAAAATAGGCATGACAAACAAAACCAAATACACAATAACAATAACATCATTATTGGAATCGGTTCACAGTCATGGTTGAAGGAATATTTTTGTTACCTGAGTGTAGAATGGTTGAATGGGTTGAAGGTATGGTAGCTACTTTTTGAAATCCATCGAAACAAAAATCTAACTGGTTCATTAGGAAGTCCGTGAGATGAGGAATACGAATATGGAATTTGTTTTTTCATTGGAGGTGGTGGTGGCCATAGATATGAGGGAGAAAGAGAGTGATAAAGGTGTTAGGGTTTGAGTGGGAAAGAGAGGGAAGAAAGAGAACGGGAGAGAGAGAGAGAGAGAGAGTTGAGGAAAGTGTGGAAAGTGTGGGTAATTGAAATTTGAATAAAATGAGTGATGAAAAACCAATGGATATTAGGAAACACCCAATAGAAATATTGGAAGGGGTGTGCCATTTGGAGGAATGGAGAAATATGATTGGTGGGAATAAAATTTTGATTTAGCAAATTACAATAAAGAGTTTTTTTAGGGTAATTATATTTGTCATTAAGGGTGAAATTGGGTGTTTGGTGGTATGTTTAATTCTTAGTTAGGTAGTTGATTTCAAAAAATTTCGACATGAATAAATTCAATCGTGAAGAATAATCAAACAATAATATTTAGAGAATGAGTTTCTTCTAATTCGTGGACTTCTACATAATTTTCCTTCATTTCAATGGATGCCGAATTTTCAGGAGTTATTTACAAATCTAAAGAGACTCCACCATACCGTACCACCTTTGTCGTCGAAACCCTTCAAATGACTACAAGTATTTAGAGGCCAACGTTATGATCTTAAGCTTATTCAGATTGATCTTACTGATTCAAATGGTAACGTTATATATGGGAATTCATCTTTTCTGATTTTGACATTGAAAATGATCCACACAATCAAGATCAGGGGTGGATTCACATTGGGGAGAGTGGGGGCTCATGACCCCACAAAGCAAAAAAAATCTTTTAATAATTAGTATTAATTATTTGTTCAGCCCCCATATAACTCCAACAAACCCACTAACGTGTACTATGTAACTACCCAATCCTACTTTAACTCTTCAAATTCTTTTCTTAATTATTACCATTTACTATTTCTATTTGTTTTAATTGTTTTAACTTTTCAAATTCAATTACAATCTCCACTCATTCTCTCTCTTAACTTTATTCACATTCTCTCACAATTCTTACGGTTTACTCTCACATTTTGACATAACACTTTTTTTTGTTTCTTCCTTTTTCATTATTTCATTCAAGAGTTCAAGTTCAACATAAATTTGGTTTTCTGAGTCTGTGACTTTGTCTAATTGAGCCATTTACAACTGATATATAGAGGTATGTTTTTTCATTAATAAATTTATTTTTGTCATTTATTTATGTTTAACATAACATTGTAAAATTATAGAAATAGTTTTTTTATTAGGTGTTTATTATAAGAAGAACAACAAAGAGTATTTGAATTAAGATAAATGTATATTCTTTTTCACTTTTTGATATAAATTTCTATATTTTTTTAGTGTGCTAGAAATGGAGAGATATTTTAAAAGGAAATTTACATCAGAGTCTCAAGAAAATGTTGAAAGTAGAAAGTTACCAATGTTAGAACAAGATTTGTTCTGATCAATTATCTTAGTTTTGATGATAACAATAATATGAATTTTGCTTAAGATAATATGGTACTCTAATCCAATGCAATTTCCTTTTCAGGAAATATATAAAGAGTATGCATAATTCAGCGCTCAGAAGCTTTGTCTCAAAGGGTTCAGCATGCAACATCAGAACATGGTCTGGCAAGACATCAGAAGATGGTCGAAGCAGAATCAGAACATGGGTCTATGGAAGCATCAGAAGAACATGAGATCAGAAGCACTGAAGTTCTGATGGTATCACGCACAGAAGCACTTCAAGGTCAGAAGATCAGAAGATGCTTTGCACCAAGCTGTTTGACTCTGATGATATTCAAACGTTGTATTCACAAACATCAGATCAGAAGGAAGTACAAGTGGCAAGCTACGCTGACTGACAAAAGGAACGTTAAAAGCTATTAAAGGCAACGTCAGTAGACACAGCGTGAACAAGGCTCGAGGTAGTTGACAAAAGCGTATAACATTAAATGTGATGCTGTACGGAACACGCAAAGCATTAAATGCACTCAACGGTCATCTTCTCCAACGCCTATAAATATGAAGTTCTGATGAGAAGCAAGGTTAACGATTCTGAACAAAACAACTCATATTAACTTGCTGAAACTCTGTTCTACTCAAAGCTCAGAATCTTCATCTTCATCAAAGCTCACTACATTGCTGTTGTAATATATTAGTGAGATTAAGCTTAAACGTTAAGAGAAATATCACAGTTTGTGATTATAGCTTTTAAGAAGCAATTGTAATACTCTTAGAATTGATTACATTAAGTTGTAAGGAACTAGAGTGATCGTGTGGATCAGAATACTCTAGGAAGTCTTAGAGGTTATCTAAGCAGGTTGTAACTAGAGTGATCGTGTGGATCAGAATACTCTAGAAAGTCTTAGAGGGTATCTAAGCAGTTGTTCCTGGAGTGATCAGTGTGTGATCAGAAGACTCTGGAAGACTTAGTTGCTGACTAAGTGGAGAACCATTGTAATCCGTGCGATTAGTGGATTAAATCCTCAGTTGAGGTAAATCATCTCTGCGGGGGTGGACTGGAGTAGTTTAGTTAACAACGAACCAGGATAAAAATAACTGTGCAATTTATTTTTATCTATCAAGTTTTTAAAGCTACACTTATTCAAACCCCCCCCCCCCTTTCTAAGTGTTTTTCTATCCTTCAATTGGCATCAGAGCGCCGGTTCTAAGGTGCAAGCACTTAACCGTGTTTAGAAAAGATTCAGGAAGAGAAAAACGCTTCAGTAAAAGATGGCTGATGAAACTGCAAAGTCTACACCTACATCTGGCTCTGCTGAGCAACACAACGGTAACAATGGTTATACTAGACCGCCGGTATTTGATGGTGAAAACTTTGAATACTGGAAAGATAAACTGGAAAGTTATTTTCTTGGTCTAGATGGTGATCTATGGGATCTTCTGATGGATGGTTACAAACATCCAGTAAATGCCAGTGGCGTAAAGCTGACAAGGCAAGAAATGAGTGATGATCAGAAGAAGCTTTTCAGGAATCATCATAAATGCAGAACTATTTTGCTGAATGCTATCTCTCATGCTGAGTATGAGAAGATATCTAACAGGGAAACGGCCTATGACATATATGAGTCCTTGAAAATGACTCATGAAGGAAATGCTCAAGTCAAGGAGACTAAAGCTCTCGCTTTAATCCAGAAGTATGAAGCCTTCAAGATGGAGGATGATGAAGACATTGAAAAGATGTTTTCAAGATTTCAAACTCTTACTGCTGGATTGAGAGTTCTTGACAAGGGATACACCAAGGCTGATCACGTAAAGAAGATCATCAGAAGCTTACCCAGAAGATGGGGTCCTATGGTGACTGCATTCAAGATTGCAAAGAATCTGAATGAAGTTTCTCTGGAAGAGCTTATCAGTGCCTTGAGAAGCCATGAAATAGAGCTGGACGCAAATGAGCCTCAAAAGAAAGGTAAGTCTATTGCATTAAAATCCAATATCAAGAAATGCACTAACGCTTTTCAGGCTAGAGAAGAAGATCCTGAAGAATCAGAATCTGAAGAAGAAGATGAACTGTCCTTGATCTCCAGAAGGCTAAATCAACTCTGGAAGAACAAGCAAAGGAAGTTCAGAGGCGTCAGAAGTTCAAAGAAATTTGAACGTGGAGAATCTTCTGATGACAGAAGATTTGACAAGAAGAAGGTCATGTGCTATGAATGCAATGAGCCTGGACACTTCAAGAATGAATGCCCAAAACTTCAGAAGGAAAATCCCAAGAAGAAGTTTCATAAGAAGAAAGGTCTTATGGCAACCTGGGATGAGTCAGAAGATAATTCAGACTCTGAAGATGAGCAGGCTAACTGTGCGCTGATGGCGACAGAAGATGACGGATCAGAATCTACATCAGAATCAGAGTCTGAAGAGGTATTTTCTGAACTTACTAGAGATGAGTTAGTTTCCGGTCTAACAGAACTTCTGGAATTCAAGTCTCAGATTAGTCTCAAATACAAAAAGCTGAAAAAGCTATTTGAATTTGAAACAAAGAAGCTTGAGTTGGAAAATTCTGAATTAAAAGAAAAACTTTTAAAATTATCCAATAATGTTGGATCTCCTTCTGATTCAGAAAAATCCACTCCTAGTCTAAACCATATTCTGAAAGAATATGATTTAAGTTTCAGGAAGTTCTTATCTAGAAGTATTGGCAGAAGTCAGCTAGCTTCTATGATATATGCTGTGTCTGGAAACAAAAGAGTCGGCATTGGTTTTGAGGGTGAAACCCCATACAAACTTGAACCTGTTGATGAAATGAAATTCACATACAAGCCATTGTATGATCAGTTCAAGTATGGCCACTCCCATGATATTAGGCACACTTCACATGCTCAAAGTTTTCACATAACACACACCAAAAAGCATGTGACACAACCTAGGAAATATCATGAAACTCACATTAAAAATTATCATGCTGTTCCTCCTATTGCTTACAATGTTAAACCCAAGTTCAATCAGAACTTGAGAAAATCTAACAAGAAAGGACCCAAGAAAATGTGGGTACCTAAGGATAAGATTATTCCTATTGCAGATATCCTTGGCTGCAAAAAGGACAAAGCACAACATGTCGTGGTACCTGGACTATGGATGCTTACGACACATGACAGGAAGAAGGTCTATGTTCCAAGACCTGGTGCTTAAGTCTGGAGGAGAAGTCAAGTTTGGAGGAGATCAGAAGGGCAAGATAATTGGCTCTGGAACTATAAAGTCTGGTAACTCTCCTTCCATTTCTAATGTACTTCTTGTAGAAGGATTAACACATAACCTCTTATCTATCAGTCAATTGAGTGACAATGGTTATGATATAATCGTTAATCAAAAGTCTTGCAAGGCTGTAAATCAGAAGGATGGCTCAATCCTATTTACAGGCAAGAGGAAGAACAACATTTATAAGACAGATCTGCAAGATCTTATGAGTCAGAAGGTGACTTGTCTTATGTCTGTTTCTGAAGAGCAGTGGGTCTGGCACAGAAGATTAGGTCATGCTAGTTTGAGAAAGATTTCTCAGATTAACAAACTGGATCTTGTCAGAGGACTCCCTAATCTGAAATTCAAATCAGATGCTCTTTGTGAAGCATGTCAGAAGGGCAAGTTCTCTAAACCTGCATTCAAGTCCAAGAATGTTGTTTCTACCTCAAGGCCATTAGAACTCTTGCACATTGATCTGTTTGGCCCAGTCAAAACAGCATCTGTCAGAGGGAAGAAATATGGATTAGTCATCGTAGATGATTATAGCCGCTGGACGTGGGTAAAATTCTTGAAACACAAGGATGAGTCTCATTCAGTGTTCTTTGATTTCTGCATTCAGATTCAATCTGAAAAAGAGTGTAAAATCATAAAGGTCAGAAGTGATCATGGTGGTGAATTTGAGAACAAATCCTTTGAAGAATTCTTCAAAGAAAATGGTATTGCCCATGATTTCTCTTGTCCTAGAACTCCACAGCAAAATGGAGTTGTAGAACGAAAGAATAGGACTCTGCAAGAAATGGCCAAAACCATGATCAATGAAACCAATATGGCTAAGCATTTCTGGGCAGAAGCAATAAACACTGCATGCTATATTCAGAATAGAATCTCTATCAGACCTATTCTAAATAAGACTCCTTATGAATTGTGGAAGAATAAAAAGCCCAACATTTCATATTTCCATCCTTTTGGATGTGTATGCTTTATTCTGAACACTAAAGATCATCTTGGTAAGTTTGATTCCAAAGCACAAAAATGTTTCCTTCTTGGATATTCTGAACGCTCAAAAGGCTACAGAGTATACAATACTGAAACATTGATTGTGGAAGAATCAATCAATATCAGGTTTGATGATAAGCTTGGTTCTGAAAAACCAAAGCAGTTTGATAATTTTGCAGATTGTGATATTGATATATCAGAAGTTGTTGAGCCAAGAAGCAGCGCATCAGAAGCAGAGCTTCTCAGAAGCAAAGAATCTGAAGATCAAGTATCAGCTTCTCTGGAGAATCTAAGCATTTCTGAAGAACCATCTGTCAGAAGATCATCCAGACTCATCTCTGGTCATTCAGAAGATGTCATTCTTGGAAAGAAGGATGATCCAATCAGAACAAGAGCATTCCTTAAGAACAATGCAGACTGTCAATTAGGTCTTGTATCTTTGATCGAGCCAACTTCTGTTGATCATGCTCTAGAAGATCCAGACTGGATAATTGCTATGCAAGAAGAACTGAATCAGTTTACAAGGAATGATGTTTGGGATCTTGTTCCTAGACCAGATGGATTCAATATAATCGGTACAAAATGGGTCTTCAGAAACAAGCTCAGTGAGAAAGGTGAAGTGGTAAGGAACAAAGCCAGACTGGTGGCTCAGGGTTATAGTCAGCAAGAAGGGATTGACTATACAGAAACCTTTGCACCAGTGGCCAGGTTAGAATCTATTCGTCTATTAATTTCATTTGCCACTCAACATAACATCACTCTCTATCAGATGGATGTTAAGAGTGCCTTCTTAAATGGTTATATAGATGAAGAAGTTTATGTCCATCAACCTCCTGGTTTTGAAGACTCTATGTCTCCTAATCATGTTTTTAAACTAAAGAAATCGTTGTATGGATTGAAACAAGCTCCCAGAGCTTGGTATGAACGCTTAAGTTCTTTCCTTCTGGATAATGGTTTCACTAGAGGAAAAGTGGACACTACTCTCTTTTGTAAAACTTTTAAAAGGGATATTTTAATTTGTCAAATATATGTAGATGATATTATTTTTGGAACATCTAATGCTATACTTGGAAAGGAGTTTGCTAAGTCTATGCAGGCTGAGTTTGAAATGAGCATGATGGGAGAACTCAAGTATTTCCTTGGAATACAAATAAATCAAACATCAGAAGGAACGTATGTTCACCAAACCAAGTATGTGAAGGAACTTCTGAAGAAGTTTAATCTTCTAGACTGCAAAGAAGCCAAAACTCCTATGCATCCAACATGCATCCTAGGTAAGGGTGAGGTAAGTAAGAAGGTAGATCAGAAGTTATACAGAGGTATGATTGGATCTCTTCTATATTTGACTGCTTCTAGACCTGACATTCTGTTCAGTGTTTGTTTGTGTGCTAGATTCCAATCAGATCCTAGAGAATCTCATTTAACTGCTGTTAAGAGAATTCTAAGGTATCTGAAAGGTACTACTAATGTTGGCTTAGTTTACAGAAAATCTAAAGAATACAACTTAGTAGGATTCTGCGATGCTGACTATGCTGGAGACAGAATTGAAAGAAAGAGTACTTCAGGAAGTTGCCAATTTCTTGGAAGTCATTTGATCTCCTGGTATAGCAAGAAGCAAGCAACTATTGCTCTATCAACAACAGAAGCAGAATATGTCGCTGCTGCTGGTTGCAGTACACAGATGCTCTGGATGAAGAGTCAGTTAGAAGATTATCAGATATATGAGAGTAACATTCCTATATTCTGTGATAATACTTCTGCTATATGTTTATCTAAGAATCCTATTCTTCATTCAAAGGCTAAACATATTGAGATTAAACATCATTTCATAAGGGACTATGTTCATAAGGGTGTTATATCTTTAAACTTTGTGGATACAGACCATCAAATGGGCTGATATCTTTACAAAACCCCTGGCTGAAGATAGGTTTAAGTTCATTCTGAAGAACATCAGTATGGATTTATGCCCAGAATGAGAAGATGAGAAGTTCTTACGTATGAGTATCTTCTGAAATGAATGTGGATTTTTTTTTTAATCAGAAGTTCTGATTGAAATCTTTTAGAAATTATGATTCGGTTATTACTAACGTTTCATTGTCTAAGTTGATTCAGAACCTCTTTTAAAGCAAAACAGCTGTAACGTTTTATCTCGGGATGGTAAACCTGTCGTTACTGTTCATGGATAAGCGCGCGTGCAGTTGAAGGGACGCCGACCATAGGTAACTGTGCTAGTCACCTCATTTGTCTTTATTATCTCTCCTCACGTCACGTAACATTAAATGCTTTTCATCATTTACTCTCTTTCAGTTTTCTTTTTATATTCTTCAAACGTTTCTTTTCCCTCTTATATTTCTCTCACTTTGCATTCAGTTTCTTTTTCGTTCTCTCTCTTTGCATTCATATCAAACCCTAGCTGTTCATCATCTGCAAATCCATCATGAACTCTTCATCAAGCCCAGGAAACCATGAAAATGATCAAAACAAAAAGAGAAAAGCTGTTGAAACATCTTCTTCCAAACCCAAAAAGATAAAGATCACCTATGACCCTCTCAAGGTGAATCCATTCGAAGCAAAGTCATCTGGAAACTATTCTAGACGTGTGTTTCAACCCCCTGGTGAAAGCCCTCCATCATCTCCATCTTCTTCCTCATCTTTTTACTTTCAAGACTCAACTTCCTCCTCATCTAACCTTTCCTCTCCCTCAACCCATTCCAAAGAAATCTCTTCATTTTCACCTGCTGAGAATGTTGTCTCTGATAAAGATTATGGAAGATCTGCATCAGAATCAAGTCTCCCTGACCCCTCGCCTGGAAGCCCAAGAAGCAGTCAATGATGCGTTTCACTCCTTCATGGCAAGGAAAACTGCAACTAATGACAGGGTTCAAGACATGCTGGCACAGATTTTGTCTTAGCTAGGGTCTTAGTCTTTGGTCTTAGTAGTTTTCTTTCCTTGTTGCATCTGCTTGTCAAACATCTTCTCATGTAATATCTTTTGATTATCAATGAAAAGTTTCTTTGTTTTTACATTCCAGTGATTTTATTTGTCGTTTTATTCATCTGAATCTTTTGAAATATTCTTTTTGATGTTATGACAAAAAGGGGGAGAAGATAAATGATAAATGATTTGATTAATCTATCAGTTGCTGGGTAAAGCTCCCACACATTTACTAACAAGAACTGCAAGTTCTATATGGTTTAAGTGTTTTGCAGGTATAAAGAAGTGAAGAGAATCTTCAAAGCAAACACAAGAAGCAAAACCATAAGAAGTGTTATTCTGTAAAAAGAATAAACTCATGGAAACTGAAGCAAGCTAAGTGCTGTCAAGCTTCAGAAATCAGAAGCAAGAAAGAAGAACAAATCAGAAGCACTGATAATAGAATTTGATCCATATTTGTCTATTTGCTCTGACAAAATTCTATTTGCTCTGATACATTATTTTAGCCTATATGGCTCTGATACATATCATGTGTTCTAATATACATTTTATGTTCTGACTCGTTCATGCTGACTTTTGTCGTTTAGTTTTTGTTCTGTAACATTTCTGGATGTAGAGATGCTCTGATGATGCTCTGGTACATTCAACAATGTTCTGATACAAATCTAGCATGAAGTGATGTTGGTAGAAATTCAAAGTTCTGAAGCTATCCGAGGGAAGCAGAAATAAGAAGCTGTGAATGTTCTAAAGATCCAGAAAACTCAAGTTCTGAAGCTGTCCTAAATGGAAGCAGAAATCAGAAGCTGTGAATGTTCTGAAGATCAAAGAAATTCAAGTTCTGAAGCTGTCCTAAATGGAAGCAGAAATCAGAAGCTGTGAATGTTCTGAAGATCAAAGAAATTCAAGTTCTGAAGCTGTCCTAGATGGAAGCAGGAATCAGAAGCTGTGAGTATTCTAGGGATCTAAAGAAATTCTAGTTCTGAAGCTGTCCAATGGAAGCAGAAGTCAGAAGCTATGAATTCTCTGAAGACAGAAGCTTATGTGATCGTCTCTACCGAAATAATCAGGGAAGTCTTTTATTAAAGTTCTTCGAGTATTTATTTCAGGGGGAGATTATTTATCTCAGGGGGAGATTGTTAATCTCAGGGGGAGACATATTCATATGCTTATGCTATAGCTGTGTAATTTGTCTTTTGCCGTCTGCTCTTTCTGATCGCAAATTCATATCATTTATATATGTTTTTGTCATCATCAAAAAGGGGGAGATTGTTAGAACAAGATTTGTTCTGATCAATTATCTTAGTTTTGATGATAACAATAATATGAATTTTGCTTAAGATAATATGGTACTCTAATCCAATGCAATTTCCTTTTCAGGAAATATATAAAGAGTATGCATAATTCAGCGCTCAGAAGCTTTGTCTCAAAGGGTTCAGCATGCAACATCAGAACATGGTCTGGCAAGACATCAGAAGATGGTCGAAGCAGAATCAGAACATGGGTCTATGGAAGCATCAGAAGAACATGAGATCAGAAGCACTGAAGTTCTGATGGTATCACGCACAGAAGCACTTCAAGGTCAGAAGATCAGAAGATGCTTTGCACCAAGCTGTTTGACTCTGATGATATTCAAACGTTGTATTCACAAACATCAGATCAGAAGGAAGTACAAGTGGCAAGCTACGCTGACTGACAAAAGGAACGTTAAAAGCTATTAAAGGCAACGTCAGTAGACACAGCGTGAACAAGGCTCGAGGTAGTTGACAAAAGCGTATAACATTAAATGCGATGCTGTACGGAACACGCAAAGCATTAAATGCACTCAACGGTCATCTTCTCCAACGCCTATAAATATGAAGTTCTGATGAGAAGCAAGGTTAACGATTCTGAACAAAACAACTCATATTAACTTGCTGAAACTCTGTTCTACTCAAAGCTCGGAATCTTCATCTTCATCAAAGCTCACTACATTGCTGTTGTAATATATTAGTGGGATTAAGCTTAAACGTTAAGAGAAATATCACAGTTTGTGATTATAGCTTTTAAGAAGCAATTGTAATACTCTTAGAATTGATTACATTAAGTTGTAAGGAACTAGAGTGATCGTGTGGATCAGAATACTCTAGGAAGTCTTAGAGGTTATCTAAGCAGGTTGTAACTAGAGTGATCGTGTGGATCAGAATACTCTAGAAAGTCTTAGAGGGTATCTAAGCAGTTGTTCCTGGAGTGATCAGTGTGTGATCAGAAGACTCTGGAAGACTTAGTTGCTGACTAAGTGGAGAACCATTGTAATCCGTGCGATTAGTGGATTAAATCCTCAGTTGAGGTAAATCATCTCTGCGGGGGTGGACTGGAGTAGTTTAGTTAACAACGAACCAGGATAAAAATAACTGTGCAATTTATTTTTATCTATCAAGTTTTTAAAGCTACACTTATTCAAACCCCCCCCCCCCTTTCTAAGTGTTTTTCTATCCTTCAACCAACACCTTTAAGGTCAATTATTGGTGGGGAAAAGAGATTTTTAGAAGTTGATTTGAACAATCTTCCAGCTGATCCAGGAGAGAGGAAACAAATTTCACGTTATCATCCAAATGACCGAGATAACATTCGAAGAGCTTATTTGCAAAAAGGACCTTGTCAACCAAGAGAGCATGATTTCCCAAAAAAAAAATGGACCTCTTTTTAGGAAGTTTAATCCTGATTGGTTTTTAGAATTTGGAAACTGGTTAGAATATAGTATATCAAAAGATGCTGTATTTTGTTTATGTTGTTATCTCATGAGATCCGATATTGGAGAACAAAAAAGTAGTGATGCTTTTTCGATTGACGGTTTTTCAAATTGGAAGAAAAAGGAAAGGTTGGATATACATGTTGGAAATTTTAACAGTGCTCACAATCAAGCTTGGAGAAGTTGTGAGGCCTTAATGAATCAAAAACAACATATTGTAGTTGCTATCAGTAAACAATCAGACTTAATGAAAAGAGAATATAGGATTCATTTGACTTCAGTAATTGATTGTTTTCGATACCTATTGAAGCAAGGATTGGCATTTCGTGGACACGACGAGTCAATTAATTAAAAAAATAAAGGTAATTTTCTTGAGCTTATTCATTTAGTTTCAATACATGATAAAGATTTTGATATGATTCTAAAAAATGCTCGTGGGAATCTTAAATTAATGTCACCTTCAATTCAAAAGGACATTGTGACAGCTGCAGCTTGTGAGACCTCAAAAGTTATTGTTGATAGTGTTAGATATGATTTCTTTTCCATTTTAATTGATGAATCTCGAGATACATCAACTAAGGAACAAATGTCTGTTGTTTTGCATTATGTTGATAAAAAAGGAAGTGTCATTGAGCGGTTTCTTGGTCTTGTTCATGTTGCAAATATAAGTGTTATATCCTTAAAATTAGCATTGGAGTCATTGTTTGCAACACATAATTTAAGTTTGTCAAGAGTGCGTGGACAAGGTTACAATGGGGCTAGTAATATGCAAGGTGAATTTAATGGACTGAAAAGTTTGATCTTGAAAGAAAATTGTTCTGCATTCTATGTTCATTGTTTTGCTCACCAACTTCAATTAGCACTTGTTGCTGTTGCCAAGAAGCAAGTTGATGTTGGTTGTTTTTTTAGTTTGGTTAACAATGTATCTAACATTGTTGGAGGTTCATGTAAACGCCAAGAGATTCTTAGAGAAAGTCAAATGCTTAAAGTTCAAGAAGCTTTATTGAATGGTGAAATTTCTAGTGGTTCTGGATTTAATCAAGAAGCTACATTGAAACGTGCCGGAGATACAAGATGGGGCTCATATTATGGTACATTACTTAGCTTGATCTCTTTGTTTACTTCAGTAATTGATGTCCTCGAATTTGTTGAGGAAAATGGCTCATCATCAGATTAACAAATTGAAGCTTGTCACTTATTGAAAAGTATAGAGTCTTTTGAATTTATTTTTAACTTGCACTTGATGAAAAATATATTTGGAATTACTAATGATTTATCTCAAGCATTGCAAAGAAGTGGTCAGGATATTGTAAATGCTATATCATTAGTTAGAGTTTGCAAAGGCAGGTTATAAAGTATGAGAGATAATGGTTGGCATACTTTACTAAATGAAGTATCATTATTTTGTGAGAAGCAAAATATTAGCATTCTAAATATGGTTGATGCACTCATTACACAAGGAAGATCGAAGCGTAAAGCTCAAAAAATTTCAAATCTACATCGTTTTCAAGTTGAGTTATTTTATGAAGTGATTGATAGACAACTTCAAGAGCTTAACAATAGATTTACCGAGGTGAACACTGAGTTGCTTCTTTGTGTAGCAAGCTTAAATCCAAGAGATTCATTTTTTGCATTTGATAAGGAGAAGTTGATTCATTTGGCTAAGTTTTATCCATCAGAATTTTCTCATGTGGAGCTTATTGTGCTTGATAATCAGCTTGAGACTTTTATCATAGATCTTCGGTCTGATGATAAATTTTCAAAGTTAATTGGAATCACTGAACTTTCTGAAATGTTGGTGAAAACTAAAATGCATATTGTGTATCCAATGATATACTTACTTGTGAGGTTAGCTTTGATTTTACCTGTGGCAACTGCAACTGTTGAAAGATCTTTCTCTGCCATGAATTTTGTGAAGAATGGTTTGCGCAATCGTATGGGAGATGAGTGGTTGAATGATTGTTTAGTTACATATATAGAGAGTGACATATTTGATGAAGTGGAGAATGAAAAAATCATTGAACATTTTCGAAATATGAAAACTTGTAGAGGACAATTGTAAGCTTTTTTGTATTTTAACTTTTTTTTGTCTTTATATTATGTATTTTAGAATAATTTGAAATATTTTTCTTAAGTCAAAATATATTCATTATTTTTAAGCCCCCACCATAGAAAAGTTCCGGATCCGCCACTTATCAAGATTCAATTGATATGTTAACGAATCAATGACTTCAAACACAATTTTTATCATGGGGGTAAATTCACTACACTTTTCAGAATGAATGATCAAATATGGGCTTGTCTTCAACAATTCGATTACTTGAATCACATTTCATGGTATATATGATTTCGATTATTTAATGAAGATTTTGATGCATAAAAGGTTAACAAATACTTTAGAACATTTTTTATTTCATCTAAACCTAATCTTTAGAAACGTGTATAACATGAGACACGTGGTACATTATTGCAATAATAAATATTGACATTGAAATATGAGTTAAAAGGTAGTGCACTGACAGTGTAAAATAATTTTACACTGTCATCCAATAGAAAATCATAAATGTGCCATGTCATTAAAATTTTTTTTAAATAAAAAAATGGTTTAATTGGATACATGGGTGGTGATTGGTTGACAGTGCATCACCCCTTTTCTCTTGAAATATATAAAAATTATTATTTATTTTTTTAAAGATTAAAATATTATATATATTCCCAAAAAAACAATCCCATACAATGAAACCCGACGGGTCGAGCACAAATCATTATTTTCTTTCATTTTAATATATTTCTCATGATCTAAATTGTATTCTGTTTTTTCTTTGTACGGTAACCAAAATTTCTTGTGTATGTTAATGTTGTTTCTGTCCAGTCCTTCAATTAGCTGTAACCATAATACAACGAAACAAAATTACTGACTATATGAATGGTTTATTTGAATGAATGAGGTAAAAAGCATTTATGCATGATATCATGTTTTATTCATGGATAACTGCACATACATTTAACTATCACTACTATTTGATATTTATATCTTGAAATACCTAAAATTTTATTTATTAAGTTTTTTTATATAATATTTAAGTATAAGCTCTTATTAAGTAAGATTTCTTTTTCATGACAACAAATTAAGTTTTTTTTTTTCTTTCTGCATTATTAAGTTAGTTGTTTATCCATATTAGAGTTAAATATAGATTTCTCCTTTAAAATATATTAATTTTGATTTTTAATTCTTTGAACTTTATTTCATTTAAATTTTTTATCATTAAGTTTAATCTAAAATTAAAAATAAAATAAAAAACATCATGTTGCATTTTCCAAGCTAATTTTTAAAATAAAATGTAATTATTAAAAACCTTAATAACTTACCCGTAATGCTAGAATCTTTTTGATATTGGTTGGCTCACTCTTTCTTTGGGTTGGTTATTTGATATTGTTTGCAGTTTTTCTTTTCACTCTTTCTTATCTCAGGTAAGAAATGAATTGCATTAATTAATAATTTAAATTATTTTCTGTTTCCCTTGTAAATATAATTTTTAATGTGAAATTATAGATAAATTAATAAAAATTAAAAACTAATTAATCATATTCTTAAACTTGTAATTAGTTAGAACATGCAACATAAACTTTTGTAAAAAAATAAAGATTAAAATTGGTATTGAAAAATTTAAAGGGATAAGTTTGAATCTTAAAAAATATCTAAAATAAATTTGATATATTTTATCAAAATATAATAAATATTCATGTATTATTTCTACGCCAGTTTTATTCATAAATATTTTTTATTAATATGGAAAATGTAAGATGGTCTCTAAATTTTTCAATTGTTTGATTTTGGCCCCATGTTTCAATTGCTTGATTTTGGTCTGAAGTTTTCTAACGGATTGATTTTGGTCCTCTAAGTTTTAATTTGACCTCTCAAATTTGTTCCCTTTTGTATTTAATAGTTCCCTAATAACATGTAGACTAGATTTTTTTTCTTTTTCTTATTATCTTTTCTTTTCTTTTTTTAATTTTTCCCTCTATAGTTAAGCTTTGAATGTAATATTTTGAAAATCTCAAATATTTTATTTAACTTATAATATACAGACAAACATGCAATATCTCTTATACAAAAATGAAATTCTATATAACTAATAGGATTGCTAAACTTTGAAACTTTATGTTTAGATATGAGAAAACTAAATTCAATGATAAAGAACAATCAAACAATAATGTTTTGGTTCGTCAAGTTTGGGCCTATAATTTGGAGAATGGGTTTCTTCTCATTCGAGTAATTCTACACAAGTTTCCTTACATTTCGATGGATACTGAATTTCCAGAAGTTATTTATAAATCTAAAGAGGACTCCGCTCTACTATACCACCTTTTGTCGTCGAGACCCTTTAAATGACTATAATTATTTAAAGGCTAATGTTGACGATCTTAAGCTCATTCAACTCGGTCTTATTTTATCTTATTCAAAGGGTAACCAGTCTATGAACCGCGTCGTTGGAAAATCGCATCAAGCCGGATCAGATAAGTCTATTGACACGGCAAGTGTTCATCAAAATTATTGATATTTATTTTATTAATAAGAAAATAAAATTAAACAAACATGTTGGAGTTTTATTTGGTTTAGAAATGTAACAAATATTGACATTGAAATATATAAAAATCAATTATTTTCTTTTAGTTTAGTATATTTTTCTCATGATTTAAATTCTATTCTGTTTTTTCTTTTGTACGTTAACCAAAATTTGGCGTGTAGGTTAAACGTCATCCAATTCATAGTGAGAGAGTATTTACCAAACACGAGAGTACAAAATGAAAACATATTTGAAATCCTTACAAAATACAACTGAAATGTTAAGATTGGTACATAACATTTTTGCCAAATTTGCTTTTGGAATGGTGCAATCTACAAATAACTTGGTTTTTCTATTTAAAAGAATATGATTCTATTGCTTCACTCTCTAGTGATGATTGCTGTCAATGCCTATTAATGTTATTACTGTCCAATCCTTCAACTAGTTGTACCCATAATGCAGCAACACAATGAAACAACAGAGTTTAACAACCTACAACATATAGAAATGAGTTTTTTTCCATAAATTTAAGGAGTTTGAGGCTTAATAGGATTTCCAATGCTATGATGATGAAGTGGATCTGGACCTGTTGGAACCTTCCTCAACTCTCCAATCACTTCCTACTTCATCGCTTTCTTATCCTTCAAACTAGACAGCATCTGCATAAAAACACAGTTAAGAACTAAACAAAATTTTATGCTAGAGGCCAAAAATAGTGTGAAAACAAACCTTCCTGTTATGACTAAGTTTGAGACTCCATTAGCATCAACGCATGCATATGAAGAACTACAACCTACAAGAAAGACATTTCATATACAGCGACGTTTCATCGAAGACTTCCACGTCAAGGGATTCCAGGGCCGACTAAGAGTAAGTGTCACAAGGAAAAAGGTCCCATAACGAAGAATCGGAACATTAAGTACAGAACTGATAGACCCTTTTTTCCTCGTCTATAGCCTATAGGCAATCCCCGAACAATTCTACCAAGCCATATATGTTTTGTTATTGGAACTGGTAAACCCTTAAGAATGACAGAACCATGACGTGCATTATGACATTACCATTTTGAATTTTTTTTGCATATTGGATACATTTTGAGAGTGACAGACAGACAGACCTATCTTTTGGTACAATCACTTTGCAGACCTATTATTGTTGTCAACATGTACATATACTTGCCTCACACCTGATAAATAAATCCATAAATATGAGTCTTAAACTATAGAGTTACTCCGACTTAAAAGTTTAGATTTCCATCAGGTTTTGTATATCCAAAAACAAAATACATCATATTGCTTGCAAATTCCTAGTTGGCGAGCCGATCTGGCTTTTCATAAATTAGCAATGTAACCATATCTACTTGGTAGTGTCCTGAACAAACAAAAAGTAACAGCAACAAACATAAATTAGGTACAACAGAAATCGTCATAGTACCATCAAGCTACAATCAACCCCAATGGTCAAAAAACACTACTATTTGATATGAAATGTATAATGATATGCAAAATTAATTAGTATATCTAATTGACTTAGATGAAACACCTATAGTCACAATGTAGGCCAATGCCATAGTCTTAAATTTGACATAAATAATAAAATGCGCACTGCAATCATTGTTTCCAGCATCTCATGAATTTTTTATTGATGCACTGAAAAGCAGGAACATTGACCCGCTAATGATATGTTCAAAATGTTCTTAGTTTACTTAAAGGATAAAAGATATGGTTTTTCCATAAAAAATACAAAACCTCAAGGTTATGAAGTACAAATAGGAAGTTGTAGAAAGATACATATATTACTGATATAGATTGATATCTCTACCTTGTACTAGCTGATTTTCCAGCACCCATGATGGGATTGGTCCCATACGCAATGACCAAAACTCGGGTATATTAAAATTCAAATTGAGGATGCAACAACACTAGGTTGTGTCCCATAAACCCTCTATGCAACTCTCTCAGCCCCTTGTAAGCTTTGTGGGGTGCACTGTTGGGTGCATAACAAGATACAAGTTTCGTTCAAATGAAATCATGGTGTGAAATAACCAAAATGATGGTGCGAGCGTGGATTATTTTGAGGAAGAACAACATGTGTGAGAAGAATGGCGTAGATTGGTCTGAGTTCATGAGGCTTGGGCTTGACCTTAACAACTTTCTTGCTACCGGTGAAATTTAAAATAATGTAGTTGTTATTCAGTTTGACAAAGTGAAAACATTTCAAGTTTTGTAATTATTTATCTCATGCTTTTGGTTCAAAATTCAACAACATTTTGCATTGTAAATTAATATTATATACTGCTACAGATTATGTTGAAGTTGTTATATAGTATTTGTAGACAAAATATGCATACAAAACTGTATGAATTGTGCTTGCTTGGTGTTTACTATTAAATTCTGGTTGATACTAATGAATTTGCATTATCAATACATAGGATTAACTGAATTATTATTAATTGAAGGTGTTTAGTATTAAGAAAGAGAGAAATAATAATTGAGGGTGGTAACTTCTCAATAATTATGGTCGAACGATTAACTGAATTGCCAATAAGAATTATGCCATATACAAATCATAGTAAATAAGCAATAGATGCATGGATCACATTTGCTTATTTGAAATAATAAAATTAGCCTTTAACCTGTTCTCACAGATTTCCACACTACCGCGAAATACCATCAAAATAATTATAGTAATAATAAAATTCTGTTTTTAATTAAGAAAATTTCTTTATCCACCTCCCTATGGGGCTCACCCCCAGCGAAAACCCCTAAATACCCCTGCTTCGGAAATGCATTTCCGAAATAATTTTTTTTAAATTTTTTTTTCAGAATTCGGAAATGCACTTCCGAAAACATCAAATGGGGGGTGTGTTCGGAGATGCATTTCCGAAAACACCCATTTTTAGAGATTTCGGAAGTATACTTCCAAAAAATACTTACCCAGAGCAACAAACATTCCTTTTCCTCTTCGCTAGCAGTAAGCAGATCCAGAAAGGTTGGCCAGCATTTCTCTGCACTTTCTACCTAATTATTAGCTCTTGCACCACTCAAGACAATAGATTCTATATGAAATCTGAAAAAAAACTCCATCACAGTTGCATAATAATCACTACAGATTAGAACTATATCTAAAGGGATTAGCTAGAAAACAAAATGTAAAACTAAGATTGTATATTGTTAATCCATCAAATACTCCCAACAACAACAACATCATCATTGTACATTAAACATGTTAGAGGAGAACAACAACAAAAATCAAAGAAGTATAACAAAAGGGCTTTCGGAAGTTATGTTTTTTTCATGAAAATTTCTTCACCCACCTCCCAACCTTCTTGCCCACCCCTGGTGAATTTACCACAATACCCCTTGTTTCGGAAGTTCATTTCCGAAACTGTACTTTTTTTCTTAAAAAAGGTGTTTTCGGAAATGCATCTTCGAAAACGTGTTTTTTTTAATATAAAATATTGATTTCGGAGATGCATCTCCGAAATAAAGTTACTTTTTCAGAAAATGTGGTGTTTCGGAAGTTCATCTCCGAACGCACCCCCCTTGGGGAATTCGGAAATGAACTTCCGAAAATATGTCTGGACAGAAGAAAATGAAAAACAACAATAATTCGCTTTATTTAATCGGGTGAAGATTACAACGATAATATTACATATAATTAAAGTTACATATTGTTGATCACAGGTAGGTGGGGATGAGTCAACATTTTGATAACATCGTCCGCCGATCTTTGAAGTTTCGCGTCCAACTCGATCGGGCCTTTCGAAGAAAATCGGTCGAACGTTGTCCACAAAACCGCCAAATCTTCGTCGTTCTTGATCTCAAAAGGTGTGAACTTAATGCCTCCCTCGTCGTTAAGCGATGGCGAGCGGTACTCAAGCTTGACAACCTTTCGATTCTCGGGATAGTGCAAAAGCGTGTTGAGCGACGGTATCAACTCCGCAAACGGCGTGTCGCGCGAGAAGCGAAATTGAAACGGCATCGGGTAGCCGGTTTCAAAGTAGACGAATGCTAGGTGGGGGTAGGTTTGTGTCATTTGTGTTTTGTGGTGTGGAGAGGATGAAGAAGAGTGTGTATTTATAGACTTATTGGAGCATTGATGGCCTAACAAACCTTATCCTGCCTCACGGGACATTTCGGAAATGAACTTCCGAAAATAGGAGGCAGACTAGCATATTTCGGAAGTTCATTTCCGAATTATGCAGAAACAGACATAAATTTTGCATTTTGTTGATTGCTTAGTGTGTTGTCTAAATTGAACATATGGAATTGACATTAACCATAAATTAGACAAGCAAGTCATAAAACATAATTATATTATAAATGTATTGAATCGGTCCGATTTTACATGATAAACAACAATACATACAAAAAACGATCCGGAACAAACTAAAATTCACCGAACCAATCGGTGGATCCTAAGTCCAAAATAGGCTCATTCTTCGACCGCTCTCTATTTTGCTCGCGCTCTTGGCTCATCATTTCTTCAAACTCCGCCATTCTTGAAACAAAAGGATCCGGCCAAGTCTCCGCCTCATTTGAACGATGTGCGGTCCATTGACAACAAGTAGCCGGTATAGGACACCCCGGTTTCAAAAACACTTGGACGAAGTGCCGCGATCGTAGATACCCGATGCATATGATTCGGCCCGACGAGTCCAATGGCGGTCGACTATGAAGTGGAAAGAAAGTCTCACATAGTCCAAACCTCGTCAAATCGACGCATACAATATCATATGCACTTGCTATGAGATGACTCATATCGGGGAATGACATCCACTTCGAGACCGGAGCGATACCGGTAAGTGGTGGAACAAGTGAATCATGAATTTTTGCAAACTTTTCTTGATTTTCATATAGTCGGCCGTAGATGTCCCGATACGAAGTCAACTCCGCAAGAAGTTCCCGTCGGACTAAAGTGTGATTATTTTCCCCTTTACCGAGCAAACCCGCAACGGCCCGATATCCACAATTGCCGTCTCCTCCAACATCAACGATGTTATCGATATATTTGTGCATAAAAAGTGGCATCTCATCAATGTAGACAATGGGTGATTTTTTTATCGGCGGTGTGCGAGGTGGCTTCGAAATACGGGCACCTTTGTTACCACTACCCTTGGACTTAGGTGTCTCATGAATTTCCGGTAACGATGCATCAACATGTTCAAAGTAGGAAGGAGATCGTTTTGTTGATGTCTAGAAGAGGAAGCCTATACTTGTTTGTCTTGTACGTCGAATCCATGACTAGAACGGTTGGAAATGTGTTGAACAATTTGATACTTTCGGGATGAGTCCAAAAAATATCACGCACGGTAACTTTGTCCTCGGAGGTTCAGAAGCTTGAAACATAATTGTTATCGCCTAGAAGTTTCAAAAGTTGTTGCATTTCCGACCGATGGCCCATATTCAAAACCTTGAGATTGTGCCGTTCATTGTAAACTTGCTTGATATTTGAAACGCTATTCGGTTTCTTACGCTTCAAATCGGCAAGTATGTTGCGAGGCGCCACTTTGACTATCGTTAGGTCCGATATCACATTTCTCTCTTCGCGGGACAAACGACACGCCATTGGATGCCCGTGTAACTTGACATCCAAGGCATGATTATGCATTCCACAAATTACGGTTAACCGCCATAAATCATCAACCCTCCGAGTAGCACGCAACTTAAAGGGACACCCGCACTTTCTCGACCCCGTGTCCTCGTGTTTTAGCACCCGGTTTGATTGTACATAACTACCACCCCGTTCGCAATTCAAAACAACGAAAGCTTTCCGCCTACTATTTCCGTTGTCCGACCTTAAAATAACAATTGCAAATCCATTTTTGTTAGCTTCCTTCCGAACCCAATCAAGCAATTCTTCGCGACCGCCGAAGCTCCGATCAATTGTAAAATGTTGCCGAACATCGACCGCATTGATCATAGGAGTAACGTCAATAACCGGATCGTTATTATCGTTGACAATTTCTGGAACTAATACTCCATCGTCTTGCACAATGTTGTCCGGATGCACCATACCTAACAAATGAATAAATTATCAAAAGTTGGCCAAAACTGTTTTTTTTACTGCCAGGCCTATTTTCGGAAGTTCATTTCCGAAATATGTTAGGTAACATATTTCGGAAATGAACTTCCGAATTATATCAGTGTTCAGCAGAATTTTGTTGAATCAATGTAGTGAAATAGGGAATGAAATAAGTGATGTTTACCTGAAATTGTAGCTTTCTATGCTCGCTTTAACGTGATCAACGGTTTGAAACTTGATTTTAGGACGAAAAATGGATGGAGATTGATTGGGTTTTGGAGAGGGTTTGGAAAAGTGTTGGAGAAAAATGATGAAATAGTGAAGGAGGGAAATTTGTATATGCAGAAATATTTTCGGAAATGAACTTCCGAAAATATTAACGGTTTTGACATTTTCGGAGGTTCATTTCCGAAGACAAAAAAAATTCAAAAAAAAAAGCGCTTCGGAAGTTCATTTCCGAAGCAGGGGTAGTTTTGGTTTTTCGCTGGGGGTGACCCCCATAGGGAGGTGGAAAAAGAAAAATTCTTTTTTCAACCATGGAAGTTGTTCTAGGTATACATTTTTCGGAAGTATATTTCCGAAATTCCCAAAAATGGGGGTTTTCGGAAATTCATCTCCGAAAACACTCCAATTTCATGTTTTCGGAAGTGCATTTCCGAATTCTGGAAAAATTTTGAAAAAAAATTACTTCGGAAATGCATTTTCGAAGTAGGGGTATTTTTGGATTTTCACCAGGGGTGACCAAGAAAGTAGGGAGGTCTATAAAGAAATTTTCTTAATTAAATTAGTGTAAGCAAATATCATTCAACAAATGAAAAGGTAAGACAATAAACATCACATACAGATATCAAAAAATAAAATAAATTAAATTATAAAGATATTATGTGAAAAAACAAATAAACATACTATCTTTAGTAAACTATTACATTTAAATTTAACATTTAAATGTTATTTAGTAGAGATGCGATCTCTTCAGTTCCCAAATTACCACAAACAGGGCCGGCCCTGTACATGTGCAGGATGTGTTACAGCACATGGCCTTAGGAGGCCCCAAATTTTTAAAAAGTCCAATTTTTTTCATAAATATTAACTGAAATAAATAAAATGTTATACTAAAAATCCAATAAATAAAAAATGCTAGAATAAAAACTATATATATATATATATATATATATATATATATATATATATATATATATATATAATTGTATTTATATTTTAAATTTGGGCCAATTTTAAATAAAAACGGGGCCTCATCGTTGATTGGGTCGGCCCTGACCACAAAGTTGGCATCTTTCCATGTTTTTGCAGAAAAAATTCCCCGCCTCAGAATATGTTTGGAACATTTTCTCATGTTTCCTCGCCTTTGGACCCAGTATTTTCTCATGTTTCTGCAGAAAATTATTCCTCGCCTTTGGACTCGGTATATGTTTGGAACATTCCCCCATGTTTCTATAGAAAAACAATTCTCGCCTTTGGACTTAGAATATATTTGGAACATTTTAACATATTTCCGCAGAAAAATATTCCAGATCCCGACTTCTTTGTACTCTATGTTTGCACATTATTAAAAAATTTCTTCCGTGAAATGTTCAGGAGAGTATAAGCATCAAATTTGGATCAGGGTCTGCACTCATTTTCTTTTTTATACCGACGAACATCTCTCTCTAATGGTCAACTGGATCTGGTGTTCCCAGGTCGTCGGGTGATTCCCATGGATCAGAGTTTTTCTTCATAGTTAATGTAAGGTTGCTTGCTCCCTACTCAGCAAGTATTTCAAACTAAAGGTTTCCTTGATCCCCGAGTTCTCTCGAAACATGTAGTCCTACGTCAATCCTCTTTTGAAGATCCAACACTTCAATCCTTCGTCTGAGCACCCCACAACCACTAGCACTTTGGTAAAATGGTCAATTTACCCGCACATGATTTTTTTTACCTTGAGTGATCAAAATGAGCATGAACATGGTTGTGGGTCTATTTTTTGGATGGTGAAGTGAGCGGTGAAAGCTTCACAAAGAACAGTCCAGGAATATATGCGGAATATATGCTCCCATCAGGAAGGGACTTGAACTAAGCCATTGTCGATCCATTAATAATTAAAGCAAAGAGCTATGATTTTACATTCTCATAAGTGTGGTAGTAGTCTTGATGGTCGTCCACATGCTCGAGGTGTTTGTCCTGATTCCTGGTCTCGTCTTAGCTTAGGAGCTTAAGTTGCTTCTCCAGTAATCTTAGAATCCTATAATCGATTGGGCATGAGGGTTTCTTTTTCACTCTGAGATTGGAGCGTCTTTTTCACAACTTTCCCATATCTAGGGAAGATGGACTTCTAGAGGAGTAAGCATACCTCTTCCCCTCCCCCTTCGAGATCAAGGAAATGGGTTCTATGTCTACGGTGTCGTCGTAGGCCTCTAGATCTCTTCTTGGTGAGTTTCCTCCTTAGAGGGCTCCGGTTCACGAATGATGTCTTGGTTCCTTCGGGATGTCGCCTCTTGTAAGTAATTATTTTTCGGGTTTTTGTGTTGGAAGCACTCTTCAGTCTCGACTATTATTTTTGCAAAGGCCTGAAAGTTCTATTGTTGCACGATGTTGTAAACATTGTTCAGTAGATCAATAGCTCCACGCACTCCAAGATTAGATTGTTGCACTTGAAATTCGGGAATTATTTCTTGTCCACGTATCGCAAGTAGTAGTGGAGGTATAAACGAAGGCTTCCCCTAGGGAAATGTGGCGTGGAACCGAGGAACATAAGAGATTAGAGTACTCTATGAATTGCCCTAGGTTGGACAAGATCTTTCCGCAAAAGATAGGATAAAGATGTTACTAGGACTTGATCATCTTCTCTTTAAGGAAGAAGTGGTGGATTAGTCGCTTCAAGAGTAGAAACAACAACTTGTCGTTGAATGGAAGAGCGAGTACCTTAGATGCCACTGTTGTTTATGAATCTGAAGAAGATTTGCTTGAGAGGAGGTTAAATTTGTAGAAATTTGTAGGAATCAGAAGTCAATTCTCACAAACGACCAACGTTGATGGGTAAACAAGAAGGAAAAACTTATTGCAATGGAGATAGGGCTAACCTCCAAGGTTAGCCCCCAACGTTCAAGTTAGTATGATAGTAAAAAGTGATGTGAGAGTGACAATGGATTTGAATAATAGAGAAATGGTACACTTTCCCCATTTAAATATGAGAAGCAATTGGTAATTGAAAGAACGGTGTGTGATGTGGATCACGATTAGTCATAAAATTGATCTAGACGGTCAGTAGGAATTCTGTACATCCGTACATGGAATTTCCCGTGGAGTAGAGAAAAAAGGGTCTACGTATTTGGCGCCTTATTTTTTCTTAACTATTAGACCTTACGGGGGATCAATAAAATTTATTTTTCCAACCTTCTCCAAATATGAATCTTATTGGCATCGAAGATCGGTTCTTCAACAGAGCTAATTTTTGTTTATTGTTTGTTTGTAGTTGCCGTGAACCTCCACCTAAAATAGAAGTTTTTGGTTTTTATTCTGTTCACTTTCGTCGGGTTTACCCTTATCCTCTTTAGCGATCAAACTTCAACTTGAGTTCCCAACCTATCGTTATTGTCTTCTAAAAGGTGAACGACATTCTTCAAGTTCTAACTAGGGTTAAGCTGTTGTGTTGTGTCAGATTTTTTTGGATGGTGGTGTTGATTTGGGTCTTTAGTTCATACGATAATCGATGTACTTAGCTATGATTCCAATCTTCCTCATTCGTATTGGTTGGAGGGCTGTTGTCTTCAAAACCCCTTTAGGGTTGGTTAAAAAGCTTTGGTCAATGGTGGTTGCAACTACTGCATCGATAGCTTTGGGGTTGTTATCTCACATGGTTATGCTTTGAATGGATAATATGCTTGATGTTATTGTGGCATGAAGTTGATGGTACGTGGATCAAATTTTGTGTTGGTGTTTAGTCTATTCGCCAACTTTTAAACTCAAGTTGAGACTCTTAGACGACCACTCTTTACTTTTTTCCTTTAACCTCTTCGTCTAAGGAGCCATTCAGGAATGCACGTTTCACATCCATCTGACAAATGTGTCAGTTTTTCATGTTTTCTAGACCAACAACCAACATGATTGTTTCAATCCTTGCAACAGGTGCAAAACTTCATCGAAGTCAATTCCTTCTTTCTAAAGAAATCTTTTCGCCACAAGTCTTGCCATGTGTCGAGTTACTCTCCTTTAGGATTACACTTCACCTTGTATACCCCTTTATATCGATTGCTTTCTTGCCTCGAGGAAATTCGAAAAGCTACCAAGTGTTGTTGACTTCAATGAACTTTAGTTCCTCATTCATAACTTTCATCCACTTCGAATCCTTCAATACCTCAGCTGCATTGACTGGTTTCAACATCTGCATAGAAAGCATAGTGTACCAGCTCACCTTCATCATCGACCACATCATCTGATGTAATCACACATTCTTGCAACTTTACAGGCATGCGTCTTGTTCTTTGAGGTCTACTTGGTTGCTTTGATATGAAGGTTTTCTCTGATTCGACCAACTTCTTTCTTGCTGATTCCGACCAGTCGAATTATTGTATCCTCTTCTACCTTTATTGCCATTTCAACTTCCTTTGCCTTTCTTTTCTTTTGCTGTCTGAGCATGCAAAGCCACATCGCTCTTTGACTTTTCTACAGCTCTTTCAGTCATTCTTTATTAATGAGATTCAAGCATCCCTTGAAGCTCTTGCTTTGTCAATGTCGACAAATCTTTCGACTCTTCTATGGCTACCACCACGTGGTCGAACTTTGGAGTCAATGACATCTAGATCTTTGCACAATTGATCTTGATGTCAGCACTTCTCCATATACCTTGATCTGATTCACCAATTTTGTAACCTTAGTGAAGAAATCAGTTATGATTTCACTTTCTTCCATCTGAAGGAGTTCATACGTTCTTTTATGAGTTTGTAACCTCACCTCTTTCACCATTTCAACGCCTCCAAATGATTTCTCTAGAATTTCTCATACTTCTTTTGTTGATTCAACATCACTCAACTTTTCAAAATTATCCGGATCAACGTATTGATGAATTATAAAGAGATTTTTATAATTATTCTTCTTCTTCAATTCTTTGTGTGCAGCCTTTTCTTCATATGTTGCATTTTCTGCAAGCAGTGTTACTCCTTCTTTCAAAAGATCCCAAAGATCTTGATAACAGAAAACCATCTTCATTTGCTTGCACCAATTATCATAATTCTGGCCCTTCAAAATTGGGAGACTCGCTGAAAAATGCCCATTTGGATGATTCATTTCCATCGCTATTGCTTGCCTCAAATCGCTCAGCCAGAGCTCTAGATACCAAATGTTGGAATTACACCAAACCTATGGAGAATTCCAAATCAATCTTGATGAACACGATTCAATTAACCCAATTGAATTCCTTTACTGTTCTTTGCTCTTTACTCAAGTGAATCAACCAACCTTGGTTGCAAGATGATTATCGCTGCACAATGACAATAAAAGAAGAAACAAAAGTAGAATTGGGGAAGAAAGAGAAGTTAGAGTTTCAAAGAAAATTAAGGAGAAAATAAGTTGTGGATTTTGCAGAGTAAACTCTTTGCTCTTTATTATGAAAACTGCAATCTTATTCACACATACAATAATAGGGGTTACTCCCTATTTATAAATTTTGAGTTTGCTTGCTCCCTAAGCAAAGTCAAAATACAAAGCCCAAAATACCTAATTTTGTTAACTACAAAAATAGGCCTAAGTCAAAATCTCTATCGAGTCAACTCCTTTGATATTTCGACAACCACAAATCAACACAAACACTAGGCTAATCGACACAACCTTATTTCCGTCGAGTAACTTGCTTCGACACAAGGAATTACAATCTCTACACTAAAGAGCTCTTTAATCTCTTTTGTTCTTGGTCTTTGGGAAGATTTAAAAGTTTTCAACATGAACAATGTTAACAGAGAAAAACAGTCCAACAAAACTGTTTTGGTTTGTCAAGTTTGGGCTTATAATCTAGAGAACGATTTTTTTTCTCATTCGTGGAATTCTCCACAATTTTCCATCCATCTCAATGGATAGAGTTTTTGGGAGTCATTTATAAATTTAAAGAGGACTCCATCATACCCTACCACCTTCGCCGTCGACACCCTTCAAATTATTACAAGTATTTAATGGCAAATACTAGTGATTCAAAGGATAACCTTTCCTGATTTTGGAACCAAAAGCCGTTATATATGGGAATTCAATTTTTCTGATTTTGACATTAAAAATTATCCACACAGTCAAGATTCAACAGACATGTTACATCTTCAAGGCATTGGCTTCATGCACAATTCCTATCCCGGGGTGAATTCATGACATTTTTTTTGAATATATGATCATATCCGAGCTTATTTTCAACAATTAGGTCATTTGGGTCACATTTCATGACGCATATGATTTCGCCTATTTAATGAAGATTTTGATGCGGAAACGGTTACCGAACACTTTGGAAGGTTTATTATTTTATTTGAAACTAATCTTTAGAATCGTGTATGACATGAAACACATGGTGCATTATTGCAAAGATTTTTATGGCACCTTGATTTAGCTAATGCACTCAATGTAGATCGGATCATCGGAGAATATTATCAAGCCGGATCGGATAGCTTGTTGACACATTCATGAAAATTATTGATATTTATTTTGTCAATAAAAAAATAAACAAACATGTTGGAGTCTTATTTGGTTTAGAAATGTAACAAATATTGACATTAAAATTTATGAAAATAATTTATTTTTGTTAGTATTTTTCTCTTGATTTAAAATCTATTATGTTTTATCTTTGTAAGGTAACAAAAATTTGTGATGTTTTTTTTACCAACATGTCATATTATTGAAAATAATACAACAAAATGCCACACTTTGAAAAAATAATTCTAAAATGCCACTTTTTTTCATAGGTTCGTTCATTCATTGGTTGAACCAATGCTAAAAAAAATGTCTTCATAGATTCCTCTCTGCATTCTTCGAACGCTTGAAAAATACATAAAACTTGTTAAGTCAGTTAACCAGGATACACAATTTAACAAGTGTAGCAAAGTCTATGATTTGGACTTGGACGAGAACGATGACGACGATGTGGTGGCCTAGTTGCTTGGTTTAGTTTTTCATGTCTAGTGTAGTGGAATTGGCGTTGTTGGATGCTTTCATTTGCCTGCATGTCTTGGCATTGTGGGGGATGGTACGTTTCGCAATATTGGATCTTGCTGACGCATGGGTGTGTGAGTGGTATTGCATATATTTGTGTTTGCTGGTTCCGTGCTTTTGCACCGAACAATGAACACGACAGTCCACAATGCATGGACGAACCTATGCAACACTTTTTTTTGACGATTTGTTCAATCAATGAATTGACGAATCTACGAAGGAAAAGTGGCATTTTAGATTTTTTTTTTCAAAGTGTGACATTGTGGTGTATTATTTTCTTTAGTGTGTTATATTTGTAAAAAAAATCAAAATTTGTCGTGTAAATCTAGCATACACAAAAATAAAAAATGCAACGTATTTGAAATCCTTAAAAAATCACTTTTGTTAAGATTGCTATAACAGAACAATTTTGCCAAATTTGCTTTTGGAATGTTGCAATTTAGAGCTAATTAGGTTTTTCTATTTAAAATAAAATGACTTAATTGCTACACCCTAGTGATGATTTGTGGGATCTGGATCACCTCCTGTTGGGTGTCTGCTGCCTTCCATTCTGTTGCAATCCAAGCCATTAACTTAATCAAATAGCATGAAGAGAAATAAAGTGAAAGAAGATTAAACTAATAAAGCTAATTCTGTTGCAATCCAAGCCATTAACTTAATCAAATAGCATGAAGAGAAATAAAGTGAAAGAAGATTAAACTAATAAAGCTAAATCTAATGGCCAATATTGCACAGGAGAGATGACAGGATTGAAAAAGCTGGAGGGGATCTGTTTCCTGATTTGTGTCAAATCCTATTAACAAACGTCATCATGAGAAACCATTTGAGATAGAAAGTTGAGGTTAGTTATTTATTACAGTGACTTGAAGCATATCTTCTTCTCCATCATATCAATATTAGGACCAAAGAAACTAAAAACACATCATGTCAATGTTGTTTCTGTCCAATCCTTCAACTAGCTGTAACTAACCATAACACAGCAAGATAATGAAACAGCATATTTCTACACCAAACAAAATTACTAGACTTTTTTTTTTTGGATAAACCAATACAAATTTCTCGTCTAAAACTTGCATTTAACCTAAATACTAGCTAGGTCAAAACATAGAAATTTAAGGAGTTTGAGGCTTAATAGGATTGCCAATGCTATGGTGATGAAGTGGATCTGGACCTGTAGGAACCTTTCTCATCTCTCCAATCACTTCCTTCTCACTTTTCTTCATCCTTGCTGAAGATCCTTCAACACTAACCTTCAACATAGCTTTCTTAACCTTCAAACTAGACAGCATCTGCACAAAAAGAGAAAAAAACCCTATTATTATTTTTGCACTACATAATATAATAATAATAATAATAATACATTTTATATATGCTAGAAGCCAAAAAACTTGTGACAAACCTTCCTGTTATGACTAAGTTTAAGACCTCCTCCATTAGCATCAAAGCATGCACATGCAGAATTACAACCTACAGATAGAAAAAAAAAAATTCTCAACAACTAACATAAAATAGTGAGAAATGAAGAACAGAAAAACCAAGAGAATTTATTTTGACAAACCAGAAGTCTCCCTCATGAGAAGCAAGAAGAAAAGAACAAGTAAAAAGACAGAAGCAGGAATGAATTTTGAAGCCATAATAATATTGAAGATAAGAAGAAGGATTCTTAAATTTGCATGCAGGTTATGAAGAAGGAGACACGTATTTATAGTGGAAAGAATTTGAATATGAATGATGGAAGATGCAGCCATTTGGAAAAAACTAATGATTAAAGACACTAATGAGGAAGCAAAATATGTACTTTTTCACAGCTACAGCTGTGTGTATATCTATATGTGACAGAGCCGTCTTATGTGTATTGTTGTCGAGAATCATTTGGCTGCTGATACTGACAAATGCAAATATATCTTAAAAAATATGATATCAAAGGTGATAAAAGAACTAAAAAAAGTAGAAAAGATAAAAGGATATGATTTTGTATCTGGATTTTGATTTGGAATGTCAGATAGAAGCATCGACATACGTCATGTTTCCTTTCTGAGTCTCTACAAACTCGTTTTAGGGCCATCCTATTTCTGATTCTATCTGTGGCACAGTATGTTAACATGATTCACTTTTGTTTTGTATTTACAATTTTTAATATTTAAGGCATGGATGAATTATTTATTTGGTTTTACTCGGGTCTAAATAAAAAGCATCAAATGAAAGTCTTAGTCCTATTTTTCTATTGAGATGTGTTTGAGACACCATTTTAATACAAATACATATACTATATATTGTTTACCTTATTTATATGATAATTAATCGTCGTTCTGATCCCATTTATTAGAAACAATTATCTTTTTAGATACATTGAATAAATAATGTATATGAACAATATACTATCTAGATACTTTATTTATTCAATATATCTAAAAAGAAAATCTTTTCTTATAAATATGACCAGAGATAGTATTTTTTAAATAATAATAATAAGGATAATAGTAGATAATTACTATAAAATAAAATAAAATGAGAAAAAGGAAGGAATAAACTAAATTTATTCTGGTTCATTCCGCTGTCAAATCAAAGATAGCACCTTGTGATTTTTTAAGCTTTTAACATAAGTTTAATGGTTCAATTTGCAAGCATCATATAAGCATTTAAATTTAATAAACAACACTCTCTTTAGTTTTATAATTACATATTAAAATGACAACAATAGAACATACAAGTTATTTAAGATTTCTTTGGTTCAATTGAGGGAGAAGGGGAGATGAGAGATTTTAATGAAGGGAATAGGAGAAAAAGGGAGAGGTTTTCATTAATTATATATAATTTTGATTAAACATATGCTTGGTTCACAAGGAGATAGCAGAAATTTTATTAATAATTTATATTTTTATCCTTAGGATTTTTTAAATGAAAAATTTATAAATATTTTTTTTTGAGAATAAAATTTGTAATATTAAGTGATTAAAAAGTCATGACATACCACATAACATTAAAAAATAAATTGAGTACACCTGATTCGTAGTATAACTCTCGACACAAAATAAACTATGTGTTAATTATAACTTTTGAATACATAAATTAATATTATATATAAAAAATGTAATAAAAAATGTTTTAAATTTTATATAAAAGAAAATATAAATAGAATACATAACAAAATTAAAAGAATACTAACACAAATAAACATAAAAATAAAAATTTTGATAAAACAAAAATTAAAATTATTATAATTTATATTAAATAAAAAATTATTTGAAGGTAAAAAATAATTATAATAAATTGATGGAATAAATAGAAAAAATCATATAAATGAGGAGCAAAAGCATGAAAGAAAATAATAATTTTGAAATACTAAAATAAAACTGAGGATATTTTAGTAAATATATTAATTTATTAAATATCAAAATTCATATTCTTTCCTCTCTCCTCCAAATTCCCCCGATTTGAGAGGATACAAAAAATGCTATTTAGAGGAATTTTTCTCCCCTCCCCTCCTAAAATTTGAATCAAATACATTTCATTAAAAATATCATCTCCCTTCCCCTTCGCTCCACTCCTTTTTTCTCGGTACTAAAATATATAAAGTGTTATATGAAGTAGAAAGGATTTTTTTTTAAATGTTTTTTTTTCAAATTACCACAAGACCAATTTTTTTAGTAGAAAAATTATGCAAAAAAGGAATGTTTGGAAAAGATCCATATGGGTCCATTATCAATTAGGATAATGCTATAATCAAATATAAACATGCAATTTAAAAAAGTTATGGCTTAGATCGTACAATGATTAATCATGTTTATTCCATAATCAATTACTAAATGAGACTCGCCTTATAATCGATTATACCAATATCATAATCAATTAGAGAGCGACCATGTATCATAATCTATCAATTATTGGCCAAAATTTATTATGTTTCAGTAAAATTGGTTTTGCCTTTTGCAAAGTATTTTTCAAATAAGTTTGAAAAAAAATTGTGAGTGTGTGTATATATTAGCAAAGAGAGAGTCGTACGCCATTACAAATGATCCTAGATAAAATAAAAGACTTACTTTAGATTAGATGATTTAACAACCACATTTGTTTCTTGTTAATGTTTACAGTATTTGATCTTTGTTGCATCAACCATCAGAAAGGTTATTTCACGTTTTTGTATTCAAGTTCATTCTTTGATGATGTTCATAGTGTATTATCTTGATTAATTATTTATCAAAACATATTAGACCATATAACTATATAACCATGCTTAATAAGCTTTCACTACTACGGAAATCATATTTAACCACAATTGGGGAAAAGATATTACTATAGGTGGAGGTCTGTGGTAAAGTAGAGTGTGGTAGTGAGTACGTTCTTTACCAACCTACAACTTGTATCAATAACAACATACCTTAAAAAACATACAACATATATCAACAAACACAAAATCATCAACAACATACAACTTTATTAAGAACAACATACCTTAAATAACATATAACATATATCAACAAACACAAAATTATCAATAACATACGACTTTTATCAACAATAACATACCTTAAACAACATACAATATATATCAACAAACACAAAATCATCTACATCCTATAACTTTTATTAATAACATACAACTTTTATCAACAACAATGTACCTTAAACAACATATATCAACAAAAATTAAATCATAAATAACATACCACTTTTATAAAAAATAGCATACCTTAAACAACATACAACATATAAGAACAAAAGGAAAATCAATGACAATATAAAATGTAGAAAAGTCTCAAATCAATGACAATATAAAATGTAGAAAAGTCTCACCCACCTGAAATGTGAAGAGGAAGTGAAATAAATGAGTTTTGTGTAACACATTTCCTTAATCCATAACAAATGAAAAAGATATGTTGGAGTTATGTGAAGAAGTGGTATAAACTGTTCTTGGTGTAAGGAAGAGGTGTCAGAGAGTCTTAGAGTTTTTTTTAGAGAGATGGGTGTTCAGATGAAAGAGTAAACTTTTGTTTAAATATATGTTAAACTTTTCAACACAGTTGTTTAAAACGACTATGATAAAATGTAGATACTTTTCACAACGATTGATACTTTAGAATGTGGTGAAAATTATTTTATTTTTAATATAAATATTAAGATTGTAAGTGACACACCCATATTGTAAACAAAAAAAAAAGAAAAAGAAAAAAGAAAACTGCTAGTGATGAGAATCTAAGCCTGTAAGCCTTAACATATCACCACGGTTATTACTTTGGACTATAGTTAAAATACGTTTGGTAAAAGAAATAAAAAATCAGGCGCCTAAATAAGATATATTACCTCGGTTGATTTAATATTTATGGTAATAGCATGTTACGTTAGGTGTAATTTGTAGTAGTATTTTTTAGTTACTCGACTTCTTGTAAACCCGAATATCAACAACTATGCTAAATATTTCCATTCTGGAAAACCTTTTCGGAAGGTGTGAGAAACAAAAAAGAAACGATCTTCAAAGCTCTAGGTTCATTTAATATTCTTTTTTGTCGCGTCGTTCTAGCATTGAATGAGGTTAAGTGCTCCTTTGGGTCCTTTTTCCTGTCATATTTTTTCATCGTTCGATGTTGGAACTATTTTAGAGTTGTTTCCTTGTTGATATTAATAATGAAATAAAGTTATGTTGTGACATCATTTTGGTTCTTCCTTTTGTCATTGTCAATGTCTTCAGTTCTTTCTAATTATTGCCACCTTTCCCATAAGCCGTATGATATTTTTTCTCCATTTTTCTTTGGTGTTTTCTTGTATTTTTCATCGTCATTTGGTTTTGTTGGTAACCGAGTGTCTCGATGTTAGGATTCCTAGTATTCACTAGTACGTCTTCATGATCATTAATATTGTGACAGAGGATATAACGAGTCTTCATAATTGTTGACATATCTCTTCGGCTCTCCATTTCATGCACCAGAGTTGTGGCTTTGATGACTTGATTTTTTGTGTGATGGCTCGAGGGGGCTAAATTTTAGTTAGCGTCATGTTGTTGGAATATTAACGCTTAGAAGAAATTTCACTGGATCCTATGTTGGGCACCAATGTCCATGTAAGATTATAAGGGGTTGATCGTTAGAGTTAGTGATGTAATCTCGACACCTTCTTCTTAGATGTTCTTTCTCCAAATGAGGTATGTAGTGAAATTGCGATGTTGGTAATGATGTTCTTCTTACACTTTTTCATCTGTGTTTTGATATTTTTGTATCAATTTTTATTTATTGTTATTTAATTTATCACTTTAATTAATTTAGTTATAATTTAATCATTTATTGTAGATTATACCTTGTGTCTCACTTTAAATTCAATAAGTTAGATTTGATCAATTTCAATGTGTTTTTATCATGAACAAATTGGTCAAAAGTCAATATATGCATGCCTTGAATCACAAGTTAGAACATTTAAAATAGAGTGTTTTTTATGCATGATTTAAATCATGCATATAGTTGTTTTGAATCAAAAATTCATTTGGAAATCAAGATTTTGGCTCTATATTTCTGATTCAAGTCAAGGAATTCTTTGACTCGAATTATAAGACTCAATGACTTGAACCATGATTCCCTTTGACTCGAATCATAACTAACCAGAATTTCAAAATATAACCATGATTCAAATCAAGTAATTGCTTGACTCGAATCACACATATCACATCATGATTCGAATCAAAGCTTGTAATTTCCACATTTTATCACCTTGATTCAATCATTATTTTATGTGATCCAAATCATAATTGTATGATTTAATTCACCTCAATGTTCATTTTCTCTCACTTTTATGCCTAACCTCTAGCACTTATATAAACTCTTTTGTTAATTTCCCCAACTTAATAAGTACTTACACATTCATCTAAATGTGTTGAGTGAGTTGTTTTTAAGCAAGTAAGATAAAATATCCATATTTTTATAATTCTTGAGGAAAAACCATGAGTTTTCTTCCTTTGACTAACACAATTTCTCCTTATTTCAACCTTGTTATTTTTTTCTAGAATGTTGTTCTTGTGTGATCTAGATTGTATTATGTGAGATTCTTTAGATAATCATCATCATTTTCAATGTTGAACCAAGAAACTGTCGTTGTGGTGCTAAACTCTAAAGATTGAGTGTGAGTGGTAGATCCAAGGTACATTGGGAAAACTAATGATTTTTGTGAAGTTTTATGGTATGTATTAGGATAAAGAGTCACTTTGTGTCTATGGTATACGGAGATCAACTTCCAACAAAGAGAATAATATTCTCAATACTTCATTGAATACTTTGGTAGAACTCTGTAAAGGTTGTTGTGGAACGAAGTTCAGAGTTTTCTAATCATTCTTTGGGTAGGACTGAGTAAATGTTGTTACGGAACGGGAGCATGGAGTAGGAACTTTGTGTTTAGCAAGACTTTTTTATCAAGATCAAGTGAAGATCTTGAAAGAATGAGAACTTCAGTGTTATGCTACAACAGAAGGGAAAATCAATTTAGACTTATGTTGGGTAAATAAATTTTTTGGCTTTTAGTGTTGTTGATTATCTATTATACCAAAAATAAATTTGTGTTAACTTTACAAAATAATGAAAGACCTTATGAGTTTTTAATTGTGAAACCTTTGAAGAGTGGATTAAGCTCTAGTGATGACGAATGAGCCAATCCACTATAATTATTGAGTACACACACACACACTCTCTCTCTAACCTTATCTTTTTTGATTTTTTCTTGCATAGATATTGTGTGCTTAGATTTTATTTCGTATCTAGAAATTGCATGTGATAAGGATTTACTTCCTTCGTAAAAATTGCTTGGGTAAAAATAGGTTTGTGGTAAACAATCTCCTTGGTGATTAAACCTAAAAACTATAATTGTAGAATCATTATCAATTAAATAAGCTTGAAATACACTTCTTGGGTACGTTAGAAAATATATTAATTGCTATTTGACTATTTAATAATTTCATCATGATCACATTCTATTTTCTAAATATCAAATCGTTATGAGAAATCACTTCACATCTATTGTATTTTTTCGCTGCTAAACATTTTATTAAACTCTAATTTTTGAAAAATTAATCTTTTTAAAAACAGTATATTCAATCTGCCTTCTAGACCATTCAACGACCCTATTCTCCCTTAACAATTACATTAAAAGATACTTTGATGTGAAATTTTGATAGGGTGTGAACAAGTAGCAAATAAGTGAGTTGAGCATTAAAGAATCATACTTATGGGATAAGCCCTTCGTCTATATAGATTAGTTGTACTCGTATATGTTTCAACTAATTGCTTTCTTGAGTTGATCACTAGGATCATATTATAATAAATATGATGTATAAACATAATTGAATGTCGAAATATACTCTATAATCACTACAAAAAAGAAGCTGTGCAGCGACGTGGCCCCCACGTCGCAACATGCAATATCACGTGGCAACTGAAAAGTAGCGACGTGGGGCTCTATGTCGCAGGAGCCAAAGTGGCAACCATGTAGCGACGTGGAAACCACGTCAGAAAGTAGCGACGTGCCTCCCACGTCGCAACAGAGTTACATGGGGAACATGTATCTGCACACACAGCAGGTGTGGCAGGTGGGACAGGTACGTTTGTTGACCAGTGTAGCGACGTGGTCTCCACGTCACTACATTAAATGCTTTTTTTTTTAAAATTTAATAAGCAGGAGCTATTTCATTTTATATAATTAATTAATTTATTTATATAATAAAATTAATATATAATAAAATATATATAATAAATTTTATATAATAAATTCTATAAAATAAAATTTATATAATAAAATTTAAAACTAATATTTTAATGAATTAAAATGTATAATAAGTTACATAAAAATAAATTAAAAACAAATAAAATACAAAATGTTTTTAAGAAGCATCATCATCCGGAAAATAATTATCCGGGATTAAAATCATCAGCCACTCCGTCATCCTCCGGCTGATCTTGAGGAGGAACATTACTGTAATTCCCACCTCCTTGCATAAACCGTCTCATCTGCTCCTCCATCTCAGCTTGTTTCTTCATAATGCCCTCTATCTGCCACGCATGCTGCTCCTCCACATCAGCCTGCCTCTTCCGCATCATCTCCAACTGGGCCTCACTTTCGCGTCTCGCCATTTGCCTTATTAATTCAGTTTGTTCCTGTGTCAGATTTGGTTGACGCGATCCACCCTCTCCATCCCGAACTCTTTGGAACAGATTACGATCACCAGATCTATAGCTGGACGCCAAATTTCCAGCCCCAAAAAAGCAACCATTAGGCCCTTTATCTTTAATAACATCACACCAAATGTAGTGATCAACATCCGCGTTAAGCGGCTCCCCCTCTGCTGGCATGAATTGAGGATTATTTTCCAGAAAAATGGCAAGTCGTCTATCATATTCTTCCTGCACACATATATACATATTATAAATTAAAATATATTAAAACGTTGCCACGTGATTTTCACGCCACAACTTATGATTTGCCACATGATTTTCACGTGGCAATTTATCAATTGCCACATGAAATTCACATCACAAACTTTGTACCAATATAAAAAAAATAAACAACGTAAATTTCACTTACAAGATACATCCTCGTGCGCTCGTCGACAACACCTCCCGATCTCCTTGTCCGGGTCCTCGAAATCAGCTCAGGCATCAATGGTCTTCTCCCCAACTGCTTAGCCTATATAATATAATTAAAAATAATTAGTAAATTATATTATGAATAAAGATGTAACTTAAAAATTTTAAAACTTTTACCAATCGTCGGGCATGCTCGGTGGTGCTAATACTTCCAACTGTGTTGACACAACCGCCCTTTTCAGATGCCCTCATCTTCTTAAAAGTTTCTGATTTAGCCCGGAATTCTGGAGTCCTCCAATATATTACAAGCTCCTGAAAAACCTCCTCGCCTATCCAGCTAGGACGGATGCCGTGAAGCTCATAATTCTCCCTTACTCGCCGCAGCATATCAGACATTCTTTTAGAGCATCTGGTATTGAAAACTTTCTGAACGGTTTTTTCACTCAATGGATCCCACACGCATTTCTCCTGCAATAATGTTTTGTATGACATCAAAATAAAATGTTAAGTAATTATAATGAGAATTTCATTTAAATAACCATAACTAAAAAAATAAATTAAATGCACAACTTAAATAAATAACAATACCTTAAACATTCTAAACCATTCATCTTTATTATCGACGTCCCCATAGCTCTTAAAAGCTGATTTATATATCTGCTGAACTATATAGTTAACAATCCTTACAGCAGTCCGACTCGGAGTAAAACTGAGAGAAAAAATGAAAATGTTAGATATAAATTTATATAAAAAATGAAAATATATACATACTATAAAAGTTTTTAAATAGGAAACTTACTTGCTTCCTTCGAGATGAATCCAAAATCTACCGTCAACGACATGAATCTCATCGGGATCATCCCTCCCACGAAGATCAGCTCCGTCTATCTCATCAACTGCCTCATCAACCTCACGGGCTGGTACATGTGTGGGATGTGGGGTGCGTGAGCCTCCAACCTGTGTGGGGCGTGGACTAGGAGATCGTCCAGCCTGTGTCGGACGTGGACGGGGAGATCCTCCATCTTGTGTGGGGCGTGGACTAGGAGATCGTCCAGCCTGTGTCGGAGGTGTACTGCTGGATCCTCCCGTATGCTGAAAGGAGGAAGTCATCTGCATGGGATATGAGAAACCAGATCCTCCAGTATGCTGGAAGGATGAAGGCATGCCAGTATGGGCGAATGGAAAGCTGGGCGGGGGCACACCAGTATGTGTGAATGGAAAGCTAGCTCCTCCCGCCTGCTGGAAGGACGAGGGCACACCAGGATGCTGGAAGGATGGCGGTACCGCTGAGTACTGGAAGGATGGCGGTACCCCAGACGGGAATGTGTGGGAGGAGAGTAATGGGGTAAAAGCCTAAGTACTGGCTAAAGACATAGGATCAACACTCTGAGGGCGGGAAGACACGACCATGTGAGGCGCCTCACATACTACTATCCTCGGACGTTGGGACTTCTTACCACTATCTTTACTCTTAGGTGGCATTTTACCTATTTTATTATTCATCAACACATAAATATTCATCAACACATAAATATTCATTAACACATAAATAGATATTCATTAACACATAAATATATATTTAATAGATATCCACTAACACATAAATAGATATTCATTAACACATAAATAAATATTCATTAACACATAAATAAATATTCATTAACATATAAATATACATTCAATGTTTAGTTATTCTTCATCTTCGCTATCCACATCATTCTCTTCATCATTCTCTTCATCATTCTCTTCATCATTATCTTCGTCGTTCTCTTCGTCATTCTCTTCATTGTTGTCATCGGATTCAAACTCTTCATCATTCTCTTCATCCACATTATTTTCAACCAACAATATAGATGCATCAACTTGATGTCCCTCAACAATTGTATCAGACAAACTTGTAATGTCTTCAGCTGCAACCACTTCATTAATTTGATCAACATCATCAACTTGATAGGCAACATCTTCTACTTGATCGCCATTTTCAATATGACCTTGCGGTTTTGTTTTTATTACAACACACCATCCTCTTTTACGTGTCACAAATGAAGGATAAGGTACATAATAAACTTGCCTAACAATATTTGACATTATGAAAGGATCATACTCTTTGTATTTCCGGTTCATTTGAATCTCAACAGTACTGTATGACCTGTCTATTTTTGTGCCTCTACTTGGATCATACCATTCACAATAAAACAAGACAACTTTATTTTCTGAATCCATGTAATGGTATACCAACTCGTAGATATGTTTAATAACTCCATAAAAGTCATCTTCACCACCATCTGTAACTCCTTTTACAAATACACCACTGTTTATGGTTTTTTCCCTTCGGTCCATGCCTCAGTGTGAAACTTATATCCGTTCACGAAGTATGTGTGCCATTCATTTGCGCTTTGGATAGGGCCTTCTGCCAAGTTTCTCAAATGGAGTATTTCTGGAGTTGGTGGAAACACGGTAGACAATCTTTGCATGAACCATAAGGGAAATTGAGCATGAATGACGCCGGATGTTGACTGTACACCGGTACTATGAAAATAGGCATTGTTAAATTCCCTACAAAATATACACCATAAGTTAAATAAGTTTGGTATACAGACATTGTCAACAAAGGTAAAAAAACTATTGGGTAAACTTACTCAAGGTATTGTTTAACTTCGACGCAGTTGATCAAGACATGGACATGTGCGGATTACATTTCTTTCTGGGTCAACCAATGCACACTCTTCTTTCCAGAAGGTCGACCTGGAAGACCGAATACTGATAAGGTGAATTGACTCCTCTGGTTGACATTTACCGGATTCCGTATGGTTCTAGGAGTTAACATCAAGTGATTGAAATAATGACTGCAAAAATGTGATGTTTCTCGATGCAGGTAATGTGCACATATAGAACCTTCAACTCTTGCTTTATTCTTCACTAATCGCTTTGAATCACCCATGAACCTTTCAAACGGATACATCCACCTATATTGAACTCGTCCACCAAGAAAGGCTTCATATGCAAGATGCACAGGTAAATGTTCCATTGAGTCGAAGAAACCAGGCGGAAATACTTGTTCCAACTTACAAAGAATGATTGCAATGTTTTGGTCCAACTTCATGATGTCTTCCACTTTTAAAGCTGACGCACAAATATCTCTAAAAAACTGACTAATTTCAGTCAGTGGATCAAGAACATGTTTGGGTAGCGAGCCAAATGCAATTGGTAACAATTGTTCCATGAAAATGTGACAATCGTGACTTTTCATTCCATGCAACTTCCCAGTGTTAGGGTCAGCACACCTTGATAAATTTGATGAATACCCATCGGGCATTCTCAAATCTTTTAGCCATCGACAAACAACTTTAGCTTCTTGGTAAGTCAAAGTGAAACAAGCCTTGGGTTTTAATAACTTTCCATTCGGTAGAGGCTTCAACTCCAACTCTCTTCTGTTACACCATTTTTCCATGTCTTGTCTGGCCTTTTCATTATCTTTTGTTTTGCCTTTCACATCCATCACTGTGTTAAATACATTATCAAAAAAATTCTTCTCAATATGCATAACATCTAGATTATGGCGCAACAAGTTATCCTTCCAATACGGGAGGTTCCAAAATATACTTCTTTTTGTCCAATTGTGCGTGACTCTTGGACATATGGAGTAAATCCATCAGAGCATAAACCAAGCCTGACATTTCTAGGTTCTGCGGCAAAATCAGGATGCATTCGATCAAAATGCTTCCATGCCTCGCCATTAGATGGATGTCGCATAGTGCCTGGACTTGTGTTATTTGTGTGATGCCATGTCATTTGACTTGCACTGTGCATTGAAGCAAACATTCTTTTTAACCTTGGTATTATCGGAAGATAAAACATGGACTTTACTGCTACACGGTCTTGATTAGTGTTAACGGCTCTACTGGGAACTTTATATCTTGGACTCTTACAAAACTTACATTCCTCCAACAACCCATCTTGAGTACCAAACTCATTGTCGTAGAACAACATACAGCCATTAATGCAACAATCAATCTTTCTTACTCTTAAGCCCAACTTCGACACCAACTTCTTTGCTTCATAAAATGTTGTAGGCAAGTTGTCTTTCATTGCAGTTGAGTCCAACATCATCTTTACGAAGAATTCCAAACACTGATCAGGAACATTCCAATTTGCCTTGGCGGCCAACAATCTCACACAAATTGATAACTTTGACTCAGACGATCCATCAAACAACGGTGTATTCATCTCATTCAACAACTGATAAAATTTCTGCGCTTCCTCATTCGGCAACTCTTCCCCACCAAAATCTTCAGGCTCATCATAGGTCACGTTCACACCAAAAGCATCCTCAACCATGTCACCAATCAGATTAAAGTTTTCCTCATATTCCACAGGCGGCCGACTACTTGAAGCATGAGAGTTGCTAGTCTCTGGTACGTTACTAGGCAGTTCTTCACCGTTAAACGTCCAAACCCAATAATTTGCAATGAAACCCCTTCTATGCAAATGAGCTGTTATTTCCTGTGGGTCACTAATTATTGGTCTACATTCACATTTAAGACAGGGACACCTAACTCCTCCTTCGCTTCGACATAATTCCTGAGCAAACGCCCAACTGATAAACCCTTCAACTCCTACTATAAAATTGGGTTTAAGTCCCATTCTTCCTGAAAATGTTCTATCGTACATCCAACTACGATAATACCGATAATATTCCATACTGCACATTTATACAATCATTGTCATTTTGAGTTAGTATTATCGATAATACCGATAATATTATTCTTAAACGTATACTAGTTAATATTTACTATTCTTAAAAATATTATTTAATAACAATACTACTAATATTTTTAACTACACACGTTATATTGAACATCTTTAACCATACAGTAATTATTTTTTTTAACTACACATTTTAAACTACATATATTGGAAATATTATTTAATAAAAATAAACATATTATGTTTTTGTTGCACACATAATAATAAAAATAAAAAATAAGAAATAAGAAATAAGAAATATTACTATTATATTTGGAAATATACAAACACATACATATTATGTTTTTATAACATATATACAAATTCAATTTTAAATCTATTATATATGAACAAAATAAAAAATAAAAATAAAAAATGTTTTTATTAAATATATGATATACATAACATATATAAAAATTCTTTTTAAAATATATAAATATAATACATATTCTATTTTTTTTTAAATATACTATAATCTATACAAAAAAACAAAAATCTATCAAAAATCTATACAAACACATACATATTATCTTAATAAATCTATTAAAAAATTAAAAATTAAAAATGATATATAACTATTATATTAGTTTTGAATATATAAAATTTGTTTAAGTTATAATAATCTATTTTTTAAAGTGAGAACTTTATAATATATATCTATATTATATTCTTAAAAATGAAAACTTTGTAACATATATAACTATTATATTCTTTCTAAAATTAAATTAATATTTATAATAATCTATTTTATATATTATAAAATATTAAACAAAAAATTCGTTTTAATAATAATAATATATAATAATTTTAATAATAGTTTTAATATATCAATTTTTTTCTAATAGTTTTAAAAATATTAATAAAAAATATATTTAATTTTCGTTTTTATTTTATTCACTATATTCTATTTTATTTTTTAAGATATAACAATTTTAATATATCAATTTTTTTCTAATAGTTTTACAATATATAAAAACACATTATAAATCTATACAAACACATACATATCTTAATAAATTTACTAAAAAATCTATACAAACACATACATATTATCTTAATAAATCTACTAAAAAAAATCACATTATAAATCTATACCAAAAATCATTATAAATCACATTAAAAATCTATTTTATTTACTTACCTCTTCTTCAATCTATTCCTCCTTCTTCAATCTACTCTCCTCCTTCTTCAAATCTACTAAATCTATACCAAAAAAAAAATCAAAAATTAATAACAGAATCAAGAATAAAATTATAAGATAATACTGATGCAACCTCTTAATTACCTTTGATATCAAAAAATATTTGGATTGATGCAATTGGATTTTGGGAGAGTAAATTTCTGTTCTGGTTTTGGTTTTGGGGGAGAATGTTGCTGAAACGAAAATGGAATTGAAACGAAGGTGTGGTGAAGTGAATTGGTTGCATTAATACACAATGTTGCGACGTGAATAAAACCTCGCTATTTGCCACGTGCTAAACACGTCGCAACAAGCAAACGGTAATATTTAATTAATCAACGGTCACTTACGCTGCCACTCTGTCAAATCATGTTTCCCCCCATTTTGAATTATAAATGTAGCGACGTAACAATAACGTCACCACCAAATTTTTCAAAATTTTGAATATTCCCCCATTTGAACGTTATGGGGTGTGATGAATTAATTTATGTAATTAATGTAGCGACGTGCATCCCACGTTGCAACTGTTTTTCACACAACCCCATGTCTGACTCCCAACCACTTTAATACTGTAAAGTAAATTAATATTAAAATATAGGTGGCGACGTTGTATTCACGTCGCAACAAGCATTTATTAGCCACGTGTTCTCCACGTCGCTGGAGATGAGTTTTTTTGTAGTGAATATTGATATTCAAGGTAGAAGCATGATGCGATGTTTTTTAAAATAACTAAGTTTTTCAAAAAAAAAACGTAACTAACCAATATTTCAAAAAAATTATAAAAATGATAATTTTTTCACTCATTTTACACATTGTCATCATCCTAGGTGGCGAATACAACTAAAATAGAGATCAATTCGCCAACCCATGTGGCGACAACACTTAAACTTAATTTTTTTTGTAAAATGTGTAAAATAAATTGAAAAATTGTCATTTCTGTAATTTTATTGATTAGTTACGTAATTTTTTTTTTAAATAATAATTATTCTAAAAAAATTCAGCATGATGCTCCTTCTCAAAATATACCATTAATTCTTAATAAGTTTATACTGTGGTTAGGACTTAGGAGTCACTTGTCCATGATGGGATAAAGAAGACTATTTTTATTACTTATTTATTTTTTATTTATTTTTTAATTGTTTTAAAAGCACATTAAAAAATTCTGTATAGTGTAACTGCGATTGTTTAGACTTATTTCGTTTCGTTACCTCTACATACATGTACTTGTACTAGGAGTTTAAGGTAAAAGTAGTCATGATTGGTTGTACAACTGGATAGAAATTATGGCAATGGAAATTATGGATTATTTCACTTTTTTGGTTTGAAATTTACTGTCTCTGTCTGTCCAATGACACACATCATGAAGTCATCTCCAAAGGAAAAATGTTGAAATGGATTGATGTGATTGTGGTTAGTTTTTGCTCTATAAAACAGATTTTCATCGGCGGGCTGAAGATGCGTTTGCAGTAAAATTACATTTTAAAGATAGACATTATCTCTTGGCTATGTGTGTCGTTTGGGAAGAAATTTAACTTTTTCTTTTCTTTTTTGTTTTTATAGAAATGTTATTTTCTTGTTTTTATTAAAATCACTGGGATAGGTGTCTCTTCGCACGGGTACTGATGTGATTGTTTTTAAAATATAATAAAAATATAAATAAGAAAAATTAATTTATTTTATCAAAAGAATTTATTATTTTTAAAATAATGACATATTTTTAAAATAAAAATAAAATTGTTTTACCAAAATTATTTTACATCAATAATATATATTTTAAAAAATATTATATCTTAAATTAAAAATAAT